>NC_086447.1:307329920-307660991 GCF_028390025.1 Pseudophryne corroboree | reverse complement strand
CGACCTCTCTGGTACTCTCAACGAAACAGACTGTTCTGGTCAACAACAGGGTTAACAGGAAAACCCGGAACGCAGTCTTTTGGGGTAAGTCCATCTTGTTAAGGGAAGAGAAAGGAAACAAGACGGGGGAGGAAAAGGGAAGGAGAAAAGGAGGGTAGTGGGAGATGGAGAAAATAATAAAAAATAAAAACTGGTGCGACAACCGCCTCTTGGTCTTGTTGTTCTCCGTGCTCAGGTGCCGTGACAACAGTCCTGCCTCTCAACCTTCCCGGAACAGACACTCCAGTGATACGATGTTCTCTACACTCTGCTCTTTGTCACGGGTTCTCTCTGGGTCAGCGACCTTCTTACAGTGGGAAGAGTGGACCCAAGTCTCTCTTTCGGCAACCTTTAATGCTGTCGTACTGGTTAGTAAGACTTGGTATGGTCCTTCCCACCTGTCAATAAGGCCACCTGAGCATAGAAAATTTTGAATCATTACATAATCCCCAGGTTCAATGTCATGACAATTACTGTTTGGTAGGTCAGGAATCAGCAGCTTTAGATTTCTGTTTTGATTCCTCAGCTGCTGGCTCATCTTAACCAAATATTTTACAGTCACTTCGTTATTGCATTTCAAATCATCCTGGGGGTCTATCATTACATGGGGTTGTCGACCAAAAAGAATCTCAAAGGGTGATAGGTAAAGTGGGGACCTGGGAGTGGTTCTGATGCTGTACAATACTAGTGGCAAAGCTTCTGGCCACAACAATCCAGTTTAAGCCATCACTTTGCTCAACTTGTTCTTAATAGTGCTGTTTACTCTCTCCACCTTCGCACTCGCCTGTGGGCAGTACGGACTATGCAGTTTGCTATTAATTCCCATCAGTTTGCACATAACCTGAAAGACTTCACCTGTAAAATGGGTACCCCTATCACTTTCAATTATTCTAGGGATACCATATCTGCACACAAATTCCTGCACAATTTTCTTTGCAATGAACGTAGCAGTATTTGTGGCAGCAGGGAACACTTCTACCCAATTGGAGAACACATCAATACAGACTAACACATATTTTAAATTTCTGCAGGGTGGTAACTGTATGAAATAAATCTGTATTACCTGAAAAGGGCCGTCTGTCAGCTGGATAAGGGATGGTTCTGTTGGTATTGACTTTCCAATATTCTTCCTCAAGCAAATAAGACATGTCATTGCTCTCTTACCCGCATGAGAAGAGAATCCTGGCGCACACCAGTAGGCTCTCACCAGCTTACACATACCCTCTTTACCCAGATGAGTCAGACAGTGTGCCGCCTCAGCTAAGCTTGGAAGATATGCTCTGGGGGCCACTGGCTTACCCTGTCCATCTGTCCAGAGTCCTGAGGACTCCTGGCCATACCCCATTGACCTCCAGACTGCCTTTTCCTGTGGGGAACACAAATTTTGCATTTCACTTAATTTTTGTGTGTTGACGGTGTTGAATATCATCAGTGATGTGATATCTGTTTGTATGGGGGTGCTGGCTGCTGATTTAGCAGCTTCGTCTGCCCGGCTGTTACCAAGTGACACTGGGTCTTGACTGTAAGTGTGGGCTTTGCACTTGATAAGAGCCACTCTGTCTGGTTCTTGTATCACTGTTAGAAGCCTTTTTATGTGGGATGCATGCGCTACAGGTGTGCCAGCTGCCGTCATGAAATTTCTGAGGCGCCATAGGGCCCCGAAATCATGCACTACCCCAAAGGCATACCTAGAATCTGTATATATATTGGCTGACTTACCCTTGGCCAATTCACACGCTCTGGTTAAGGCGACCAGCTCAGCAACTTGTGCTGAGTGTGGTGGGCCCAGGGGCTCAGCTTCTATGATACCTCTGTCATCTACGACTGCGTATCCAGTACACAGGTCTCCCGAGCCCGTCTGTCTGTGGCAACTACCGTCAGTGTAAAAAGTAAAATCTACGCCTTCCAGTGGGTTGTCACTAATGTCGGGTCTTGCAGTGAAAGTCTGGTTCAGATATTCCATACAATCATGTGTGTCAGTGTCTGTACTAAATCCTCCTTCACCATCATTCTCATCCTCCACCCTTTGTGCCTGTCCAGGCACACCTGGCAGATAAGTTGCAGGATTTAGTGCGCTGCATCTCTTTATGGTGATTTTTACAGGGGCCATTAGTGCTAATTCCCACCTAGTAAACCGTGCAGATGAGACATGTCTGGTTTAGGCAGAGTTCAGTAAGGCTGACACTGCATGAGGTGTATGGATGGTCAGGTTGTGTCCTAACACTACGTCTTTGCTTTTACTCACTAGCAAGGCTATCACTGCAACACTTCGCAAGCATGTAGGGAGAGACCGCGCTACGTGTCCAACTGTGCACTGTAGTAAGCTACCGGCCTGCTGGCATCACCATGTCTCTGGGTTAGGACACCTGCCGCACACCCAGCACTTTCCATGCCGTACAATTCAAAGGGTTTCCCATAATCTGGCATGCCTAGTGCAGGTGCCTGTGATAGGCACTGTTTGAGTCTCTCAAATGCCAGTTCGGACTCATCTGTGTGAGAGATCGATCTGGTTTGTTCGAGGAGACCATTTCTTGCAAAGGTAAAGCCAGTATGGAGAACCCTGGGATCCAGTTTCGGCAGTACCCACACATTCCAAGAAAAGTGCGGATCTGTTGCTGGGTTTGTGGCAGAGTCATGTCGCGAATCGCCTGTATTCTATCAGCGGTGAGGTGTCTAAGTCCTTGTGTCAAGCAATGTCCCAAATATTTTACCTTGGTCTGGCAGAACTGCAACTTATCCTTTGAAACCTTGTGTCCCGTATTAGAAAGGTGAAACAGAAGTTGTTTTGTGTCTTTCAAGGGCGATTCGAGTGAATCAAAACACAGCAGTAAGTCATATACATACTGTATTAATACTGATCCGCTCTCAGGTTGAAATGATTGTAAACAGTCATGCAAAGCCTGGGAGAAAATACTTGGGCTGTCAATGAAACCTTGGGATAGGCGAGTCCAGGTATACTGTACTCTCCTGTATGTAAATGCAAACAGGTATTGGCTGTCAGGGTGCAGAGGGACAGAAAAGAAAGCAGAACAGAGGTCAATGACAGTGAAAATTTTTGCAGTAGGGGGAATTTGCATGAGGATGACAGCTGGATTTGGCACTACGGGGAATTGGTTCTCAACTATCTTGTTTATCCCCCTTAGATCCTGCACTAGTCTGTAACCCCTCCCCCCACTCTTTTTCACAGGGAAGATGGGACTATTGGCATTGCTGGATGTCCTAACTAGGATGCCCTGTTGTAGCAAGCGCTCTATGACTGGGTACACTCCTAATTCCACCTCTGGTTTCAGAGGATACTGAGGGATTTTTGGAGCTATCCTATCATCTTTTACTTGCACTACTACAGGAGCTACATTCACCATCAATCCAGTGTCTTGTCCATCTTTGGTCCAGAGGGATTCCGGTATCTGGGAGATCATTGCCTCTATCTTGGATGGACACTTGTCTATAACAGCAGATTGTGACATTAACCTTTGTGGGGTGTCTAACATATCCTGCACTTCCTGAACGTGACTCTCGGGTATATCCAAGAAGACACCCTCAGGAGTACAATATATGACACACCCCATTTTACACAATAAATCTCTCCCAAGTAGATTAGTCGGAGCCGATGCAGCCAGCAAAAAGGAATGCTTGGTCTGCAAAGGCCCTATCATAATATCCGCTGGTCTATTTAAAGGGTAGTGTTGCACAATTCCTGTTACTCCCATTGCTGAAATAGTTTTACCCGTGGTTTTCATAACTACCGTCGAATTTAACACTGACCTGGCCGCCCCTGTATCTACAAGAAAAGGTAATGATCTACCAGCTACATCAACTGTGACCTCGGGTTCACTACCAAGGCTAGCAATCAACTTTACTGGCTGCAGACTACAGGTGTGGCCTAACCCCTATTGTATATTGTGACCCTCCCACAGCACGCTGGCAGCTACAATATGTGAGGGGGGTAACTGAGAATTTTTGGAGGCCTGCCAGTCCCTCCTTGGTGGATACCTCCTTGTTTCCCCTGCGTGTGGCTCATAATTTTTCCTATGTGATCCCTGATCCCAATTACATGTATCATAATGTTCATATCCTGGTCTAGGGGGTCGGTATGCCTTATGTGTGTCCTTATACCTACAATTCCGTGCATAATGTCCTTCCTTCTTACAGTTATAGCATACCACTACACGTAACTTACCATCAGGGGTCTGGGGTTTTGCCTGATGCGGCTTTGTTGTAAGGGCATTTATACTTACTGTCATCAGCTTATCCCCCTGTGCCTCCCTATGCTTAATGATGTTCCGATCAAGCTCGATAGCGGACTCTCTTAATGCAGCCACCGAGATACCTCTCCAGTTAGGTAGAGAGGTTTGTACCCTTGTTCTCAGTGTCTCTTTTAACCCATCCATTAATACTGACACCGCTACCTCCCTGTGATGTACATTTTCCTTAATGTCCTCGACCCCAGTGTATCTAGCCATTTCCTGCAGTGCTCGATGGAAATATTCAGATGCCGTTTCACCTTCTTTTTGTCTTATGGAAAATATTTTATTCCATTTGACAACAATAGGGAAATATACTCCTAATTGCAGATTGATCTGTCGTACGTTCTCCTGAGTGTACTCATCAGTGAGAGGTACTTCTGCATCTAATTTACAATCAGTAATTAATTTCACGGGGTCAATATTGGAGGGTAAACATACCCGTAGCACTGTTCGCCAATCTTTGTTTGTGGGTTCAGTGGCATTACCTAATTCTTTAATAAACCTCTGGCATGCGACTAGATCCTTTCTGGGATCGGGAAATTCAGACATAATTGTCCTCAATTCTGTCCGGGACCAAGGACAATGCATAGCAATGTTTCTGATGGGAGTGACTGCCTGAGCGTCAGTCTTCCCATTGGGGACTGCGATCACCCTGACAGGATTTAATTCAATTACATCATTCTGAGTTGACTCCACAATCTGAGGTGCTATTGTCTCTGCATAATGTATGGTACCGTACTTACCTGTGGACACGACCTCACTTATCCCTCCGCTAGGGGGCCTTACAACTGATCTTACTGGTTGGGCCATGCCCACCTGAGTGTTCTGTATGGGTGCTGCTAGAGAGAGTGTCGATATTGTGCTGGGCTCATCTTCTTGCTCGCAGTCCTGAGGAAAGTTTAAAATGGGATACAACTTGCACGGGTTAGCATTAGTACATTTATCAACTATACTCTTATCAGATACCAGTATGCCATTGTCTGTAGCCACTTTCTCCCCTACAAAATACTACGGTGGTGGTGGTGCAGTTGCCATCATTTTCCTGCTAGGTTTGGAACCTGCTGCGTGAGCTAGTTCCCTCTGCATATCGCCCTCTTGCTGCCATAAATTTAAACAGTTTGTGTGTCTGACCCTTTGCTTTCGGCATTTTATCAGACATATCCTAACCCTTAAATTATGCAATACCTCTGGTTCAAAACTGCCTACCTTAGGGAATGGTTCCCTGTCTTCCGCAGTCATACGTTCCCATTCATTGCACAAAATTTCTGCGTGTGGTCCATGCTTCTCACACATAATGAACCTCGCCGACCCCCTGGGCCGCGGAATGTCAACCTGAACCCTGTTGAACGTCCCTTACTTGAGCAACTGGCTCCCATATTTTGCAGGTATTGCCATCCCGGCTAATCCTACAAAAAACCAAAATACTCAATATAAGGCAACGGTGAAAGTTCACCGAGTGCTTTCACCCACTCACCGCCCACGTTGGCCAATACTACCAAACACTGTCGTTAGCAAAGGTACGTACCCAACCTAGGGCGCCTATGTAACCTCTATTTACTGGAAGTATCTGGGAGTGACTTACCCTTTCCAGTAAATATTGGTTGTTGGAGATTTCCTGAGTGACCAGCGAAACCTCCCTTAACCTTTATTATACACAAATCATGCTTGCGTATGCTATATCCAGCGCTAATGATCCAGCGATTTTACGCAAAGCTCGTAAAAAGGGTATCACGTTGCGCTAAATATTGCACCCACGAACGCGCTGTCCAATCGCACAGCGTATAGGTAACTGTTACTTATCCGTCGTACGACCAATGGAATAGATTTTTCAACTGCGAAACCTCAGCCGGAGCGTATCAATCAAAAGCCTATATGGGTATCTTCGCTAACCCCCTGGGCTGCGGTACTCTAAACAAAAACCTCGCTGACCTTTGGTCTGTGGTACTCTAAACCTTCGCTGACCTTCTGGCCTGCGGTATCTGCTACCTTGCTCCTTTGTACTTCAATTTATATTAACGTGAGCTAGCTATTCTCACGCCACCAAGTCTCCACTCACCTGATGTGGTCTCCTACGGGATCCCGAATTCACTGGGTCCACAAAACCTTTATTATGTTTGCACACTCACGTTCGTTCACTCAAATACACTTTGGCTTTTCTGTACAGAAAATTAACTTTCATTCAGATAAACAGCCTTAGTACCAGAGGTAATACAGTAGAAAAAGGTTTTATTTAAACTAAATCTTGGAAACTGAGCAATTTGTGCTATTGTCGCGTGGCTACCGTCCCGCTCCTAAACTAAACAATGCTATTGTGTAATTTGTACTTAGCGGCCGTACCCTTACGCACGTTGTGTAAACACGCGACCGTGTGTATGTCTTTACGTTGCGTACGCAGTCCCGTACTTTGTCCGAGACACGTGTACAAAGACCGTACGTCCGCAGTAGCACAAATCCCACACTTCTATAAATGTTAGCGATATTACCTATAATCGTTTACTTAACACAACACAGTATCTTTCTGTAAAAACCTGTTTAACTAGGCCAGACTGTATTTGTGTTTTACGTTTACTTCCTTAATATCTAGTCTATGTCTTAACTAAATAGCAACAAATTTCTCAGTACAGGTCAAAATAAATCTAATAATCAATACTTATGGCAACAATGCGAGCAGGTATACAAAGTACGGGTGTATGCTTGTGTTGTGTATGCATTTGGCGCCAAACAGAAATTCACAGACTTTTAAAATATCTTTGCGTATTTACCTTATGGATCCCACCAGCATCCTTACAAACCATGCAGAGCAGATGCCATCTAATCAGCAATGAGATAGGGTTTACCAGTGTATCCACCAACCAGGAGAAGGCTTACGTGGGATACCTGTCCGCCCTTTGCTGATAAAGTCTGCTTTAACCTGTTAGGTTGTGGGTATGAGGAAAAACCGGACGATGCCCCCAATTGATAATGTCGATATTATCTTAAACCATAAAGCTATACCTCTAAATACACTTTTACCTTGGAGCCGCTGCGGCCGCTAGACTTAATACACATGCTACGCACTTTGTACGCTATTTGCGTACAGAGTCCCGTACCTTGTACGGACTTAGCGTACAAACTCCGCGCTGGGGGTACAAAGTACACACAGCGCGCGCACACACTCTTGATAAACTTTAAACCTTATTAGTAATGAAATGCAATGATATTACACCTCAAACCTTATGCAGCGCTGACGGTATAAAGTGCCCACAGTGCGTACACACCTTATCAATACACTCTTAAACCTTATACAGTTAGGTAATGAAATACGCTTTAAACCCTGGCAGCGAAAAGAGGACACAACACCGATTTGTAGTTAAACACTGGGCTCCGAAACCTCAGCGTATATATCTGGAAGGGGATAACAATACAATTTATACACTACAAAATACAACAGAGTAAAATGGCTACAGTCAGTTGTACATACGTGAGAATATTCGCTTGCGCAACCTGGTCCAGTCCTCCGCTAATCAGGTAGATAGCGTTCAGAGTCTTCTGACCGGCCGGGCAGCAACAGGCTTTTTATACACTACTTACAAAAGCAATACAATGGATACTGTAATCCCTTTGTCCATTGGACACAGAGATGCATCTTTACATTACAGGAGAAGTCATAGGTTGATTTGAAAAGGTGGGGGATGTCTTTCTCAACTGCTCTTGTGGGTGGTCTCCTCTGGATTCCCGCCGCATACATAATATACAGTAAATACAGTTTATATCTATATTCTACTTCTGCACATAACTATACGCAGGAACATGCGATCTTCCTCTAACCAACACCGGAATGTTACCCTTAAAATACCCTACAGCTGGACACTAGACATCACCTTATAACCTTAGTCTGTCCCTTCCTATCATGCAAAGGCGAATCCCTTAGTCCTGGAATCATTTAAACTGTCGATACTTGCTGATGTGGTGCAGGGGGGCTATGTGTACAATGTGCACTATTTGGGTTAAATATGTAATGTATTGATAACCCTCTATGTGCTCACAAACTCCGCCATAAATACCCATACCATGCGCAGGACCGCGGGAGCGATCATACGCAAATTGCGGATATGTGCACGCACGGCGGAATAAGTGCACGCGCAGCGGGCATGTGTGTGTGGTTAGTACGTGGTGTATGTACTGGAATATTTTTCGACTTTGACAATACCATATAAGGAGCCGCGCATCACCGCCATTTTCACTCCAGTCCTGGAGAGTGTAGTGAGAGGACGTGTCTCTGTCCTCAGTGTCTGTGCAGGCGGGAAAGTGGGGTGGCGATTATAGTGCTGTCTTGTGCTGCTCAGTCCAGTGTAGTGTCTTATGCTGCATCAGTAAGTCCAGTGACCAGTCACAGTGGTGGTGTCCTCTGCTGCTATATGTCCAGTGCTGCTGTATAATAAGTCCCTTACAGTGTCGCTGTGTAGTCCTGCATCAGACCAGTGGTAGTGTCCTGTGCATTAGTCAGTCCAGTGACCAGTCACAGTGGTGGTGTCCTCTGATGCCATATGTCCAGTGCTGCTGTGTAATAAGTTCCTTACAGTGTCGCTGTGTTGTCCTTCATCAGACCAGTGGTAGTGTCCTGTACTGTATATTATTTACTCCAAATAAAGAAATTATTAACATTTAATCCAAATCTAATTTTTACAGGGTTTGCCCTGTGTGGTGTAGGGGTACGCTTGCCTGTGCTGCATATTATTATAATAGCTCTAAATAAAAGGGTTATTATTATCCAATTTAATTCTACAGGCTTTGCTGTGTGTATGTGTGGTTTAGGGGTACGCTCTCCTGTGCCACCAATATTGTGCGTGTATTATATCTGGGCAAATTCCAGCATGTCCCATGTTGTTTGTGCCGCACACTTGTGTCGCTTAGCTTAGTCCAAACAGCTACCTCTTTTTCTTCTTTGCATGATGTGCTGTTTGGGGCCTAGTTTTTTTTTAAGTGCCATACTGTCTGCAGCTGCAGTGCCACTCTTAGATATACCAGGTGTTTATGCCGCACACTTGTGTCGCTTAGCTTAGTCATACAGCTACATCATTGGCCCTCTTTTTCTTCTTTGCATGATGTGCTGTTTGGGGTCTATTTTTTAATCTGCCATCCTGTCTGCCACTGCAGTGCCACTCATAGATGGGCCAGGTGTTTGTGACGCACACTTGTGTTGCTTAGCTTAGTCATACAGCTACCTCATTGCACCTCTTTTTCTTCTTTGCATGATGTGCTGTTTGGGGCCTATTTTTTTAATCTGCCATCCTGTCTGCCACTGCAGTGCCACTCCTAGATGGGCTAGGTGTTTGTGCCGTACACTTTTGTCGCTTAACTTAGTCATACAGCCACCTTGGTGCAACCTTTTGGGTGGTATTCATGTGACCGGCGGTCAGGAGACCGACAGTCACATTACCTCCTCCACCATCCCGACCCCTCACTATCCCGATGGTCGGCATGCCGACCAACAGGGACTATTTCCACACGTGGGTGTCCACGACACCCATAGAGTGGGAATAGAACCCGTGGCGACCGCAGGTCGCCACCGAGCCCGCAGCATGGCAAGTGCAGCGAGCCCGCAAGGGGCTTGCTGCACTCGCCCCTCCCCGCTGGGATCCCGGCGTCGGTATGCTGCCGGGATCCCGACGTCGATAAGCTGACCGACGGTCACCTGACCGCCGGTCAGCCATGCTACACCCCAACCTTTTGGCCTAAAAACAATATTGTGAGGTGGGAGGTGTTCAGAATAGACTGGAAATGAGTGGAAATGAATGTTTTTGAGGTTAATAATACCGTAGATTCAAAATTACCCCCAAATTCTGTGATTTTAGCTGTTTTTATGTTTTTTTAAACAATCATCCAGATCCAAAACCAAAAACAAAACCCGAAAGGGTGGTTTTTGGCAAAACCAATCCAGATCCAAAACACGAGGGTGAAACCAGAACCAAAACCAAAACACGAAAAGTGTCTGCCGCACATCTCTAGATTGAACAACAATTTAATATTGGGTGTGCTTGGTATCCATGGCTAAATTAACAATGGGGCAGATGTATCTACCGCTCCAGGCCTCCACATAAAAATAGACCTCTCATCATTACAGTATGATGATGACCAGCCACCTACCTGGTCACATGGGCTTCCATAAATCATAATTATTAAAATTGTATTTCTAGTTTTCTCACAAAATTTTTACTTATTTCTAATTTTATGACACTGGTTCTGATGATGTAGGTCGTAGGGGGTGTACACACCCACATGGCACTTACCACACCAAACAGCACTGATGGCAGCTCCTCCCCTTCTCAGTATAGGCCTGTAAAACATTTTCAGCCCCAGGCCCATGTGACCCTTCATCAAGCCCTGCTTACAGGACCTTGGTCTACTTATATGGGGTAAGGGGGTCATTCCAAGTTGATTGCTCGCTAGCAGTTTTTAGCAGCCGTGCAAACGCATAGTCGCCGCCCACTGGAGAGTGTACTTTCGCTTTGCAGAAGTGCGAACGCTTGTGCAGCAGAGCACCTGCAAAATCTTTTTGTGCAAAACAAGACCAGCACTGTAGTTACTCTTTGTGTGCATTGATTCTAACGATGGAGGGACAGCTTTTGACAACACACACCCACCCAGCGAATGCCCAGCCACGCCTGCGTTTTTCTGCCACACCTGTGTTTTACCAAACACTCCCTGAAAACGGTCAGTTGCCACCCAGAAACGCCCACTTCTTGTCAATCTCCCTGCGATCGGCTGTGCGTTTGGAATCGTCGCTAGGACCAGTGCAGAACCACAAAGGACTTTGTACTCGTACGATGCGCGTGTGCATTGCGGTGCATACGCATGCGCAGATTAGCGTTTTTTTCACTGATCACTACGCAGCGAACAACGGCATCTAGCGATCAACTCGGAATAACCTCCTAAATCTCTAGTGATGGTCAATTGTGCCATTGACAGTTCCAGATTTTGGAAGAAGAAACTAAACAAAAGGTCCCCGGCCCCATCGCTATATCCATGTCAGGAAATAAAGTGCTGCACAGGAGCTGGATCCTCCATCCCCATGATGATATTTAGAAATGTTAATCTGCATTAAGACAACTCTAGATATGGCATTTGTAACATTCTTTTTTTGTGTTAAAAAGATAAACATGCATCTACTGTATATTTGCTCCAATGGAGCCACAAAATGCATTTATTTGTAATAAATATTTAGTTTAAGTATTTACCGTAATCAGAATTCTAGTTATAGTCTATGGTACAGTAATTAATTTGTAGTGGTTAAAGTCTGCATAAAAAGTAATCCATGTAAAATATGAGGACAGGTAAAGATTTATCATCTAATGAATTATTTTTTACTTCTAACAATGCAAAGAATGTGGTCACTCATTTGTTTTATAGGTTTATCAAAAATTGTGCAAGTGGAGATAAAACAATAATTTGCTTTTCCCGAGTCTCATAAAGCAGTTGAATCAATAGAACCTAAGGAAGCTGGCATTTATTTGTCCTGTTATTTGTGCTCAATGGTAAAGGTTTGACAGAAGGTACTGTGATAAATTAACCTAAGCGCCTTTGAACATCTTGAGAAAAACAAGGTTACTCTCCAGAAAGTAACTGCTGCAGTCTTAAAAATCTGATAATGAGTGTCCATTTTTTACTAGCTTTCAGAGTAATAAAACTACTGGCCATCAGATGGAATATTGCCAAAGGAGAAGTACACAGAAACATCTAACATTTCATTTTACTTAGAATGATATAAAATAAAATGCAACAAAAACAACAACATACAATTGCTTCTCCTGAATTCTGTATATACTATAGGTTGCATTCTGAGTATAGTGCAGACAATAAAAATATAAAAAGTATATATCATTTTATTAGAAATAAACTCATTATTTCCTATGTCCTGGCATTATACATAGATTCCCATATTCACCATAGCATACATTTAAGACATAATAGAAATAATAACTTATCAGGCACAATAACAATGTGAGTTGTATACCACATGGAATTCCACCTATTGGGGGTTATTAGGGTTTGTTAGCAAACCAAAAAAGCACACTAATGGGCAAAAGTATGTTGCACTGCAGGTGGGGCAGATGTAACGTGCAGAGAAATTTAGATTTGGGTGGGTCATATTGTTTTTGTGCAGGGTAAATACTGGCTGCTTTATTTTTACACTGCAATTTAGATTTCGTTTGAGCACACCCCACCCAAATTTAAATCTCTGCACATGTTACATCTGCCCCATCTGCAGTGTATCATGGTTTTCCCCATTAGTGTGCTTTTCTGGTTTGCTAACAAGTCTGAATAAGGCCCATTATCTTTGTTCTGCCAGGAATAGCACTTTTCTCAGCTATATTTATGAGAAATTAGTATTTACGAATATAGGGCCTGAGTCGCACACACTGACGTATGTGTCACACTGTGCATGCATCCAGACTGCATGCACACAGGCGGAGTTGCAGTTCCGGTTCACAGGAGAGGTGTGATCTCCGAAATGTCTTGAAATTCTATTGGGTGTTTCTGGGCTTAGACGGAGGTGACTTAGCTGATGCATGGGGATGGTCCATTTGATGGGCATCTTATGGAAGTGTCCCAGGAATGTTGCTGAAAACAGTTGCATACGGAGATGCTTAACTGCTCACATAGGTGGATGGAAAAACTACAGCTGCACTTAAAGATGCACCTAACAGTATTTTATCGCCTACGGATGTTGACAGTAGGTGCCTCAGTTCTCTCAGATTTAGATGCATGGATGCATACCAGGGAAGGACTTTGTAGTGGTAATTGCATAAAGTCGCAGATGGGTAACCGCCAAACAATGAAATTATGAATGCAGCTGCGTCCGACTCAGATTGAGCCTTATTCTGTGGAAGGACATTTTTCCAAATAATGAAGCGGAACTCAATTTTTTTTATTTTTTGATCTTAACAAAATGCCCTTTTTCTGTGATACCCGATCTATCTACTGTTTCTACTACTTTGATCGTCTCCAGTAGACAGCATAGATGAAAACTGTGTATTAGGAAATTGGAGATAAACCTGTGCCACCTTGCAACATAACTGCTCTGCATTGCATTTTTGCCCAATCCTGTGATTTCCCGGTGTCACAGCTTAGGACATCTAAGGCCTGAATCATAGCCACACGCAGTTACAATGTACACGTAAATGAGCAATTGTTTTGCTGCTGCACATGCATTACACAGAGCGTACTGACAAAGGTGATGCTGTGATTGAGACATATGGTATCAGAAATGTGAAAAAGTGCCAGACGTTCCTGGGAGATGACAAAGTGGCTAGAAATGCTCCCACAAATAGTCCGTTTAATGTACTGGAGTATTTATAATTAGTGCACTGTCTGCAGTGCACGCTGCACCCATTTTTTTAATACTTACCCTTCCGAGTCCAGCGCCAATGGCAACGCTGCTGCAGAAATCCCCGGGAAAATGGCAGAGGCCATGATGGAGATACTGCACCTGCTATAAGGCTGGTGCAAGTTTCGATGATGTGACTGATGATGGCACATAAGTATAAGTAATACCAATCGGTATTACTGCGTGTATAGATGCTGAAAGTGGGCATCTCAGTCCTTATGCATTCAGTCACATGTATGAGGGGCGACTGTTAATACAGATGCTTCTGCGAGTGCTTCTGTGACTGTGTGCATCTCTAAATCAGGCCCTGAAATCTTCTGTGCCTTATATTCTAGTTGTGTGCATAGTTAAGTCAGAAAATCTACTCTACTCTTGCATTTTCGCTGTTGCAAGTTAAATTGGGATAGGATACTGCACGTACAGTACTAGAGCGGCATATAAGAGGTAAAATCTATATAGTAATGTACTTTTTTTGTTTACTAAGAAAATCTGTCCATTCTAATTGTAATGTTTAATAATACAAGATAAAGGATTTTCCTTTGATTAACTTGTCCTCCAGGGCCCAAAATATGTTTATTCCGTGCTCAAACAGTTTTGCTAAACTTAAATAATTTTCATGAATGTTATTTGACATGCAAAAATGAAATGATTTTTCGACCTCTTTGTTCTCTAATTTCAATTACAACTACTAAAGTACTGTACTCAATGGGAAAAACTTTAAATATAATTGCGGATGCCCATCCACAAGCATAAAGCTGTGACTAGAGACACACACACAAACACACACACAGTTTAAACCTTATCTCTTCCAAAGCAACAGCATTCTTCTCGAAAATCCAGCACTGATATAAAATGAACATAAATCTGAAGTGGTTACATTAGAGATTCATGTAATCTCATCATCGCTTTCCCCGGGGCTTTACAGCACATAAAAATGTTTCTACCATGCAACACAACCTTCTCAGTGACCTTATTTATGTCGTCTAGCCTTCTATTTTTCTATTTAACAGTCCATTGGGTATTTTTGTGGAGATATCTTTATAGGTATGTGTTTATTGTAGTTTTCTACAAGTGTTTGTATGTACTGTGTTTTCAAATATATTCTTATGTCTACAAGATCGAGCATGTCAAAAGCTCTTTCGTTTAGCATAGACTATGGTTTACTGTAAATGTAAGATTCATTATGTTTCATTTCAGATTTCAGGAACCTGTAATGTTACACCTCATTCTTTAGGGCTACATAAAACTACCACCTGTACTTAGTTTTATGCTAACTATACATGTCAAAGTTAGAATATACAAATGCATTATTCTTATTGATGAAATGTATCAGAATAATTTTTTCAGTCTTTTAAAATGGTTTGGAATATTTTAGAGCATAATACATAACTTTAAATGCCAAAAAAGCAGGAAAAAAAATAATACTACAAAATATACTAAGGCCTGATTAAGAATTTTATGCACCCAGAATGTGTACATAGAAATTCAGGTTTACGTATTTATTTTTAATCAATACATATCCTACTGAAGCAGGTTTTTAGTGCCAGCTATATGTCATGTATACAAATTTGTATACTTAACATTTGGCTCCACAGTGTTAAATATAAATACAATAGTTACATTATGCTATTTGTACAGTACATGTGTCCAAGTTTCTTAATGCCTCATTTCCATGAGGATGTGCTAAATGTTTGTGTGCATGTGCACACCCTTAGTGTACTCTCCAGTAAGTAAAATATATGCTCAGTATGCATGCGCAGCACAAAAAAGTGCATATTCACAAACCTGAAAAACTTCTGTACAACTCTACTTGAGGCCTCCTATGAAAATGTGTACACCATATATATTGCATTAATGAAGGCAGTGGGATCACAACAAGATATACCAATGGGTATTGGATCGGGCGCTTTAGGTTGCCGCAACTCTAATGCTGCTGCTAATTAAATTGGGGTAGTCACACCCAGAATAGGCAAAACACAAACAAACTATAGCAGCGCTAATAATTAATCAACACATGGGATTGAGTGAAAAATATATATAGCAATTTAATATAATGGCAATTTCTGCCTAATAAAACAAAGGTGCACAGTTATTATACTGCAGTAGTTAAAAAGCTTGGGTCTCATTTAGAAATGCCTTTGATAAGCAGTCCGTTCCTATTACATGAACTGGATAAGCAGATAAACAATTATGAAATAGAGACTGACTGCGCAGTCTAACCTTCCAACTTTACCCGTACCGCTAGAGGTGAAGTCCTTTGGGAATAATTGTGGTATTTGTACATCCAAACGGGTTTCCTCAGTATGATGCGGTGTCCTCTTAATAAAGGCAATAAGTAGCGGGATGTTGGAGAGTTATTTCTTCCGTGTATCTGCAACAGTGAGTGTCCAGTTCTGGTCCGGATATAGGCAATGAAATGGCAGATGATGACCCAATAGAGTGATTCCTGACGCGTTTCACTGTACAACCTACAGCTTTTTCAAACGCGTCAGGAATCACTCTATTGGGTCATCATCTGCCATTTCATTGCCTATATCCGGACCAGAACTGGACACTCACTGTTGCAGATACACGGAAGAAATAACTCTCCAACATCCCGCTACTTATTGCCTTTATTAAGAGGACACCGCATCATACTGAGGAAACCCGTTTGGATGTACAAATACCACAATTATTCCCAAAGGACTTCACCTCTAGCGGTACGGGTAAAGTTGGAAGGTTAGACTGCGCAGTCAGTCTCTATTTCATAATTGTTTATCTGCTTATCCAGTTCATGTAATAGGAACGGACTGCTTATCAAAGGCATTTCTAAATGAGACCCAAGCTTTTTAACTACTGCAGTATAATAACTGTGCACCTTTGTTTTATTAGGCAGAAATTGCCATTATATTAAATTGCTATATATATTTTTCACTCAATCCCATGTGTTGATTAATTATTAGCGCTGCTATAGTTTGTTAGTGGGATCACAACACTCTTAGGTTGGGGAGGCCAAGATATAATTTCATTTTGGAACACCTAAATATCTGAATGTCTTCCCCTCAGGGGCAGTTGGACTTACCCGCCATACCACCTACATGACAGATATAGATGTTTTTTTTATATATATATATATATATATATATATATATATGTATATATATATATATATATATATATATTTATCTATCTGTAAAGATATATCTATATTTAGATGAATATCTCTTTCTATCTATTTGGGAGGGGGTGCTGTGAGGGAGGAAGATAAAGAACTTAAGGGGAGGTGAGGGGGGGGGAGGAGGAACATATGACGTGAGAGGTGAGAAGGCCGTAGAGCTGGTCCTAGAGGAGGGGCCATCCTACAGTAAATTTCCACACACTGTAGGGACTGGAGCTGGATGCAGAGGAGGGCCCTGAAGGCTGGTAGAGAAGGGCTGTGGGTAGGGATTCATGCCTTTCAAATATTTGGTGAGGCTGAGCCGTCCCCTTGCCCCATGTAATAAAAATATCACCAACCTTATTAGGAGGTAAATAATTTTTCTCCGGTAGGATTTCTCCAATACATCAAATACAATAGAAAGAAACACAATAGTGTAATACAGTAATCAAATTAAAATCATGTCAATACACTATGTATCAGGTTCGTACTGGATGGATTAGTTTACTATAATGGTAGACTATTCACGCATGGACTATAGCTTCGGCTTCCTAAATACTAATTTATTAACACTATAGTTTTTTCACTGGTATGCTACGCTGGGCTTTCTGGCTTATGCTGGTGTTTTGTGGTGCCACACCCTGCACCTAGATATAGCGCTAGGGACCCAAAATATATAGAGACGCCTTGATGCGGCTTTGGGGCTTATTCACACATTTGTGCAAATATGTGTAACGAAGATCTCTGAATTCTATTATTATGTGGAATTTATATCTGGTTACGGTTATCATTCAGGGTGCTGGGGGAAACAAATGCCTTTTTTCCAACACCTAATTCCAGACATGGATTCTCTAACATCTAATAAGTCCACATTGAAATAGTCACAAATTATTTTCCATCTGTCCACCACTGGTTTTTATATTCACGTCTCCCTTACCGCCGTATATCTCCATGACCGGTAGTAGGGAGGAAGATAAAGAAGTAGGGAAATCACTATTTAATCCTAAAGGAGCCAATGTTTTAAAATTATAAATTATGGACATTTCACATTTTGCTAACTTTAAGGCTATGTCATCTCCTCTCATATTTACTGACACCTTCTTTAGTGCAAAGAAGTACTTTATGCATTTAATGTCACAATTGTGAACTTCTTTAAAGTGCTTTGATAGTGCATGTGTGTCCAGCCCTTTTCGGATATTTCAGAGATGTTCCCCAATTCTAATTTTTAAAGCTCTACTGGTTCTTCCAATATATCTTTAGAATTAAATAGTGATTTTGAACTTAAATGGTTTTTATAGGGGATGGTATAATAGGTGCTGTTTTTTAATATATTTTTTGTATGTATTTTGTGGTTTAAAGGTGCTAATATTTTATTTTTATTATTGTTTTATAAAATTGGCTGCTGGAGATCGATAGTAAAACACATTGGTGATCATATCAAATATGGCTGCTGTGGAGAACTGAGGACCACAGATGAAATAAGCGTCTTTCCCCTTCATTATACAATGAGGATAACGAATACTGGAAAGACATCACCAGAAGTGATGTAAGATCCAGGACATCAGTGAAACGCAAATGCCGTTTCCCCACTTCCGGTCCAGTCCGGTGCGGACTTATTAGCTGTTAGAGAATTAGGTGTACCTTTGATTGATTAATGAGATACCCAGGAGGTATAAATATGCTCCTAAGGACAATGGGGTTAATTCAGAGTTCATTGTAGATGTGCTTAATTTAGCACGTCTACGATCAGTTTCACAGACATGCGGGGGGACGACTAGCACAGGGCTAGTCTGCCCCGCATGTCTGGCCCTAACCCCACACCCTGCACAGGTACAAAAGCATCGCACAGCGGCAATGCTTTTGTACCTGGTGAGTAGCTCCCTGCCTATGCAGCTCCTGTGCTCTGGCAGGGAACAATCCTCTGCAGCCTGGGTCGCAGCGGCTGCATGTGATGTCACGCAGCCACAGCAGCCTGCCCCCCAATGGTCCAGACATGCCTCTGTTATCCAGACCGTGCCCCACCAATGGCACTCTAATGACGTTGGCACACCCCCTCGCACCTCATTCAGGCAGAGGCGATCGCAGCCCAGAGATGCTGATAGCATATTACTGGGCTCCCGGGGTGTGCAGGTGCAGTGCGGCCGCTGCACGTGCGCACTCAACAAAAAAAATTTAGACTGCGATCGCTGCTGCTGCTGCAGAGAACCAGTCTGAGTTAGCCCCAATGTCATGTTATGCCTTGAAAAAGATACTGCTTAGTATCGAAACGTGTCGACAATGAGCTATTCAATTTGGACGGATCTGTGGAGGGACTCTTTGGGGCTCCGGGGATGCCTGGCTTTTCTCATCATGCCTTTTTAGTCTAAATGTTGTGGTAGACAATACCACATGGTGAGAGTCCACTGTTCACTTGGTTTTATTGTTTGTCATATGTGAATAAAACAGTATTATACTATACCTGTCTATTTTCCATTATACTCCATGTACTTCAATGGAAATGTGGATATTCATACTGAGATAAGAATAACAGGTGGAGCAGAATTCTATTAAGGATTGTCCTTCTCCAGTCCATGCGAGAATAGTCTACCATTATAGTAGATTAATCCTTCCAGTACGAACCTGATACTCAATGTATTGACGTGATTGATTACTGTATAACACTATTGTGTTTATTTCTATTGTATTTCATGTATTGGAGAAATCCTACTGGAGAAAATGGTTTTTCCTCCAAATAAGGAGCATTATTGAACATTACTCCAACAGTGCCTATAGATTGCTTGGTGATATTTTTTTATTACATATTGTGATTTGGTGGTGTGTGGTGACATACTTTTTTCACTAAGTAGTTCATATGAGGCAGCTCATTACAGGTGTCAAAGTCGAAAAATATTGTAATGCATACACCATGTACTAACCCCATACCCATGCCCGCTGCGCGTGCACTTATTCTGCCGTGCGTGCACATATCCGCAATTTGCGTAGGATCGCTCCTGCGATCCTGCGCGTGGTATGGGTATTTACGGCGGAGTTTGTGAGCGCATAGAGGGTTATCAGAACATTACATATTTAACCCAAATAGTGCATTTTGTACACATAGCTCCCCTACACCACATCAGCAAGTATCAACAGTTTAAATGATTCCAGGACTAAGGGATTCGCTTTTGCATGATAGGAAGGGACAGACGAAGGTTATAAGGTGATGTCTAGTATCCAGCTGTAGGGTATTTTAAGGGTAACATTCCGGTGTTGGTTAGAGAAAGATCGCATGTTCCTGCGTATAGTTATGTGCAAAAGTAGAATATAGATATTAACTGTATTTACTGTATATTATGTATGCGGTGGGAATCCAGAGGATACCACCCACAAGAGCAGTTGAGAAAGACATCGCTCACCTTTTCAAATCAACCTATGACCTCTCCTGTAATGTAAAGATGCACCTCTGTGTCCAATGGACAATGAGATTACAGTGACCATTGTATTGTGTATGTAAGTTGTGTATAAAAAGTCCGTTGTTGCCTGGCCGGTCAGAAGACTCTGAACGCTTTCTACCTGACAAGCGGAGGACCGGCCGGGTTGCGTTTGCGAATATTCTCACGTATGTACATTGACTGTAGCCATTATTCTGTCTAGATTTATCTTGTTAGCCTGTAGTGTATAATTTGTACTGTTTTACCTTTTGAAATAATCCACTGTGGCCTTGGAACCCTGTGGTTCAACTACATATCGGTGTTGTGTCCTCATTTCCCTGCTAGGGTTTAAAGCGTATTTAACACATGTAAGGTTTATAAGTATTGATAAGGTGTACACACTGCGGGTACTTTATACCGTCAGCGCTACTTAAGGTTTAAGGTATAACATCATTGCAGTGCTTTGCTGCATAAAGGTTTAAAGTGTAACCATATTATTACATTGCATTACTAAAAAGGTTTAAAGGTTATCAATTGTGTGTGTGCGCGCTGTGCGTACTCTGTAAACTCAGCGCAGCGTGTGTACACCAAGTACGTACCACGTATGGGACTCTGTACGCAAATAGTGTACAAAGTGCGTAGCACGTGTATTCAGTCTAGCGGCCATAGCGGCTCCACGGTAAAAGAGTATCTAGAGGTATAGCTTTATGGTTTAAGATAATATCGACATTATCAATTGCGGGCATCGTCCTGTTTTTCCTCATACCCAGGCCCGGCGCTACCCGCTCAGCGAAGGGATGCAGTGCAGGGAGGCGCTGGGACAGAGAGGCGCTTTCTCTGCTCTGAATCCCTTCACTGCTGCGCCGTCCTGTCCCCCCTGCTGCTGCTGCTGTGTCTGTCACTGTATGACAGGCACTGGCAGCAGCGCCTGCAGAATCAAAAACCTCCTGCCTCCCCTCCCCGTGTGACAGCGGCTGAGTACGGGACGGAGCTAAATGGCCCGAAAGGGGGTGGGCTAAATGGGACAGAAGGGGCGGAGCTACACTGACTAGGCTGCAGTACAGAGGGAGACTGGCTTAGGTAAGTGGCGTGTGTGTGTATGGTGAGTGTGTATGTGTGCATATGGTGGGTGGATGTGTATGTGTGTGTATATATGTGTGAATTGTGTGTGTGAGGTATGTCTGCGTACGCGCACTTTTTGGACGCTAGTACTGGGGGGGGCATTACGTATAATGACGCTACTACTGGGGGAGGCCATTACATGCAAGGACGCTACTACTACTGGGAGGGTGCATTACTTATAAGGACGCTACTAGTACTACGGGGGAATTGCATATAAGGAGGCTTGTACTGGGGGTGCATTATGTATAAGGACGCTACTACTACTCTGGGGCATTACGTATATGGACGATACTACTATTATGGGGAATTACGTATAAGGACGCTTTTACTACTGGGGGTGCACTACGTATAAGGACGCTACTACTGCTGGGGGGGGCATTACGTATAAGAACGCTACTATTACTCGGGGGGCATTACGTATAACAATGCTACCACTACTAGAGGGGCATTACGTATAAGGATGCTACTACTGGGGGGGCATTATGCATAAGGACGCTACTACTACAGGGGGGGGGCATTACATGTAAAGATGCTACTACTGGGGGGGCCATTACGTATAAGGACGCTACTAGTACTGTGGGGGGGGGCATTACGTATAAGGACGCTACTACTACTAAGGGGGAATTACGTACAAGGACGCTTCTACTACTGGGGGTGCACTACGTATAAGGACGCTTCTACTACTGGGGGGGGGGCATTACGTATATAAGGACGCGTCTACTACTGGGGGTGCACTACGTATAAGGATGCTACTACTACTCTGGGTGCATTATGTATAAGGATGCTACTACTACTGGGGGGGATTACGTATAAGGATGCTACTACTACTGGGGGAGCACTACGTATAAGGATGCTACTACTACTGGGGGGGATTACGTATAAGGATGCTACTACTACTGGGGGGGCACTACGTATAAGGATGCTACTACTACTGGGGGGGGGCATTATGTATAAGGATGCTACTACTACTGTGGGTGCATTATGTATAAGGATGCTACTACTACAGGGGTGCACTACGTATAAGGATGCTACTACTACTGGGGGGGATTACGTATAAGGATGCTACTACAACTGGGGGGGCACTACGTATAAGGATGCTACTACTACTGGGGGGGGGGGCATTATGTATAAGGATGCTACTACTACTGTGGGTGCATTATGTATAAGTATGCTACTACTACTGGGGTGCATTACATATAAGGACGCTACTACTACGGGTGGGGCATTACGTATAAGATTAATAAGATTGTGCTACATTGTGGCGTAATTTTAAATGGGGGTACTATTGTGTGGCCATGCCCCTTAGTTGTGAGACCACACCCCTTTTCCCGGCGCACGCCAACGGAATATGGGAGGGCGCAATTTTATAGTTTGCAGGGGGGCGCCGAACACCCTAGCACCGGCCCTGCTCATACCCACAGCCTAGCAGTGTACAGCAGACTTTATCTATCAGCAAAGGGCGGACAGGTATCCACGTAAGCCATCTCCTGGATGGTGGATACTCTGGTAAACTCTTTCTCAAGTGCTGATAAGATAAGCGTATGCTCTGCATGGTTTTTAGGGATGCTGGTGGGATCCGTACGGTAAGAACACAAAGCTATTTTTAAAGTCTGTGAATTTCTGTTTGGCGCCAAATGCGCACACATCACACGCATACACCTGTATTTTGTACTTTGCATATCTGCTCGCATTATTGCCATAAGTATTGATTATTAGATTCATTTTGACCTGTACTGAAAAATTTGTTGCTATTTAGTTAAAATATATAGTTCATATTTAAGGAAGTAAGTGTAATACGCACACGCAGCCTGGCCTAGTTGTAAAGGTTTATACAGAAGAAACTGTGTGCTGTGTTAAGTGAGCGATTATAGTTAACATCGCTCACATTCATAGAAGTGTGGGATTTGTACTATTGCGGACATACGGTCTTTTGTACATGTGTCTCGGACAAAGTACGGGACTGTGTACGCAACGTAAAGATGTACGCACGATCGCGTGCTTACGCAACGTGCGTAAGGATACGGCCGCTAAGTACAAATTACACAATAGCATTGTTTAGTTTAGGCGCGAAACGGTAGCCATGCGGTCATAGCACAAATTGTTCAGTGTCCAAGATTTAGTTTAA
Source organism: Pseudophryne corroboree (assembly GCF_028390025.1). NCBI lineage: Eukaryota > Metazoa > Chordata > Amphibia > Anura > Myobatrachidae > Pseudophryne > Pseudophryne corroboree. Next base: position 307,637,548 of record NC_086447.1, on the reverse strand, counting down.
ATAAAACCTTTTTTACTGCATTACCTCTGGTACTAGGGCTGTTCACCTGAATTAAAGTTAATTTTCTGTACAGAAAAACCAAAAAGTGTATTTGAGTGAACGAACGTGAGTGTGCAAACAATAAAGGTTTTGTGGACCCAGGGAATTCGGGATCCCGTAGGAGACCACACCAGGTGAGTGGACACTTGGTGGTGTGAGATTGGCTTGCTCACGTTAACATTGATTAAGGTACAAAGGAGCAAGGTAGCAGATACCGCAGACCAGAAGGTCAGCGAAGGTTTAGAGTACCGCAGACCAAAAGGTCAGCGAGGTTTTTGTTTAGGTGCCGCAACCACAAGGGGTTAGCGAAGAAACCCAGATAGGTAATTTGATTGATACGCAGCCTGAAAAACGATTCCATTGGTCGTACGGCGGATAAGTAACAGTTACTTATATGCTGTGCGATTGTACCGCACGTTCGTGAGTGCAATACTTAGCGCAACGTGAACCCCTTTTTACGAGCTTTGCATAAAATCGCGGGATCATTAGCTCTGGGTGTAGCATACGAAGCGTGATTTGTGTAAAAAAATTTTTGTTTTAAGGGAGTTTCGCTGGTCACTCAGGAAAACTCCAACAACCAATATTTACTGGGAAGGGTAAGTCACTCCCATATACTTCCAGTAAATAGAGGTTACACAGGGGCCCTAGGTTGGGTACGTACCGGCGCTGACGATAGTGTTTGGGGGTATTGGCCAACGTGGGCGTGAGTGGGTGAGAGCACTCGTTGAACTTTCACCGTTGCCTTATATTGAGTATTTTGGTTTTTTTGTAGGAATTTGCTGAGAAGGCAATACCTGCAAAATATGGGGGCCAGTTGCTCAAGTAAGGGACGTTCAACCAGGGTTCAGGTTGATGTTCCTCGGCCCAGAGGGTCAGCGAGGTACATAATGTGTGAGAAGTACAGATCACACACAGAGGTTTTATGCAATGAATGGGAACGTATGACTGCGGAAGATAGGGAACCATTCCCTAGGGTAGGCAGTTTTGAACCAGAGGTGTTGCAGAATTTAAGGTTTAGGATATGTCTGATAAAGTCCCGAAAACAAAGGGTCAGGCACACAAACTGTTTACATTTATGGCAGCAAGAGGGTGATATGCAGAGGGAACTAGCTCACGCAGCCGGTTCTAAACCTAGCAGGAAACTGATGGCAACCGCACCACCACCACCGTATATTACAGGGGAGAAAGTGGCTACAGACAATGGCATACTGATATATGATAAGAGTTAAGTTGATAAATGTATTAATGCTAACCCGTGCAAGTTGTATCCCATCTTAAACTTCCCTCAGGACTGCGAGCAAGAAGATGAGCCCAGCACGATATCGGCACTCTCTCTAGCAGCCACCATTCAAGACACCCAGGTGGGCACGGACCAACCAATAAGAGTAGTAAAGGCCCCTAGCGCAGGAGTAGGTGAGGTCGTGTCCACAGGTAAGTACGGTACAGTACATTATGCAGAGACAATTGCACCTCACATTGTAGAAGCAACTCAGAATGATGTAATTGAACTAAATCCTGTCAGGGTGATCACAGTACCCAATGGGAGGACTGACGCTCAGGGAGTCACTCCCGTCAGGAACATTGCTATGCATTGTCCTTGGTCCCGGACAGAATTAAGGACAATTATGTCTGAATTTCCCGATCCCAGAAAGGATCTAGCCACATGTCAGAGGTTTGTTAGAGAATTAGGTAACGCCCCCGAACCCACAAACAAAGATTGGCGAACAGTGCTACGGGCATGTTTACCCTCCAATATTGACCCTGTGAAGTTCATTACTGATTGTAAACTAGACGTAGAAGTACCTCTCACTGTTGAATACACTCAGGAGAATGTATGACAGATCAATCTACAATTAGGAGTATATTTCCCTACTGTTGTCAAATGGAATAAAATCTTTTCCATAAGACAAAAAGAAGGTGAAACGGCGTCTGAATATTTCCATCGAGCACTGCAGGAAATGGATAGATACACTGGGGTCGAGGATATTAAGGAAAATATACACCACAGGGAGGTAGCTGTGTCAGTATTAATGGACGGCTTAAAGGAAACTTTGAGAACAAGGATACAAACCACTCAACCTAACTGGAGAAGTATCTCGGTGGCTGCATTAAGAGAGTCCACTATCGAGCACGATCGGAACATCATTAAGCACAGGGAGTCACAGGGGGATAAGCTGATGACAGTAAGTATAAAAGCCCTGACAACGAAGCCACATCAGCCAAAACCCCAAACCCCTGATGGTAAGTCGTATGTAGTAAAATGTTACACCTACCAAAAGGAAGGACACTATGCACAGAATTGTAGGTATAAGGACACACATAAGGTATACCGACCCCCTAGACCAGAACATGAACCCGATTATGATACACGTAATAGGGATCAAGGATCGCATAGGAGGAGTTATGAGCCACATGCAGGGGAAACAAGGAGGTACCCACCTAGGAGGGACTGGCAGACCTCTGAAAATTCTCAGCTACCCCCTCACATATTGTAGCTGCCAGCGCGCTGCGGGAGGGTCACAACATACAATAGGGGTTAGGCCACACCTGTAGTCTGTAGCCAGTGAAGTTGATTGCTAGCCTAGGTAGTGAACCTGAGGTCACAGTTGATGTAGCTGGTAGATCACTACCTTTTCTTGTAGATACAGGGGCGGCCAGGTCAGTGTTAAATTCAACGGTAGGTATGAAAACCACGGGTAAAACAATTTCAGCAATGGGAGTAACAGGAATAGTGCAACACTACCCTTTAAGTAGACCAGCGGAGATTATGATAGGGCCTTTGCAGACCAAGCATTCCTTTTTGCTAGCTGCATCGGCTCCGACTAATCTACTTGGGAGAGATTTATTGTGCAAAATGAGGTGTGTCATATATTGTACTCCTGAGGGTGTCTTCTTAGATATACCCGAGAATCACGTTCAGGAAGTGCAGGATATGTTAGACACCCCACAAAGGTTAATGTCACACTCTGCTGTTATAGACAAGTCTCCATCCAAGGTAGAGGAAATGATCTCCCAGATACCGGAATCCCTCTGGACCAAAGATGGACAAGACACTGGATTGATGGCAAATGTAACTCCTGTAGTAGTGCAAGTAAAAGATGGTAGGATAGCTCCAAAAATCCCTCAGTATCCTCTGAATCCAGAGGTGGAATTAGGAGTGTACCCAGTCATAGAGCGCTTGCTACAACAGGGCATCCTAGTTAGGATGTCCAGCACTGCCAATAGTCCCATCTTCCCTGTGAAAAAGAGTGGGGGGAGGGGTTTACAGGCTAGTGCAGGATCTAAGGGGGTAAACAAAATAGTTGAGAGCCAATTCCCCGTAGTGCCAAATCCAGCTGTCATCCTCATGCAAATTCCCCCTACTGCGAAGTTTTTCACTGTCATTGACCTCTGTTCTGCTTTCTTTTCGGTCCCTCTGCACCCTGACAGCCAATACTTGTTTGCATTCACATACAGGGGAGTACAGTACACCTGGACTCCCCTACCCCAAGGTTTCATTGACAGCCCAAGTATTTTCTCCCAGGCTTTGCATGACTGTTTACAATCCTTTCAACCTGAGAACAGGTCAGTATTAATACAGTATGTAGATGACTTACTGCTGTGTTCTGATTCACTCGAAGCATCCTTGAAAGACACGAGACAGCTTCTGTTTCACCTTTCTAATACGGGACACAAGGTTTCAAAGGACAAGTTGCAGTTGTGCCAGACCAAGGGAAAATATTTGGGACATTGCTTGACACAAGGACTTAGACATCTCACCGCTGATAGAATACAGGCAATTCGCGACATGACTCTGCCACAAACCCAGCAACAGATCTGCACTTTCCTTGGAATGTGTGGGTACTGCCGAAACTGGATCCCAGGGTTCTCCATATTGGCTTTAACTTTGCAGGAAATGGTCTCCTCGAACAAACCAGATCGGATCTCTCACACAGATGAGTTCGAACTGGCATTTGAGAGCCTTAAACAGTGCCTATCACAGGCACCTGCATTAGGCATGCCAGATTATGGGAAACCTTTTGAATTGTACAGTACGGAAAGCGCTGGGTGCGCGGCAGGTGTCCTGACCTAGAGACATGGTGATGCCAGCAGGCCGGTAGCTTACTACAGTGCACAGTTGGACACCGTAGCGCGGTCTCTCCCCACATGCTTGTGAAGTGTTGCAGCGATAGCTTTGCCAGTGAGTAAAAGCGAAGACGTAGTGTTAGGACACAACCTTACCATCCATACACCTCATGCAGTGTCAGCCTTACTGAACTCTGCCCAAACCAGACATGTCTCATCTGCACGGTTTACAAGGTGGGAATTAGCACTAATGGCCCCTGTAAACATCACCATAAAGAGATGCAGCGCACTAAATCCTGCAACTTATTTACCAGGTGTGCCTGGACAGGCACAAAGGGTGGAGGATGAGAATGATGGTGGAGGAGGATTTAGTACAGACACTGACACACATGATTGTATGGAATATCTGAACCAAACTTTCACTGCAAGACCCGACATTAGTGACAACCCACTGGAAGGCGTAGATTTTACTTTTTACACTGACGGTAGTTGCCACAGACAGACGGACTCGGGAGACCTGTGTACTGGATACGCAGTCGTAGATGACAGAGGTATCATAGAAGCTGAGCCCCTGGGCCCACCGCACTCAGCACAAGTTGCTGAGCTGGTCGCCCTAACCAGAGCATGTGAACTGGCCAAGGGTAAGTCAGCCAATATATACACAGATTTTAGGTATGCCTTTGGAGTAGTGCATGATTTCGGGGCCCTATGGCGCCTCAGAAATTTCATGATGGCAGCTGGCACACCTGTAGCGCATGCATCCCATATAAAAAGACTTCTAACAGCGATACAATAACCAGACATAGTGGCTGTTATCAAGTGCAAAGACCACACTTACAGTCAAGACCCAGTGTCACTTGGTAACAGCCGGGCAGACGAAGCTGCTAAATCAGCAGCCAGCACCCCCATACAAACAGATATCACACCACTGATGGTATTCAACACCGTCAACACACAAAAATTAAGTGAAATGCAAAATTTGTGTTCTCCACAGGAAAAGGCAGTCTGGAGGTCAAAAGGATATGGCCAGGAGTCCTCAGGACTTTGGACAGATGGACAGGGTAAGCCAGTATCCCCCAGAGCATATCTTCCAAGCTTAGCTGAGGCGGCACACGGTCTGACTCATCTGGGCAAAGAGGGTATGTGTAAGCTGGTGAGAGCCTACTGGTGTGCGCCAGGAATCTCTTCACATGCGGGTAAGAGAGCAATGACATGTCTTATCTGCTTGAGGAAGAATATTGGAAAGTCAATACCAACAGAACCATCCCATATCCCGCCAACAGATGGCCCTTTTCAGGTAATACAAATTGATTTCATACAGTTACTACCCTGCAGAAATTTAAAATATGTGTTAGTCTGTATTGACGTGTATTCTAATTGGGTAGAAGCGTTCCCTGCTGCCACAAATACTGCTACGTTCACTGCAAAGAAAATTGTGCAGGAATTTGTGTGCAGATATGGTATCCCTAGAATAATTGAAAGCGATAGGGGTACCCATTTTACAGGTGAAGTCTTTCAGGTTATGTGCAAACTGATGGGAATTAATAGTAAGCTGCATACTCCGTTCTGCCCACAGGCGAGTGCGAAGGTGGAAAGAGTAAACAGCACTATTAAGAACAAGTTGAGCAAAGTGATGGCTGAAACTGGATTGTTATGGCCAGAAGCTTTGCCACTTGTATTGTACAGCATCAGAACCACTCCCAGGTCCCCCCTTAACCTATCACCCTTTGAGATTCTTTTTGGTCGACAACCCCATGTAATGATTGACCCCCAGGATGATTTGAAATGCAATAACGAGGTGACTGTAAAATATTTGGTTAAGATGAGCAAGCAGTTGAGGAATCAAAACAGAAATCTAAAGATATATAGATATATAGATATTCTACTCTGGATTCCCGCCGCATAAGGGATTGCATCAGCTGCAGCCCCTAAAAGCCAGGTAAGGATGGCAGAACAGCAAGTGAGTGGCTTCACATTGGAAGCATTTCTATTGCTCACAGTCCAAACCAGCAGTCCTGGGGGAAGGGGCGGAGGTAACAGAACATACCATAGCACTTCAAATGTGAAGTCTACCACTTCCAGTGCACTCACTCTGGGTGGCATATTTTTCTATACTGCACAAATAAAGCACAGTTCTACATTCTACAATATACTTTTATTTGTTTATTTGTTTCTAAGGTTTTGATAAAATGACTAAGAGGTAGTAGAACTTAGGACAGTAGAACAGTTTAAACATGCTTGGGATAGGCATAACATTAGCCTTACAAAAACCTAAGGAACAAATAGGATTTAAGTTGCCAAGAGGATGCTTTTAAAAGGCAAGACTTAGGAACCCATCTATCAGTGAATTATAAAATCATTGCGTATGATAAATGGGACACCTGCCTAACAGCTCCTAACTGTCATGTGCTCATCTCCTACAGTATCTGTTCTGTGTTTGAAAACTGAGAGTTGGGAGCTGAGTAACTGGAGCACCATTTATCATACACAACAAGCTTTATCACTCATTGATAAATGGGCTGCTAGATGGGCCAAGAGGTTCTTATCTGCTGTCAAATTCTATGTTTCTGTGAAATGGCAGTTGGAGTATCTAAATCAGTGAATCCATAAAAAATTCTAAAACATATTTAGAAATGTCCTATTTCTTCATCCATGCTACTAACCTCTAATTACACTGTTTTACCCTGCCTGCTTGCATCTACTGTAGGAAGATCATCAGATATTTAACATTCTTGCTGAGCATCAATGATATACATTTTTTTCTCTCCATTTTCTATTTCTTTTGCATTTTCTAGACACTGGTCTCTTAACACAGCCTAACATACTTGTGTGAAAAGTGGATTCAAATAGTACTGTGCAGAACCTCTCATTTTCACGTTAAAACAATGAAGACCATCTGGACACCTGAGCTGAGATTAAATTTATTATCCTTGAATTTGCACAATTTTCTCCTTATTACCAAACTGGTCTTCTGCTATGTACATGTCAATTTACTTTTCCTATACCCTAACATTTTTACCCTCTACCCAAATCCTCTTATTGTGGAGTTTATAAATCTGAAATGTACAGTAGTTATATTTTATAAAAGAAAGCACGTTCAATTCGAAACAAAAACACATCAGATACCATATTTCACTTTATAAATAGAAGACATTCAAGTATTTAAACAAACTTCTAGTACCATAATGCTTGGCAATATATACTTGAAATTGAGCTGTTGTCATACGATTTGACCTTTTCAATGATCTCTCTTGTACTTCTTTAGAAGAATGATGCTGATACAGAGGAATTGCAAAGAAATATCTCATGCCAAAATAATTATTGATTGACTGTTGCTAACTGCACTATTTTATAAGAGCTAGTTTTCATTGTAGGCAGAACAATGTAGTTGAAATAGCTTTTTTAAGAGTACAGCTCAGACAAGCGATTTTCAGATTTTACAGATAATAGTGCATGACTAAATAGACCAAGCAGTCCTCCTGCCAACACTATGAGCTAAATTGATATTTAGAAGCAGAAGTTTTATCCTTATCCTTATCCTTATCCTTCTCTCATTTAGTCTAAGTAAGTTTCCTGAAGTTGTTTTTTCCCTTCATTTTATTAGATACCCATCTTGTTCATTAAGTATAATAATAATAATAATAATAATATATAATAGAAATATGTGTTTCCCAGAGCCTTACAATTATTGTTCCATAACTGAGGTGTTGCCATGTAATGAAAGTCAAGACATGATTTTTCAGAGTTTGTTTATGAAAAGCAAACATTGTACTAACTCGTTTGGTAAGTTGCTAGCCTTCAATGTTTTGTCATAATGATTAGTACATTGAATAATTATCATTATAAATAGTAACTGGTTTATCACACCACTTTTCCCTCAACATTTACTAGCCAATGTACCTGGTTTCAACCAGGCAAAGGTTTGCTGGGTGGATCATTTTACCCCTGTTCACCCACTTAGGAGTCAAGTTTATGAAAAATCTCTGCAAATAACTGTCCACCCAGCTGGTCACTTGGAATGGTCAACTAGCAATTGCGCAGGGAAAGTTCACCAACTGTCACATTTCCAGAGCACAATTGGTGATGTAAATGACAGGTGGATGTTTTGCCACATGACTCTGAAACGAAGCAACCAATTACAGCACCAATATTTTTCTTCAAATTTGCAAACCAAGACATTTAATTTGGTTTAGGATGTTCCCTGCTCAGACAATGGCATCATAGAAATATGTCACTCATAAAAGTTTTCCTTTTTATAGAGAAATACACAAATCGGAAGGATCAATTTTTTTCCCAAGATCTAACAGTGGTTGATGATGCACAAAGCAATGATTATTCTCAATAAAAATGAGTCAGAAATGCCATCTCAACCTCTTCATCTGTGATACCAAATGAAAATGTGGCAAATTGCAAACATTTGTATCAATCTGCCTGCAACAAGGGCATGTACTGTTCGTCAGTAGGAAGAATAGTATAAACTTAGGGTCAGGCACCATTTTATACTGATAAATCATAGAGTTGTTTTATTTTTTGGCATTGGAGAGGCGAATACAGTGGGAACTACAGGGTATTCTACTGATATAAACTATTATAATTTTTACTATTTATTTATTTATTTGAATGGGAAGCAGTCTCAAGGTGTTCCAGACATTTTGAAAAATAGCCTTGCTTTGAACATGTAGACTGTATCAACATGCACTAGTAGAGAACACGGTAGGTTGATGATATTTCTTGACTCATTTTTTTTCAGATCACTAAGCTGTTCTGTGAATGAACAAATATTGTAACCTGAATTTAATTAGTTCTGGAGAAAAATCTTTTATTCCAAAAGTTAATGTATGGTCATAGCACTGCATTCTAATGGTACGTTAACTCTTAAAATTCCAAGTAGCTACAAGGATTTTGGAACTGCTATCAAAAAGTTTAGAATAACAAAAGCACTTGGAAACCACTATACAGTATGCTTTTGCAACCTGTCTTCTAAGATCTTGAGAACATTGTAAAAAAATATATATATATTTCCGTGCAATGTTTAGTAGCTTTACTCTTATTATACAAACTAGGTTTAAATCCAATGGAAATTTGTCAATTCCAGGAGCAAACTATGGGCCTAATTCAGATCTGATTGCAGCAGCAAATTTGTTAGCTACTAGGCAATACCATGTGCACTGCAGGTGGGGCAGATATAACATGTGAAGAGAGAGTTAGATTTGGGTATTAAGAGCAGGGTCAGACCTGGGTACCCAGGCATGGCCAAATTGGAAAAATGTGTAACCACACATTTTCCCCCAGAAATGTAAAAACTGGTATGCTCATCGGCCTGCCTAGACTCTCCGCAATCCAGCATTGCAGAGTATGCTTAGTTGGGAAGAGGGAGGTTTCATATAGAAACAAGTGCAACCAGAGCTTGGATTGTGGCACAGATTTAAAGTATCGGAGCATACCCCTCTCACAATAAAGCACCAAAAGTAGTTTATATAAAGGTTTCTTTCATCTCTGTACTTTTCCAAGTGAGTGAGGTGTTCAGCTTTCTTTCAGATATCTGATAATTCATATACAAAGAGAAGATGAAAGAAATCTATATATACACTAATATTGGTGCTTTATTGTATGGGGGTACACTCCGTTACTATTAATCTGTGCCGCAATCCAAGCTCTGGCTAGACTTATTTCTTTATGAAACATCTGACTTTCAACACTATTTCAAATAACTATTGAGTCAGTAACTATACTACACATTGGTCGTTCTATGTATTTATTTTTCCTACCTGTCTGTATAATTTAAGTTGGCCAGAGGTACTGCTGCTGCTGAATAGTGACAGTCTCATCTCTCTCCCTGCCTGAAGTGCAACTGACCTGGGCTTCCATCAGGTCCCTCCACCCGGCCTGGGCACAGGTTGTAAGTACCCCCCACACTTGCCTCAGTGCCCCTGCTCATGGAAGAATAGCAGTGTATAAGATATGGAATTATTATAATATGTTTTCCTGACGACTTAGCAGGAAAAATGCATATTAAATAAACATAATATTTCTGTAATTTAGTACAGTATGAAGTGTTTCCATTTTGCCTCTTGTACAATATATCATTGTAGAGGTCTACTTACTGTAAATAGAAGTTACAACTGAAGCACCACATTTTGGAGCTGTTCTAGTGCAGATTTGTTAGAATGGCCATAAGTTCTTTTCCAAATGTTTGTACTAAAAACATTGACAGCTTTCTTTAAAAAAAAGAACTGTTTGGAGAGAGTGAGAAGTTCAGAATTATTAATCATCACTCAAACTGTAGGCAAGTTTCTAAAATATATGTATGGCCTAAAGCCACAATAAACCTTTGAGATACAATGGCTTCCAGGATCTCTGTAATGAGGTTGTTGCTTCCATAGAAGTTTCAAACTAGAAAGTTGCTTTTTTTGTTTTTTCTTTTTTAAGGTAATTGCTTCATGTTTTTATCAACTTGATCAGAATATGGTAAAAATACCAATGTACAGGTTTTTATTAAATATTTGCTAATCATATCTAATATTTGAAAATATGGTTAAATAGAGGTGGTTTTACTGTAAAAACATTTGGGTATAAACGGATGTAAAACAAAGCTTACTATAAGATTCATAAACACCCATAAGACACTAAGGGGTCTTTTTAGTAAAGTATAAATGGCTTTTCTTTAGCATTTTAGCTGGGCAAAGTCTAATTTATCAGTACTCCATATTCAGTATAGAGAAAGATTTTTCCATCCTTTCTTTCCTCTAGTCAGATTTCTGAAGCACCCGTAGGTAGCCATTGGGACTTCACATGAATGATATTTCCGAAGATAAAAGAGAAGCTTAGCTTCACTCAATTTTTATTCAAAACCTAAAACCATCTTTTGATGGAAAAAACAGCACAAAGTGTGAGTTGATTCATTCTCCATGTTCTGAGCATGTGGACATGCATTTGCACTAGTGAGGTCCCATTTGGTCTTTTAGGGGGAAATGTATCAAACCTTCTAAAGAGTGAAGAAGCTGACAAGTGGAGAATTTGCCCATAACAATCAACCAGCTTTTCCCAATCATCTTATAGAATGTACTTGATAAATTCTAGCTAGCAGCTGATTGGTAGCTATTCAGTGGCAAATACGGGATTTCTAGAGGGGATGGGGGGTCCAAATGCAATTCACAATTTCTCATTCTGTGGAACATTGGAGCAAGTGCAGGAGTCTGGAGGAGTGGCAGAAGACCCTAGTAACAACCCTGACCATTAATGTAAATAATGGTCTTTTTATACACTAGATACTGTATGGAATACTGTGTAAACATTTAACACCATTTCTGGAACGATAGAGCAGTGCTGATTCTGGGAGTCTGTGACCCGGAAATGGAAGTGGACATGCGGGTGTGAGTAGAGTAGTGGTGTGTGAGTGGTGCCAGTGAAGTGGGCCGGAGCAGGGCCAGAGCCGGATGCCGGAGGTGGCAGTAACAGGTGCGGGAGCCGGAGAGTGGTAGTGGCTGCCGGAGAGGGGGGACAGAGCCAGTGAGGAATGGAGTGGAGCGTGCAGCAAGGGTAAGAGCTGCCACTTCCACTCTGTTTGTATTAAGTTGTATAAAGCTTTGTCTGTGCATGTATGTGAGTGTTTTCCAGGGCTGCCGGGTGGTGCTGCTGCAGCTGGGCCGAGGGCTGCTGCTGACACAGCCTGACTGCTGACATTACTGCTGCTGCTGCTGCTAGAGAAGCCTGCTGTGTGGGGCCAGGGACTGCTACTGCATAAGAAAAAAGGATCAGCAGGTGCACAAGGGAGATAAGTATAAGACTAACTTCATTACTGTTTAAGTGACTGTATTGTATTATCCCATATATATATATATATATATATATATTTATTGTCCTTTTTTTCAATTTTTTTAATTAAATTTATTTATTTATTCTCTCTATTATAATTTTTCTAAAGGTAACAGGGAGTTAGCACTTAGCAAAAATGGGTGGGGCCATGATTGAAAATCTCACTCAGTGCATGTGGTGCATGATGTATGCTCACCTGGAACAACAGTCCAAGTACGGGTACATCTGTGTGAAGTGTGTGCGAATGGCCACCCTGGAAACCCAAGTAACTGATCTAGAGTGAACTGTTACGCGACTGAGGGACATTCACAATCTCGAGCAAAGTTTAGATAGAACAGTGGAGGAGTTGCAGGGGGGGGGCACTGGTAGATGAGGAGGATCAGGTAGACAGCTGGGTCATGGTTAGAAGGAAGAAGAGGGGGAGACAGGACATCTCCGATCTGCCAAACCCCAATAAATTTGCCCGACTGGATGAGGATTCTGGGGATGGCAGTGAGGAAATGATGGAGCCAGAGAAGCCTGTTCCTTCTAGCAACCGGAGGAGCGGTCCCCCCGCTAAATATGGGAAAAAAGATAGTGAAGTACCTACTCAGGTAGTGGTGGTAGGGGATTCTATTATCAGGAAGACAGACAGGGAAATCTGCTACCGGGACCGTAATCACCGTATGGTCTGTTGTCTCCCGGGTGCTTGGGTATGGCACATTGTGGACTGGGTAGACAGATTGTTGAGAGGGGCTGGTAAAGACCCGGTGGTCTTGGTGCATGTCGGCACCAATGACAAAGTTAGTGGTAGGTGGGATGTCCTTAAGAAAGTCTATAGGGAATTAGGCCAGAAACTTAAGGCAAGGAGATCTAGGGTAATATTCTCGGAAATATTACCAGTGCCACGCACTAGTCCAGGGAGACAGAGGGAGAATAGGGAGGTAAATGTGTGGCTTAGAGACTGGTGTAGGAAGGAGGGGTTTGTTTTCTTGGAACACTGGGTAAACTTCTCAGTCAGTCGCCATCTTTTTTGTTTCGATATGATTGCACCTGAATGATAAGGGGGCTGCGGTGCTGGGAGGCAGGATGGTTAGAGGGTTGGAGGAGCTTTTAAACTAGGAGCCTGGGGAAAGGGTTTCGCTAGAAGCTGCGGGTCAAACAGTGAGAGCAGTAAGGATGGGGTAGAGAACAAAATGGGGGTGGCAAAGGGGGAAGGGAAAGTTCAGCCAGCAAGGGTAATTGCAGGGGTATTGACACAGGAATTACAGACAAAGGTATTGCCCATGGTAGCCCTAAATTATTAATTTATGACGATTATGGTTCAACAGTATGGAATATAGAAAAATATGTCCATAGCATTAGGGGGAACACCTTCATCAGGGTGGGGGGTTTAGAAGGCCTAATTGGTCAAATGGGGTTAGTTGTAAAATAGGCTGTATTAAGTATGTTGGAGGTGCTAAGGGAGGGAAGAGAATAACAGTCGGTAAGAGTAATTCTAAAAAGGCACTTGTGAATAAGGATAACATACTATTAAAACAAATGGGCAAGAGAAATAATAAGCTAAATTGTATGCTTGCGAATGCAAGAAGCCTATCAGGTAAAATGGGGGAATTGGAATGGTTTGTATCAAAAAATCAATATGATATTATAGGTATTACGGAAACATGGTGGGATGACTCCCATGACTGGGTTGCAAATTTGGAGGGATATTCACTTTTCAGGAGTGATAGGGCTACCAAATGTTGATGAGGGGTATGTCTCTATGTAAAACCATCCCTAAAACCAAACATAATAGATATTTTTTTACGAGGGGATGGGAGATAACGTGGAATCGCTATGGGATGCAATTACAAGTGGGGGCATTGAAGCAAAAAAACCCTGTTCATTGGAACATGCTATAAACAACCAGATATTAGCGTACATGACAAGGAACATCTCTTACAGCAAATTGAAAAAGCTGCAGGAATGAGGGACATCCTAGTGGTAGGGGATTCCAATTATCCTGATATAAATTGGAATAATGATTCATGTGTAAAAGCTAGAAGCAGCAGTTTTCTAAACACATTAAAGGATCAGTACTTGTCTCAATTAGTCGAGGACCCAACCAGAGGTAATAATATCCTGGACCTAGTTATTACCAATAATGTAGACATTATATTGGACATTACAGTTGGGGAAATCTTGGGAAACAGTGACCACTATATGATCCCATTCGGGATCAGTTTCAAGACACATAGCTAAAAGGGAACAACTAAGACATTTAACTTTAGAAAAGCTAACTTCAATATTCTGAGACAGGCACTAAACAACATTGACTGGGAAGTTTTATTTCAGGGTAAGGACATTTCAGAAATGTGGGATGCTTTAAAATGGTTACTTGATAGCATTATTCACAAATTCATTCCCATGGGCAATAAACGCAGGAGTACTAAACACAAACCAATGTGGCTTAATAAGGTGGTCAAAAAGGAAATGGCTAATAAGAGGAGTGCTTTCAAAGCATTTAAATCAGTTGGAGTAAATCGGTTTTATTGCATTCCAGTATTACAAGGAATGCAATAAAAGGCGCAAAAAGGTAATAAGAGCAGCTAAAATTGTAAATGAAAAGTAAATCGCTATAGATAGTAAAGCCAATCCTAAAAAGTTTTACAAGTACATAAACAGTAAAAGGTTGAAAAAGGAGAACGTAGGCCCATTAAAAGATGAACTGGGAGACTTGATAAACGATGACAAAATAAAAGCGGATATACTGAACAAGTTTTTTTCATCCGTATTCACCAGGGAGGATCAGAAGGTGATAGTAGTGCATAATGACAGTGAAGGTAATGACTCTTGGCTAGATGCTTGTAGTGAGGAAATAGTCCTGGAGAGGCTAAGCAACATAAAGATTAATAAATCACCGGGCCCAGATGGTTTGCACCCAAGGGTTATTATGGATCTTAGGGAACAGTTAGCAAAACCCTTATGCTTGATTTTCTATAGTTCAATTAGATCAGGTATGGTACTGAGGGATTGGCGTATAGCGGAAGTAGTGCCCTTATTTAAAAAGGGATCTAAAAATCATCCTGGGAACTATAGACCAGTTAGTATAACCTCTATAGTGGGTAAAATATTTGAAGGAGTTTTGAGGGATAGCATTCAGGATTATCTGCAGGTTAATAAGATTATTAGCAAGAGTCAGCATGGGTTTGTAAGGGACAGATCATGTCAAACTAACTTAATTAGCTTCTACGAGGAAGTGAGCGATAATCTCGACCAAGGCAAAGCAGTGGATGTTGTCTTTTTAGATTTTGCAAAAGCCTTCGATACAGTGCCTCACAGGAGACTGATCATCAAATTAAGGGAACTTGGCATAGGATATACTATTTGTACATGGATAGGTAATTGGCTGGATAACAGTACAAAGAGTAGTGGTCAACAGAACATTCTCCAGCTGGGCACCAGAAGTCAGCGGAATACCACAAGGGTCCATACTTGGCCCTCTACTGTTCAATATATTTATTAATGATCTAGGAATAGGTCTGGGAAGCACAGTGTCAATATTTTCAGATGATACCAAACTGTGTAAGGTAATTAATTCAGAAAGCGATGTGGAGTCTCTACAGAATGACTTACTTAAACTTGAAACCTGGGCATCTAAATGGGGAATGAGGTTCAATATTGAAAAATGCAAAGTTATGCACTTTGGGATTAAAAACAAACTTGCATCCTACACACTTAGTGGGGAAAATATAGGGGTAGCAGTAGTGGAAAAAGATTTGGGGGTGCTCATAGATAATAGGCTTAAAAACAGTCAACAATGTCAAAATGCAGCAAAGAAGGCAAGTAAAGTGCTCGCATGCATAAACAGGGTATTGAGACAAGGGACGAGGATGTAATCCTGCCGCTGTACAAATCATTGGTACGTCCGCACCTGGAATATTGTGTTCAATTTTGGGCACCATATTATAAAAAAGATATCGGGGAACTTGAAAGAGTGTAAAGGCGAGCTACTAAGCTGATAAAAGGGTTAGAGACATTGGAGTATGAGGAAAGGCTAACTCGGTTAAATATGTATTCCCTTGAAAAGAGGAGACTAAGAGGAGGCAGTATTAATATCTTAAAATATGTAAAGGGTCAATACAAAGATTTAGCAGGGGATTTGTTTATTAATAAAAGTCTGTATAGACTTGCTGAGGCTGAAGGAGAGAAAATTCCGTACAGATCATACAGTAGGAAGGGGTTCTTCACCGTAAGGGCAATAAGGATTTGGAACGTCCTGCCGGAGAAGATAATAATGGCGGACTCTATAAATGCATTTAAAACCGGATTGGACAGTTTTCTAGCTGAGAAAAGTATCCAAGGCTATAGCATTTAATATATTGACATTAAGTATATGGGTGTGATACGATATATAGTTGTCAATAGGTACGAAGCCATTATTTTGGCTGGTGCATTATAATGTGCACTGCTTAATATAGAATACAGGTTGAACCCGCTTGTCTTTTTGCCTCTTTTCAACCTCATTAACTATGTTACTATGTTACCATTGATTGGCCTCTAGTATAGGCTGCAGCAAACATATTTAAATAATATAACTAAGTAGTCAGAAAAAGGTTGAACATACCATAATAAAAAAATACACAAACATATTAGAACCAGTACTGCACTTTCTAAGCACACATTCTTCCATCACATCGTAAGGCTCCTCTCTCTTCTTCCTGGCAGCTAATCTCTGGTCCAGTGCACTGATTGAGGGCTCAGATCTGCACACACAGCAAACTTGGTAGAAGAAGCTGCTACCACTGGGCTTGAGAGGAGGGGGTTTTCTGAGTAACCGGAAACCTCCCCTGCATTTGCCTATGGCTATTTGCAACTTCTCCACTTTTCCATTATTAATACTTTAGGAAGTTTAATACATTTCACAAGTTACAGACATAAACTTTAAATGCACCAAGTTATGCTTATGCTCATTATACCTAAATACAAGAAAACCATAGAAACACAGAAGAATGTTGGAAGACAAAAATGTAAAAAAATGAAGGTGACAATATATAGAGATGTGTAGACCCAGGTGTTTTGGTTTTGGTTCTAAATCATTGTGTTTTCATTTTGGCTTTGAAAAACCACACTCAAGTGTTTTGGGTTCAGTTCTGGATCTGAGTTTATTTTAAAATAGATAAATACTGCCCAAAACATGTAACCTAGACCTGTTTCTTTCCTATAGTATTACTAAAATCAGTAACATTAATGTCCAGTCAATTTTGCCCAACTCACCATACACTCTCCTGAGTGAAATGGCACCTAAAATTGTGAGTGACAGACTTACTGTACATGCAATCATGCAAAACCCCAGATTCATTTTTTACTGATTTCTGAACACAAGCCAAGACCCGACTCGGGACTCAATCCAGTCAGATCCCCAAAAGTGACCCGAGTCAAGACTCGGTTCTCCTCGGATCACCAAACCACTCATCTCTAGAAATATCTAAAATTCACATAACATAATTCTATTGGTGACAGGAACCAGTTGGACAGCTCAGAAAGTGAAGTTTAAACTTAAGCCAGAAGCTTTTATAAGTGTGTTTTGCCTCCCTAAATGTTGCTAATAACCAAAGAAAATAGCATTAGTGGTCAATCCTAAAACTTTTGTCAATATTCTGCCAATGTGGCATGGCCGAATGTTGGTTTTTACTAGAGATGTGCGGCGGACACTTTTCAGGTTTTGTGTTTTGGTTTTGGATCTGGATCCCCAACCAAGTTTTGGATCTGGATAGGTTTTGCCAAAACCACCCTTTCGGGTTTTGGTTTTGGATCTGGATGATTTCTAAAAAAATCCCATAAAATCAGCTAAAATCACAGAATTTGGGGGTAATTTTGATCCAACTGTATTATTAACCTCAATAACATTCATTTCCACTCATTTCCAGTCTATTCTGAGCACCTCACAATATTGTTTTTAGGCCAAAAGGTTGCACTAAGTTCGCTGGATGACCAAGCTAAGTGACCTAAGTGGGCGGCACAAACACCTGGCCCATCTAGGAGTGGCACTGCAGTGGCAGACAGGATGGCAGTTTTAAAAACTAGGCCCAAAAGAGCACATAATGCAAAGAAAAAAAAGAGGTGCACCGAGGTTGCTGAATGACTAAGCTAAGCGACACAAGTGGGCAGCACAAACACCTGGCCCATCTAGGAGAGACACTGCAGTGGCAGACATGATGGCAGTTTTAAAAACTAGGCCCCAAAGAGCACATAATGCAAAGAAAAAAAAGAGGTGCAGGGCAGAATTGTCTTGGGAGACCCCACCCACCCTTATGTTGTTTAAACAGGACATTCACAGTTTAATAAACCCATCATTTCAGCGACAGGTGGTCAATCTGGAAAGCTCGCCAAGTTCTCAGAATCATAGCTAGCTACAAAAATACCACCTCCATATTTGATGACTTTTCACATTATGAGAAGAGGCAAGAGGAAGAAAGTTTTCAAAAAGGTGATTAAAAATTAGAGAGGAACATGCAATCAGCCTCCAAAATTGTACCCCCCTTCTCCATTTTCAGGCCTTAAGATAATCTCAGATTTAATGCTGGGATGCAAATAAACTGGTGTATACCACTGGATCAAGATTGGATATTGTCCCCTCCATGGAGTCTGGAGACTTATTTTGTGAAAATCTCAGGTTTCTTTTTTTATTTTCATTTTTTATTGCATTTTTATTTAGACATTTTGTGGCAGATGCCTTATTTTTGTTTTTAACAGCTCCCAGTTACATGCATGTGAGCATACCTGTGTGTCCCAGTTACATACATGTGAGCATACCTGTGTGTCTTGTTTATTTTATTGATATTTTTTATTTTTAAATAAAGCGACCCCTTATATGTTTTAGCAGCCCCTCCTGAGCCCCCACAGCAGCCCGGATGGGGCAAGTTGAGTTCGGGTGGGTTCGGTAAAGTACTAAGCATGACTGTGCAGTAAACATTTTTGTTATTGAGCCCCTGCCTTAGTGGAGCTTACCACTCTGCAGTGCAAACTCATTTCATACTATAAGAAGGACTGAGGGAGAAAGCAATGCTAACCTCTGTGTTCACAGCATGCCTCAGCCTGGCAAGCAAGACAACTTCCTGGCTGTAAGCCACCATGAGACTCCATACTGGGCCTTATTCAGTAACTGTTTGTGCCACACAGGAGCTTCTGGGCCATCTAGTGCTGCAATGCAATGGAAAGCTGATGCAATGTAAGATCACTGAAACTCTGTTTTTCTAACACCGCAAGGTTTTGCGATAACCCTACGCAGCCCTTAGGAAAAGAAGATCCCTGTAGAACAAATGCGCATCTTCTAAATAAATAATCCCAAACTGAGGAACATCAATAATAAATCAAAATTAAGGTTGACTAATTGGAGCCATTCATTTGAGTGAGTCCCTAACATAAAATAATTGAGAAGAACCTCTTTCTAATGCTCCGGTAGAAAACATCACATTTACCTCTCCGGCAGTTGCGCTGGATTATGATTCAGTCTCTTCTGAGTCACACTGATATTGGCCACAAATGTGGTCTCTCCCCACTTTATTTAAAAACACTTCTGCAATTTCCACTTCTATATTTGCAGCTAGTCTTCACAAATCTGTTTGTGATGTTGAAGCTTGTTTCATATCTGCATTAGGCTTTCATTTAAACCTATTATCAAGTACAGCAGCACCCCTGGACTTATACAGCATAGTCAGCACACGTGGAGAATTACACAGCACAGGAGACAGGCAACAGCACCCCTGGACTTAAACGGCAGTGGGGCAACACCCCTGGACTGATAGAGCAGAGGGGCAGCACCCCTGGAATGATGTGGCAAAGAAAAGACGTGCAAGATGGAATTGTCCTTGTGCCCTCCCACTCACCATTTTGTTGTATAAACAGGACATGCACACTTTAACAAACCAATACTTTCAGCAACAGGGTCTGCCACATGACTGTGGCTGAAATGATTGGTTTGTTTGGACCCCCACCAAAAAATAATCAATTAATCTCTCCTTGCACAAACTGGCTCTACAGAGGCAAGATGTCGTTCTCATCCTCAGATCCACCCCCTTCAGTGTTTACATCCTCAATCTCACAGAGAAATAATATTCAAACAAACAAACCACATAATTTAGGTGTCAGTGGACTGCTTACACTATTACCCAAAGTTTCTGAACTTGACAATGACTTATGATGAATGCGCTGCATGTGACGATAAGGGAGGATGTTCTTAGAGGGTTAACGTCCTTACCCTACTTTTTATGGATTGACAAAGGCAACAGATGGGTTGACACCTGTTGTCCAGATGTGTGGAGAAATAATTCCACACCGAAGAGGTGGCGTTTTTAGTATTTTGCCCAGGCATGACAATGGACTTTTTCATCCCATGACCAACAACGGTCTCCACTGGTGCTTTATTCAAACAAACCACATCACCATCAGAATCCTCATCATCAACTTCCTCCGCTACACCCATATCTTCCTCTTCCTGGTGTACTTCTACAGTGACAGCCTCAATCTCAATATCAGCAACTGGACTGGTGGTGCCCCTCCCAATGCATGCAGGGGGCGTGCAAATGGTGGTAGGATCCTCCTTTTCCCATACAGAGTTGTGAAGGTCAGGCCTAGACATCACAATAGCAGACAGTGCCAGCACCCCTGTATTTTCGCAACACCCCTGTAATTTTACATTATACAAGGCAGGGCCAGTGTCAGTGGCGGAACTACCGCCAGTGCAAGCAGTGCCTTGCACTGGGGCCCGCCACTGTCCAGGGGCCCAAAGCCAGCGCGGCATGTAATGAGTCAAACTGACTCATTACATGCCGCTGTCCGCCACCAGCCGAGGAGAGGAGCGCTGCACCAGATTCAGACAGGGGCGGAAAGGGTGATCGCCCCCCTAAACATGCCACTGCATATTGGAGAAGCCGGCGCCAGGACCCGTTCCCGTACAGTACTTCTGCCCTGAGCTCACAGTGGCCGCGATGATCATGATCTGCGGCAGCCAGCCGCAGGGAGCACTGACAGCCCGCTGCCACTGAAAGTCTGAAATTGGAAGGTGCAGCGCCGGGGGCAGAGTGTGTTAGCGCGGTGATCATGATCTGCGGAAGCTGCAGGCAGACCGCTGACAGCCCGCCACCGCCTCTGAGAATCTGAACTTGCAAGACGCTGGGTCGGGGCCGGGCTGGGGCAGTGTGTCATCACTCACTGTCTTTTCCATGACCGGCTCCCCTCCCCTGGCCCTTTCCGCGTGGAGACGTCACTGTGTGATGGGCACACCCTCATGGCGGTGCCACTGGTCATCATAATACAAGGTGCATGGGAAGGAGGGATAGAATAATTAATTGCTGGAGGCGGTATATCAGGATGTTACCCGGGTGGCATAAGGGACAGAGCTGTAGTAATATATATATATATATATATATATATATGTATATATATAGAGAGTAATATGAGGTAATGTGTAAAAAAAGGGACTCTGTCTGACATAATGTGTAAAAAAGGGGACGCTGTCTGCCGTAATATGTAAAAAGGGGGACGCTGTCTGCCGAATTGTGTAAAAAAGGGGCACTGGCTGCCGTAATGTGTAAAAAAGGGGAAGCTGTCTGCCGTAATGTGTAAAAAGGGGGACGCTGTCTGCCGAATTGTGTAAAAAAGGGGCACTGGCTGCCGTAATGTGTAAAAAAGGGGAAGCTGTCTGCCGTAATGTGTAAAAAGGGGACGCTGTCTGCCGTAATGTGTAAAAAAGGGGACGCTGTCTGCCGTAATGTGTTAAAAGGGGACGTTGTCTGCCATAATGTGTAAAAAAGGGGGACTGGCTGCCGTAATGTGTAAAAAGGGGATGCTGTCTGCTGTAATGTGTAAAAGTGACTCTAACTGGTGTAGTGGTGCTACTGTGCGGCGTAATTTGAATTATGGAGACTACTGTGCACCGTTATATGAATTGGTATTATTTTGTGGCCACGCCCCTATATTTTTTGCCTGCACCTACGGCGCGCACTGCCCCTCTTTTGCATATGGGGGGCTCCAATGCCGTCTCTTGCACACAGTGCTAAAATGTCTAGTTACGGCACTGTTGCTAGGTATCCATTTCCCTGGCCCTGAGCAGGTCCTCCTCACCAGGTCCTCTCCAGGGATGAGGGGGTGGACTTGGATGGGATGGGGGGGGGCCCAAAGCATTTTGTCGCACCTGGGCCCACCGCTCCCTAGTTCCGCCACTGGCCAGTGTACATTACTTTTCACTGCACCCTAGAATTATTGCAGCATACAAGACAGGGCCAGTGTACATTGATTTTCACTGCACCCTAAAATTATTACTGAATACAAGACAGGGCCAATGTATATTGATTTTTACTGCACCCCTGTATTTTTGTAGCATACAGGGCCAGTGTAATGTTATTTAAACAGCAGCAACCCTATATTTTACACATACAGCAGTGTACTTTTCATTTTTAACAACTACACCCCTGAATTTTTATAGCATACAGAGCCAGTGTAATGTTATTTGAACATCAACACCCCTAAATTTTACAGCATACAGAAGTGTGCTTTTAATTTTTATCAACTACACACTGAATTTTAATAGCATACAAGGCCAGTGTAATGTTATTTAAACAGCAACACCCCTATATTTTACAGCATACAGCAGAGTGCTTTTAATTTTTCACAACTGCACCCTAGAATTTTTATAGCATACAGGGCCAGTGTAATGTTATTTGAACAGCAACACCCCTATATTTTGCAGCATACAGCAGTGTGCTTTTAATTTTTAACAACTGCACCCCTGAGTTTTTACAACATACAGGGCTAGCAGCACCCCTATATTTTACAGCATACAGGAGCAGTGTGCTTTTAATATTTAACATCTGCACCCCTGAATTTTCATAGCATACAGGGCCAGTGTAATGTTATTTAAACAGAAGTACCCCTATATTTTACAGCATACAGCAGTGTGCTTTCAATTTTTACATGCACCCCTGAATTTTTAAAGCATACAGGGCCAGTGCAATGTTATTTGAACAGCAACACCCCTATATTTTAGAGCATACAGTAATGTGCTTTTAATTTTTAACAACTGCACCCCTAAATTTTTATAGCATACAGGGCCAGTGTAATGTTATTTAAATAGCAGCACCCCTATATTTTACAGCATATAGCAGTGTGCTTTAAATTTTAAACTGCACCCCTGAATTTTTATAGCATACAGGGCCAGTGTAATGTTATTTGAACAGCAACACTTCTATATTTTACAGCATACAGCAGTGTGCTTTTAATTTTTAACAACTGTACCCCTGAATTTTTATAGCATACAGGGCCAGTGTAATGTTATTCGAACAGCAACACCAATATATTTTGCAGCATACAGCAGTGTGTTTTTAATTATTAACAACTGCACCCTAGAATTGTTAAAACATAAAGGGCTAGCAGCACCCCTATATTTTACAGCATACAGGAGCAGTGTGCTTTTAATATTTAACAACTGAACCCCTGAATTTTCATAGCATACAGGGCCAGTGTAATATTATTTAAACAGAAGTACCCCTATATTTTACAGCATACAGCAGTGTGCTTTTAATTTTTAAATGCACCCCTGAATTTTTATAGCATACAGGGCCAGTGCAATGTTATTTGAACAGCAACACCCCTATATTTTAGAGCATACAGTAGTGTGCTTTTAATTTTTAACAACTGCACCCCTACATTTTTATAGCATACAGGGCCAGTGTAATGTTATTTAAATAGCAGCACCCCTATATTTTACAGCATATAGCAGTGTGCTTTAAATTTTAAACTGCACCCCTGAATTTTTATAGCATACAGGGCCAGTGTAATGTTATTTGAACAGCAACACTTCTTATTTTACAGCATACAGAAGTGTGCTTTTAATTTTTAACAACTGTACCCCTGAATTTTTATAGCATACAGGGCCAGTGTAATGTTATTCGAACAGCAACACCAATATATTTTGCAGCATACAGCAGTGTGTTTTTAATTATTAACAACTGCACCCTAGAATTGTTAAAACATAAAGGGCCAGCAGCACCCCTATATTTTACAGCATACAGGAGCAGTGTGCTTTTAATTTTTAACAACTGCACCCTTGATTTTTGACAACATACAGAGCCAGCAGCACCCCTATATTTTACAGCACACAGGAGCAGTGTGTTTCAATTTTTAACAACTGCACCTCTGAATTTTTGTAGCATACAAGGCCAGTGTAATGTTATTTAAACAGCAGTACCTCTATAATTTACAGCATACAGCAGTGTGCTTTTAATTTTTAACAACTTCACCCCTGAATTTTTATAACATACAGGGCCAGAAGCACCCCTATATTTTATAGCATACAGGAGCAGTTTGCTTTTAATTTTTAACAACTGCACCCCCGAATTTTTACAACATACAGGGCCAGCAGCACCCCTATATTTTACAGAATACAGGAGGACAGTGCCCCTGCATTCTGTATAACAGTGACAGCCAGGACAGCAACACCCATGTACAGCTGCAGCACCCAGCTGTAGCAGCATATGAAACACCAGTGACAGACAGGACAGCACCACTAACACAGCACAGGTATACCACAATGACTGCAGCAGCACCCCTACAGAACACACACTTACCCCATCCGATGCCACCACCCACAGAGAGATATAGAGGTCTGTCTCCCTCACTCTCCAAAACTGGAGTGAAAATGGTGGTGACACTCAGCTGTTTATATGGGATCCTAACCCCGTGAGAATCCAACAGCGGAATGATGACGTCTTGCCTCTTTCTGGTTTCCGAGTCTGGCGGAAAGTCCTGAGCCAGACTCGGATCCGGGCTCGGAATGGAATGTTCAGGGGGGGTTCAGTTCTCAGGAAATGAACCTGCTCATCTCTAGTTTTTACTTATTCATATCTGTATGGAACTGACAAGCTAGTAACAGACATTTAGTGCCCTACTGTATGAGTGATTTCCCAAAACTGCACATATTAGTAAAACATGCATATAGTAAATGATAAATCATATGAATCAAACCTTTGCACGAATGCCTTTACATTGAAGAAAAACAGAAGTTACCCAGCAATGCAAAAGCTTTGATTTGACTAATCAATTTCCAAAACAGAACTATTGAGTCAGTGGCTAAAAAATGTTTATATGAAAAAATGCAATTTGTTACTGTAGCCTCCAAGTAACCTAATCACTATTTTATTGTTCCAAATCTGTCTTGTAGCAGGATAAATGATTTTCCCAGGTGATTAAAGTGATGCTGCAGTATACTGGTAATTATACTATAAAAGAGAAAGAAGTTTCAATAGAATTGCTGCTTCTAGGGTTACTGTACCTACTTTCCAATGTTTAGCTGTAGTACTGAACCCTTAGCATGAACCCTTTTTTCTTTGCAACTGTTCCAATGGCCATGTATAGCAAACTGTAGTGTACAGTTATTCCTAACACCTAAGCTATTATAGCAGATTCTTGCTCTGCTGCAGAAATAGCTATTGGCTCTTTTGAAGAATTGTCCTCAAAGGTGAAGTGGCTAAATATTTTCAATGAGATAGACAAACTGTTTAAAATAACATAAGGCTTTTCCTTTACAGTTATATGAAAACTGTATAGAAAAAAGGACATCAAACTGCCATAATATTGTTGCCAGAAGCAGTTTAACATAGTATTGTATAAATGTGAACACAACTTCTTAACTTGACCTTGAAATATCATTGCTTACAGTAATCTTGTTCAGAATCTTTATAGTCAAGATTTTAAAAGTGTTCACAATATGTTTTTTTTAAATGCAAACAACTGATGGAAGATATATGTGGGTGGAGCCACTCCAACTAATAATATGTGTAAGTATTTCATAAGTGAGTCTATACATCAGTGATGTGCAGGCAGGGTAGGTAAGGGAGGCAGAGTCTTACCTGTCATACTCCAAAGCTTTTACTTTAAAAAGGATTAGAATAATACAAAGAAGATATTTACAGTATAACTTATAATATAGGGTTCTCTCAGGGAGAGAACAGAGGTGAGGCAGATATGAGCGGTCTCCCCTCTGTGAGTAACTTCCTGGAGCTGGGACAAGGACCACACTGTGGCCAATAATACTGCAAAACATAAGCACAAGGGGAGGCAGCCATCAGGGTCTGTGGCTGTATGCAGTGTCAGGTGACCTATTTGGAAGTTCTCCAGTACACATCCAGGAACAACCAACACGAAGGAGAAGATCATGATTAAGATGGCTAAGATACAGGGGAACATGCTAGTGAGTGCCTGCTGGGGCTGGGCAAGAGGACACAGAGACCTATTCATCACGTTGCACTTGTCTTTATCTTCTCAAAATTGATGCAAAGAGCAATTGATTTATTTTCAAACAGCAAGGTACTGACCATAGCCTATACAAAAATGCATACATAAGGTACATGACAAGCCAGGGGCGGATTGGCATGAAAAATCAGCCCAGAAAAGTTCTGGAAGCAGTACTAATGTCTAGAAATGAGCGGGTTCAGTTCTCCTACCGAACATCATGTACCGAGCCCGGTTCCAAGCCTGTTTCCGAGCCCGGCTCGGGACATCCCTCCAGACTCAGAAGCCAGAACGAGGCAAAACGTCATCATCCCGCTGTGAGATTCTTGCGGGTTTTGGATTCCATATAAGGAGCCGCACGTCGCTGCCATTTTCACTCCAATCCTAGAGAGTGTAGTGAGAGTACGTGTCTCTCGCCTCAGTGTCTGTCTGTGCGGGAAAGTGGTGTGGCAACCTGCTCTGTCTTATGTGTCATTCCAGTGCTGTTTTGTGCTGCATCAGTCCAGTGGTGGTATCTTGTGCTGCCTCAGTCCAGTCACAGTGGTGGTGTCCTCTGCTGCAATATGTCCAGTGCTGCTGTACAAGTCCAGTCCAGTGGTGCTGTGTTGTGTTGCATCAGTCCAGTGGTGGTGTCTTGTGCTGTATCAGTCCAGTCACAGCGGTGGTGTCCTCTGCTGCCATATGTTCAGTGTTGCTGTATAAGTCAAGTCCAGTGCAGTGGTGCTGTGTTGTCCTGCATTAGTCCAGTGGTGGTGTACCTGTGCTACCATAAGTCCAGTGCTGCTGCCGTATTAGTCCAGTGGTACTGCCGTATAAGTCCAGTGGAACTGCCGTATAAGTCCAGACCAGTGGTACTGATGTATTTGTTCAGTGGAACTGCCATATAAGTTCAGTGGTACTGCCATATAAATCCAGTGGAACTGCTGTATAAATCCAGTCCAGTGGTACTGCTGTATAAGTCCAGTGGTACTGCCATATAAGTCCAGTGATACTGCCATATAAAAGTCAAGTGGTACTGCCATATAAGACCAGTAGTACTGCCATATAAGTCCAGTGGTACTTCCGTATAAGTCCAGTGGTACTTCTGTATAAGTCCAGTGATACTGCCGTATAAGTCCAGTGGTGCTGCCGTATAAATCCAGTGGTACTGCAGTATTAGTCCAGTGTTACTGCCATTTAAGTCCAGTGATACTGCTGTATAAGTCCAGTCCAGTGGTACTGCCGTATAAGTCCAGTGGTACTGCCATATAAGTCCAGTGATACTGCCATATAAGTCAAGTGGTACTGCCATATAAGACCAGTGGTACTGCCATATAAGTCCAGTGGTACTGCCATATAAGTCCAGTTATACTGCCGTATAAGTCCAGTGATTCTGCTGTATAAGTCCAGTGGTACTGCCGTATAAGTTCAGTGGTACTGCCGTATTAGTCCAGTGGTACTGCCATTTAAGTCCAGTGTTACTGCCGTATAAGTCCAGTGGTACTGCCATATAAATCCAGTCCAGTGTTACTGCCGTATAAGTCCAGTGGCACTGCCATATAAGTACAGTCCAGTGGTACTGCCGTATACGTCCAGTCCAGTGGTACTGCCATATACAGTAAATCCAGTGATACTGCTGTATAAGTCCAGTGGTACTGTTGTATAAATCCAGTCCAGTGGTGCTGCCATATAAGTTCAGTGGTGCTGCCCTGTGCTGTATATTATTTACCTCACATAAAGGGGTTATTAATATTTAATCCAAATAATCTTTACAGGGTTTGCCCTGTGTGGTGTTGAGGTATGCTCTCCTATGCCACATATTGTTATATAACTCCAGAAAAATAATGGAGAACTAAAATTTGGAAGATAAAATAGGGAAAGATCAAGAACCACTTCCTCCTACTACTGCTGCTGCTGCTGCCACTGCTGTTGTTGCTGCTGAGAGTCGATTGTCATCCTGGAGGGGAAGTCGAAAGACCACTTGTACTACTTCAACTAAGCAATTCACTGTCCAACAGTCCTTTGCGAGGAAGATGAAATATGACAGCAGTCATCCTTTTGCAAAGCCGATAACCGAGGCCTTGACAGCTGTGTTGGTGTTAGACGTGCATCCGGTATCGGCCATTAGTGCAGTGGGATTTAGACAATTGATGGAGGTAGTGTGTCCCCGGTACCAAAGCCCATCTAGATTCCACTTCACTAGGAAAGGGACATTAAGAAAAGTGACCTTAGTGTCTTGAAAAATGCAGTTGTACCCAGTGTACACTTAACCACGGACATGTGGACAAGTTGAGCAGGGCAAACTAAGGACTACATGACTGTGACAGCCCACTGGGTAGATGTATGGCCTCCCACAGAAACAACAGCAGCGGCACCAGTAGCAGCATTTCACAAACTCTAGCTTGTTCCTAGGCAGGCTACGCTGTGTATCACCGGTTTTCGTAATAGGCACACCGCTGACAACCTCTTACGGAAACTGAGGGACATCAGTGCAAAATGGCTTACCCCACTTAGACTTTCCTGGGGATTTGTGATATTGGACAACACCACCAATATTTTGCGTGCATTACATATGGACAAATTCCAGCACGTCCCATGTTTTGCACATACAATTAATGTGGTTGTGCATAATTTTTTTTAAAATGATAGGGGGGTGCAGGAGATGCTGTTGGTGGCCCCAAAAATTGCACGCCACTCTTGACACTCAGCCGCTGTGTGCAACTCCTAGATGGGCCAGATGTTTGTGC
Organism: Pseudophryne corroboree; assembly: GCF_028390025.1. Taxonomy (NCBI): domain Eukaryota; kingdom Metazoa; phylum Chordata; class Amphibia; order Anura; family Myobatrachidae; genus Pseudophryne; species Pseudophryne corroboree. Next base: position 307,608,653 of record NC_086447.1, on the reverse strand, counting down.
CGCACACTTGTGTCGCTTAGCTTAGTCATACAGCTAACTCATTGCACCTCTTTTTTTTCTTTGCATGATGTGCTGTTTTGGGCCTATTTTTTAAATCTGCCATCCTGTCTGCCACTGCAGTGCCACTCCTAGATGGGCCAGGTGTTTGTGACGCACACTTGTGTCGCTTAGCTTAGCCATCCAGCTAGCTCATTGCACCCCTTTTTCTTTTTTGCATTATGTGCTCTTTGGGGCCTAGTTTTTAAAAGTGCCATCCTGTCTGCAACTACAGTGCCACTCACAGATGGGCCAGGTGTTTTTGCTGCCCACTTGGGTCGCTTAGCTTAGTCATCCAGCAACCTCGGTGCAACCTTTTGGCCTAAAAACAATATTGTGAGGTGTTCAGAATAGACTGGAAATTAGAGATGTGCGGTTGGCACTTTTCGTGTTTTGTGTTTTGGTTTTGGCTCTAATTCCACTTTCGTGCTTTGGTTTTGGCTTGGTTTTGCCAAAACCACCCTTCCGTGTTTTGGTTTTGGATCTGGATGATTTTTGAAAAAAACATAAAAACAGCTAAAATCACAGAATTTGGTGGTAATTTTGATCCTATGATATTGTTAACCTCAATAACATTCATTTCCACTCATTTCCAGTCTATTCTGAACACCTCCCAATATTGTTTTTAGGGCAAAAGGTTGCACCGAGGTGGCTGTATAACTAAGCTAAGTGAAACAAGTGTGCGGCATGAACACCTAGCTCATCTAGGAGGGACACTGCAGTGGTAGACAGGATGGTAGATTTAAAAACTAGTCCCCAAACTTCACATGATGCAAAGAAGAAAAAGAGGTGCAATGAGGTAGCTGGATGACTAAGCTAAGCGACACAAGTGTGCGGCATGAACACCTAGCCCATTTAGGAGTGGCACTGCAGTTACAGACAGGATGGCACTTAAAAAAACTAGTCCCCAAACAGCACATGATGCAAAGAAGAAAAAGAGGTGTAAGACGGAATTGTCTTTGGGCCCTCCCACCCACCCTTATGTTGTATAAACAGGAAAAAACAATCATTTCAGCGACAGGTTTGTTTGGGCCCCCACCAAAAAAGAAGCAATCAATCTCTCCTTGCACAAACTGGCTCTACAGAGTCAAGATGTCGACCTCATCCTCTGATTTCTCACCCCTTTCACTGTGTACATCCTCCTCCTCAAAGAGTATTCATTCATCCCCACTGGAATCCATCATCACAAGTCCCTGTGTACTTTCTGGAGGCAATTGCTGGTAAAGGTCTTCCCGGAGGAATTTATAATTCATTTTGATGAACATCATCTCCACATTTTGTGGAAGTAACCTCCTACGCTGATCACTGACAAGGTTACCGGCTGCACTAAACACTCTTTCGGAGTACACACTGGACGGGGGGGCAACTTAGGTAAAATAAAGCCAGTTTGTGCAAGGGCCTCCAAATTGCCTCTTTTTCCTTCCAATATACATATGGACAGCCTGACATGCCTACTGGGATGCTGTCACTCATATAATCCTCCACCATTCTTTAAACGGTGACAGAACCATATGCAGTGACAGTAGACATGTCAGTAATCGTTGGCAGGTCCTTCATTCCGGACCAGATGTCAGCTTTCGCTCCTGACTGGCCTGCTTTACTGCCAGCAAGTGGGCTTGGAAATCTTATCCTTTTCCTTGCAGCCCCAGTGGCAGGAGAAATTGATGGAGGAGCTGTTGACGGGTCACGTTCCACTTGAGTTGAAAATTTTCTCACCAGCAGGTCTTTGCATCTCTGCACACTTGTGTCTGCTGTAAAGAGAGATACAACGTAGGCTTTAAACCTAGGATTGAGCACGGTGGCCAAAATGTGCTCTGATTTCAACAGATTGACCACCCTTGAATCCTGGCAAAGCGAATGAAAGGCTCCATCCACAAGTCCCACATACTTTGCAGAATTGCTCCATCTTAGTTCCTCCTTCAATTTCTCCAGATGCTTGATGAGGGGAATGACCTGACTCAAGCTGGCAGTGTCTGAACTGACTTCATGTGTGGCAAGTTCGAAGGATTGGAGAACCTTGCACAAGATGAAAATCATTCTCCACTGCACTTGAGTCAGGTACATTACCCCTGCCTATATCGTAGGTGGATGAATAGGCTTGAATGGCCTTTTGCTGCTCCTCCATCCTCTGAAGCATATAGAGTGTTGAATTCCACCTCGTTACCACCTCTTGCTTCAGTTGATGGCAGGGCAGGTTCAGGCATGTTTGCTGGCGCTTTAGTCTAAACATGCCTGAACCTGCTGTCAGTGGCCTGAAAAATTGCGTGACACTTTCGTCATTTAGCCACGTGGTGGCTAAATGACGAAAGTGGCACGCAATTTTTCGGGCCACTGACAGCATTTCCTGCACACCCCTGTCATTTTTCAAAAAACTCTACACCACCAAATTAATTGTATGTGCAAAGCATGGGACGTGCTGGAATTTGCCCAGATGTAATGCACGCACAATATTGGTGGAGTTGTCCGATATCACAAATGCCCAGGAGAGTCCAATTGGGGAAATCCATTCTGCAATGATGTCCCTCAGTTTCCGTAAGAGGTTGTCAGCTGTGTGCCTCTTATGGAAAGCGGTGATATACTGTATAGTGTAGCCTGCCTAGGAACGAGTTGGCGTTTGCGAGATGCTGCTACTGGTGCCTCTGCTGTTGTTGCTTTGGGAGGCCATACATCTACCCAGTGGGCTGTTACAGTCATGTAGTCCTTAGTCTGTCCTGTTCCACTTGTCCACATGTCCGTGGTTAAGTGGACACTGGATACAACCTCATTTTGTAGGACACTGGTGACTCTTTTTCTGACGTCTGTGTACATTCTCGGTATCGCCTGCCTAGAGAAGTGGAACCTAGATGGGATTTGATACTGGGGACACAGTACCTCAAACAATTCTCTAAGTCCCACTGAACTAATGGTGGATACTGGATGCACGTCTAACACCAACATAGCTGTCAAGGCCTCAGTTATCCACTTTGCAAAAGGATGACTGCTGTCATATTTTATCTTCCTCGCAAAGGACTGTTGGACAGTCAATTGCTTACTGGAAGTAGTACAAGTGGTCTTCTGACTTCCCCTCTGGGATGATTGACTTCCAGCAGCAACAACAGTAGCGGCAGCAACAGCAGCTGTACCACTCAAGGATCCTTCGGAGGAATCCCAGTTAGGAGAGGAATCCTCAGTCTTGACAGTGACGTGACCTGAAGCACTACTGACGTTCCTGGCTGAGGAGGAAGAGGACGTTGAGGGAGTTGGTGTTATGGCTTGCAGGAGCTTGGGTACAGGATATATATACACAAAGGAAGGACAAGATTGCCTTATAGCAGTGCACATTAATTGATATAAAATGTAACTTTTAATTCATGTACTATTAAAAAACATTTGCGAAATATAAGATAAAACATAGAAGTGAAAAGATAGAATAGAGTCTTTAAAATGTGTGACTTCCTACACACAGAGGGTCCGCAAATTGTAGAACCTGTATAGCAGTCTAATGTAACGTGTCTACGTATTTATGCTCATGCTGATTAATAAATGTTATGTAGTCCCCAGCAATATTGGTGTCTTGTTCTTTATTGCCCTGTTGGTACACACCATGTGATCCCAAACACTATTCGTGTATTACTCCTTGTTATTTACCGTAATCAGTATTGGGTATACATTGAGGATATATCTGTATTAAATTATGATTACAAATCTCCTATTAGTGTATCCATATATAAGACCTCTAGAGAGTCTTTCTTACTTCTTATCAAATGACAGGTCTGTATGATCAAACAATAGGCCTCACACTGTATGTTCCTCCTAAATGTCTGTATCTCAGTGTCATTAAATATGGCAGTGACAAATATTCGTGCCTTAGGACTGTACAAATTTCTACAGTAGAATGATCACAATGGATATATAAATATTTAATCCATAGTTATTATAAGATTATCTACAAATTATATTCACCCTATATTGGTTAGTTCTTTGTACACACAATAACAATACAGGTGGAGTTGTGCCTATAGTGTGGCAAATCAAAGTTCATCTATCTGTCCTTATATATCAGACAGTCAATATTTGATTATATTTTTATATAGGTATTACAGGTGAGTTACAGATATCTCTCCCACTTCAATTAGTATACTAAGCACAGAATTCAATTTATGTTAATCTAATCTTTATAAGCACAATGACAATGGAGGTAGAATTATACATATAGTGTGGCTAATTAGGATTCATATGTCCTTATAGATCAGACAATCTTTACTTAGTTATATTCTTAAACAGATGTCATTAAATATATCCCAAATTTTTATTGCATTTCAATTAATGTGCTGAACACAGAAATCCAGGTATGTAACAGTAATCACTATGAGCCACTTCTTTGTATCAGTAATTAAATATATATGATACAATACTTGGAGTCTGATGTGTGTTGTTACACAGTATCTATATCCCTTACTAGCAACACAGTTGCACAGCCTAGCTGTGACTCATGTGGTGCCATAAATAATCAGATGTTATTACTGTTTCATGTGGGATTGATTCCCATCAGCATATGCTGCTATTAGGGTATGTATTCTGTTCAGTTCAGTTCAGGACATAATCTTTTACAGGGTCTTAAGAGATCTTTTATTTATAAGGTGCACAATGCCTCATGTGTGACTCACATGGGCTGTTAATATACTGAGTACTGTAACAGGTTTTTTAACAAGATTGTTGATACAACATATTACTGCTATGAGCGGGGCTATTCTAAACACAAATTTTCTATCTATATAATTGCACCCTCCCGGGAGTATGTTTAGAATATTTTTCACGGCATAAACATTATTCAATGGCAGACACCATGTCAATATGTTCTCCTAATATTAGAACATATTGACATCAGTTGGAGAAGATCGATAAAATTTACAAGATCTAGTGGAGAGCCATTTGGGAACTAAAAAAACAGTCTGTAAGAGAAAGGGTTCATACAAGTGTGGCACATGTAAAGCATGTGCCACAATGATACCTATGACCCAATATACAGATGAGTTCAATAAACTCTGGAAGATAGGTGAGTACATAAACTGCGATACACCGGCAGTAGTCTACAATCTCACATGCCCATGTAACAAAAGTTACATAGGCATAACTAAGAGACCACTTAAAAGAAGGATTCTGGAACACATTGGCAGCATTAGGAATGCAGAACGTGATCAGAGATTATTCAGGAATCTAACTCCAATAGCACGTCACTTTTTGAAATTTCATCAATCCGACTCCAGAGGTCTCACAGCCTTTGGTATGAAAAGGATCGTTCTTAATATTCGAGGAGGCGATGTGGATCGTGAATCATTAAAACAGGAGACGAGATTAATATTCCTGATGAACACTCTCAGACCCAATGGTCTGAATGAGGAGAATACCTACAGTATACTGCTTTTTTGGAATAAAATATTCATTAGGTACAGAATGTTTATCAATCTATAATAGTTCCTTTATTCAGGACATGGTATAATTTCAGTAAAGCCATTAAGTGGGATACATTACATACTTACCAATAAATATTGTAATCCATATTAGTCTTGTTGTAAAATAAGCATAATGTACTGCTTAATAAGACAATAATAGAGGTTTTGGAATATATACCTTTTTTTTGGAGATATGCAAGTTAGGAATCATGATCAAAGTGAAGATTCGTGTACTGGTCTCCAGAAGTAATTTTGTTCATTACCTCTCAAATCTTCAGAAATTGGAATGTATACTCCACATACAGTATCCAGAGATCTGGATTATATTAGATTATATCCCATTAATCTGGATAAGTAAATACTAAAAGATATATCTATGACTGTTTCAATTAAGAACTATAAATATTATGATATGTTTTGAGACTAATAGGGATATTCAATTTGGTCCGAAGAGACATCGGGAGTAAAAACCCCTGATGTTTCTTCGGGTGCTGCGGTTGGGCTATTTAATTTGCTCGGCCGGTAACAAGTCCTCTTACACCCGAAAACACACAGGTTCAGTGAAACCTGTGTGTTTTCGGGTGAAACAGCCCCGTTTTCGGTTGAAAACGGGGCTGTTATCGGGCATTTTGCTTCGCCTGCCGGAGGCAGGTGAAGCAAAACCACCGATAAGCCGCGGCACGCGCCGGCTTATCGGGGCCAATTAAATAGCCCCCACCGGCCGATACTTATCACCCAGCACCCCGGGCCAAATTGAATATTCCCCTATATATTCTACAGCTTGTATTTGGGCTAACAATATCGACTGTTTATGATCTCAAGGTATCAGTGTTCTAATGTCCTGGATGGACAGTGGAACAATTTGATAATCACCAATGAACAGTCCTGTGTAGGTAACAACATATATCTGGGCACATGTACAACACAGTATATTTTTTACCAATATATTAGATAAATAAATACTTGATTTCTATCTCCAGATTAAATGGTTTGAATGAGGAGAATACGTACAATACCTTTTTTGGAATAAGTCATCTATCAGACATGAATTCTGTATTAATTCGTAGCATATCTGCTCAATTGGTTTCCCCACTTAGGACATGAGATAATATTTACCCACAGATATTGTAATCAATAGTATTTCCGCTGAGTTAGTCATGGATAGTTTAGTTTAGGTATTAGTAAACCTTTGGGCACATGTACAACACAGTGCACTCTGCTTACCAACACATTAAGTAAACAAGTATTTGATTTCATGATATTTAAAATCAGGAATATGGAAACTGATGCGTTCTCTCTACAAATACTTACCTGTAATACTTACCAGTAAGATGATTCCATATATCTGCCATATCATTGCAGACAACTAGTTTATGACTTCTTAATTTCTGACAAAACAGATTATAGATATCTCTACTCGAATAAATTTCCCCCACTAATACCCTTTATAAACAAGTATTTGATTCTATGATAATGGAATAAAAAAGTCACATGAAACAATATGTCCTCCTTATTGATATCTGCCTGTAGATCATTTCACATAAATGACTATATGTTCATTGGAAGCTGGATGGATAGTGCACACCAGTTTTATAAATGGATTAATCCTATAATGTTATATTATGGTAGATAATTCATTCATGATTTCACTATTTCTGATACACATATAAAAGATTGGTAAACTAATCTGAAATAACTATTTGTACTTTCAGTATTTACATTGCAGTACATCTTAGAGCCACATTCATATGGCTTCACCTTTATCTAGTCACGTTTGGTTTTATCACATCACTTTTCTTTTTCTTCTTTTTTGAGTTTTGATACACAATCTACACGTATTATTATTATTTCACAAGTCACTCATTTTAATATCAGTAGAATTTATCATTATCACCAAAAATTGAATATTCCTCATTAACATTCTTAGAATTTTGATGATGTAAAATCCCTAGAGAGAATCGGGATTCACTTATATCACTTATTTCACAATCTTCACAACACTCACAGTCTCTATATTTTCACATAGCTCTTGTATCAAGCTATGAAGGTTTCTTAAACATTACATTAATTTAATGGTATTTCCAAAAAATATCACTATATAATATGAATTAAACTGACACCATAACACATATAGAATGACCCGCAATATAGTTATACTGTGGGCAATAAAGTAAACAGGGATTTAATAAAACAATAATAAAATTACAATATATTGATTATGAGTACTGGAAGTAATGAACAAAATGAGGGCAGTTATTTTATAAAATTATTTAATAACTGGTGTGAATCCAACGTTTGATGAATGTAGAGCATAATTGATAAAATCCCAGTGTGACATTGGGATACAATCTAAATGCACACATTTCTGTTTCAAAACATCTATAACCATTTGTTACAAAATAGGGGGATATGGTATATCTTTATGTTAGAGTAGCAATATATAATGCATGAGGATGCTATATACTGAGCACATAAGGTAACGTCCAATGGTATATAAAATGGATGGACCAATTGATGGAGAAGGGATCTATTTAGATGTTCGTCAATCGACTAATATGTCTGAATTATTTTTGCCAATACCAGATGTAATATGATATATACGTATATGGGACGAATGAGATGTCTACATATGTTATAAAACAAACTTGCAACAGGCATCCATCTAATACAATACGTTGCTTGATATACTGTACTGATTGTTAAAAATGTTATATGGATCAATTTTTGGTAATTGATTACAATGACTTCGATCAGCCCTGCAGATTTCCGTGAATGTACCGGTCATGTGACCGGAGAGATCACCGGGCGGAAGAACAGAGAAGGAGCGCACGTCACAGAGAGTGTTACGGTGATTGGTGCTAGGAGCCTGTGCACTGGTATATATTTTGGATCTGGGAGGCAATCTGGTTAGCCTCAGAAGAAGCAATTGCAAAACGTGCGTCAGGCGTCCCTGCGCACATGGTGTCCTCCATTGAATAATGTTTATGCAGTGAAATATATTCTAAACATACTCCCGGGAGGGTGCAATTATATAGATAGAAAATGTGGCTTTAAGTGGCTGTGTTTTGTCCATCTCAGAGTGGCTGTGCAGTGTCCATCTACAAGTGACTATGCAAAGTCCATCTCAATGACTGTGCTGTGTCCATCTAAGTGGGTGTGCTGTGTCCATCTACAGTAAGTGGCTGTGCGGTGTTCATATAAGTGGTACCACACTGACCCCACAGACCCCATGTTATGTTCACATAAGCAGTGAGTTAAAAAAGTAAAAAAAAAGTATATTAATTGAAGTGTGAGAGATATCTGGAACTCACTTGTAATACCTATATAAAAATATAATCAAATATTGACTATCTGATATATAAGGACAGATATATGAACTTTGATTAGCCACACTATAGGCACAACTCCACCTGTATTGTTATTGTGTTCAAAGAACTAACCAATATAGGGTGAATATAATTTGTAGATAATCTTATAATAACCATGGATTAAATATTTATATATCCATTGTGATCATTCTACTGTAGAAATTTGTACAGTCCTAAGGCACGAATATTCGTCTCTGCCATATTTAATGACACTGAGAGACAGACATTTAGGAGGAACATACAGTGTGAGGCCTATTGTTTGATCATACAGACCTGTCATTTGATAAGAAGTAAGAAAGACTCTCTAGAGGTCTTATATATGGATACACTAATAGGAGATCTGTAATCATAATTTAATACAGATATATCCTCAGTGTATACCCAATACTGATTATGGTAAATAACAAGGAGTAATACACGAATAGTGTTTGGAATCACATGGTGTGTACCAACAGGGCAATAAAGAACAAGACACCAATATTGCTGGGGACTACATAACATTGATTAATTAACATGAGCATATATATGTAGACACGTTACATTAGACTGCTATACAGGTTCTTCAATTTGCAGACCCCCTGTGTGTAGGAAGTCACACATTTTAAACACTCTTTTCTATCTTTTCACTTCTACGTTTTATCTTATATTTCGCAAATGTTTTTTAATAGTACATGAATTAAAAGTTAAATTTTATATCACTTAATGAGCACCGCTATAAGGCAATCTTGTCCTTCCTTTGTGTATATATAACCTTATTTTGCCTTTGGTAGCACCCCCCAGTAGAGAACATTCATATGAATATTACAAAGAATACTTAAGGGGGTCTTGTTCAAAAGAATTGATGACTTGTGCGACCTTTCTCCTCTACATGCTTGGGTACAGGAGGAAGAAGGGATTTAGGTGTCAGTGGACTGCTTACGCTCTTACCCAAAGTTTCACAACTTGACACTGACTTATGATGAATGCGCTGCAGGTGACATATAAGGGAGGATGTTCCTAGGTGGTTAACATCCTTACTCCTACTTCAGGCATTCCCAACAACATTCCTCAAGGCACGCCAACAGTGCAGGTTTTAGTGATATACAGGCTTCAGCAGAGGTGACTTAATTAGTAGCTCAGTTATTTTGATTTAACCATCTGTGCTGCAGCCTGGATATCACTACAACCTGCACTGTTGGTGTGCCTTGAGGACCGTGGTTGGGAATGCCTGCCCTACTTATTACAGATTGACAGAGGCAACAGATGGCTTGACACCCGTTGTCTGGATTTGTGGAGAAATAATTCCACACCGAAGAGGTGGCTTTTTTGGTATTTTGCCCAGACATCACAATGGGCTTTTTCATCCCACGGACAACAGGTGTTTCCCCCGGTGCCTGATTTAAACAAACCACATTACCATCAGAATCCTCATTGTCAACTTCCTCCTCAGCGCCAGCAACACCCATATCCTCATTCTGGTGTACTTCAACAGTGACATCTTCAATTTCAATATAAGGAACTTGACTGTGGGCGCTCCTTCCAACATTTGCAGGGTACGTGCAAATGGTGGAAGGAGCCACCTCTTCCCGTCCAGTGTTGGGAAGGTCAGGCATCACAACCGCCGACACACTTGGACTCTCCTTGGGGATTTGTGATACCATCTCAGAACGCACAGTTCTTTTCTGTGCTCTTTCCAGCTTAACTCTTTTAATTTTTCTAGCAGGAGGATGAGGGCTTCCATCGTCATATGAAGCTGAACCACTAATCATGAACATAGGCCAGGGCCTCAGCCATTCCTTGCCACTCTGTGTCATAAATGGCATATTGGCATTTCTCCTCAGACCATTTAAATTGATTTTTTTGGGGTCTTTTTTTCTGAACTTTGGCTTTTTGGATTTTACATGCCCTCTACTAACACAATGGGCATCGGCCTTGGCAGACAATGTTGATGGCATTTCATTCCCTATGTCATGGCTAGTGTCAGCAGCTTCAGCACTAGGAGGAAGTGGTTCTTGATCTTTCCCTATTTTATCCTCCAAATGTTTGTTCTCCATTATTTTTCTGGAGTTATATAACAGAATATGGAGCACAAGAGAGCATACCCCTACACCTCACAGGGAAAAGTATTCCGATAATTATATGGCAATATCACAGGAATTATACGCAAGTATCACGGGAATTATATGGCAGTATCACAGGAATTATACACCAGTATTCCAAGAATTATACAGCAATGTTACAGGAATTATACGCCAGTATTCCAAGAATTATACGGCAGTGTCACAGGGATTATACGCCAGTATCACGGAATTAAACGGCAATATCATAGGAATTATATGCCAATTCAATTATATGGCAGTAACACTGGATATATGGCAGCAGAAGACACCACCACTATGACTGGTCACTGGACTGATGCTGCACAAGACACTTTACCTGGTCTACTGCAGGACATCACAGCACCACTGAATGGGACTTATACAGCTACACTGGATATATGGCAGCAGAGGACACCACCACTGTGACTGGTCACTGGACTGATGCTGCACAAGACACTTTCCCTGGTCTAATGCTGGACAACACAGCACCACTGAAAGGGACTTATACAGCTACACTGGATATATGGTTTCAGAGGACACCACCACTGTGACTGGTCACTGGACTGCTGCTGCACAAGACACTAGCCCTGGTCTGATGCAAGACAACACAGCAAAAATGCAAGGGACTTATACAGCAGCCAGCAGCACTGAGGACATATAGCAGCAGAGGACACCAACACTGTGACTGGCTGGACTGATGCAGCATAAGACACTGACTACACTGGACTGCACTGAGCAGCACAACACAGCACTAGACTCGCCACCTCACCTTCCCGCCCCCACACAGACACTGAGGACGGAGACACATCCTCTCACTACACTCTCCGAGACTGGAGTGAAAATGGCCATGCCGCTCGGCTCCTTATATGGAATCCAAATCTCGCGAGAATCCGACAGCGGGATGATGACGTTTTGACTCATTCAGGGTCTCCAAGTCAGGCGGGAAAATCCAAGCCTGGCTCGGAATTGGACTCGAATGGTGAAGTTCGGTACGGTTCGGTTCTCATAGAACCAAACCCATTCATCTCTACTGGAAATGAGTGGAAATTAATGTTATTGAGGTTAATAATACCATAGGATCAATATTACCCACAAATTCTGTGATTTTAGCTGTTTTTATGTTTTTTCCAAAAATCATCCAGATCCAAAACCAAAACTAAAACCCTGAAAGGGTGGTTTTGGCAAAACCAATCCAGATCCAAAACACGCGAGAGGATCCAGATCCAAAACCAAAACACGAAAAGTGCCCGCGCACATCTCTACTAATGGAGGCCGGTTCTGTTGAGGGGTGGGTGTTGTCAAGGTAGCGGGATATTCCCACCTCACACTAACACTCTCCCTACCCCTGCAGCCTGCACTCTATCACACTCACACACTCCCTCTTCCTGCAGCCTGTGCTCTATCACACTCTCACCCCCCCTCCTCCTGTATCCTTCGCTCTATCAAACTCTCCCTTCCACTTGTGGTCTGCGCTGTATCACACTCACACACTCCCTCCCTCAGTGGCCTCACCATATCACACTGACACACTCCCTCCTCCTGCGCCCTGCACTCTATCACAATGACACACTCCCTCCCCTTGCAGCCTGCGCTTTATCACTTTCTCTAACCCCCTGCAACCTGCGCTCTATCAAACTCTCCATCCCCTTGCACCTTGCACTCTATCACACTGACACACTCCCTCCCCCTGTGTCCTACACTGTATCACACACTCCCTCTGCCAGCGGTCTGCACTGTATCACACTAACACACTACCTCCTCCTGTGTCCTGCACTGTATCACACACTCCCTCCCCCAACGTTCTGCACTGTATCACAATGACACACTCCCTCCTCTTGTGGCCTGCACTGTACTGTATCACACACTCCCTCCTCCAACAATCTGCACTGTATCACACTGACACACTACCTCCTCCTGTGTCCTGCACTGTATCACACACTCCCTCCCCCAACGTTCTGCACTGTATCACACTGACACACTCCCTCCCCTTGTGGCCTGCACTGTACTGTATCACACACTCCCTCCTCTAACAATCTGCACTGTATCACAATGACACACTCAAACTCCTTTCCCTGCACCTGTGCTCTATCACATGGACAAAATTACTCCCCTCGCAGTTGGTGCTCTATCACGCTCACACACTCCCTCACCCTTGATCTATATCTAGTTCCTGCTCTGACTGTATTACACAAACACACTTTTTCTTTGTCCAGTCCTTAACATGATAATACCTATATGAATAAATGCCTCTGCTCCTTGAATAAATAGGAGCAGGTTTTTAATCTATTTTAATTAGGCACAATTCTCCTGAAATAGAAGTCTCTCTCTTTCTCTCTCTCTCTCTCTCTCTCTCTCTCTCTCTGTCTCTCTCTCTCTGTCTCTCTCTCTCTCTCTCTCTCTCTCACACACACACACATATACACACACACATTCAAAGGGAGTTCAAACACACACACAGGTTCACATGCAAGATACACACACACACACACACACACACACACACACACACACACACAGATGTTCACGTGGAAATCGCACACACACACAAGTTCACAAGGAAGATAGACACACACAATTCCCTCTACTCACTCTTAATATACAAACAATCACAGAGTATAGTGTCACTGGCTGGGCCAGCCCTGGATCTGCAGCAGCTTCTCTGCTCCATCTCTCATAGCAACAGCAGCAGCAGCTATGTGAGCAGCAGCCTGAGTCCCCTGTAGCTCTGCCTCCCACTAAATCCCATGTAGCTCCACCGACTAACGAGTTTTTGTAACCCCACCAAGTGCCACATAACGCTGCTGCTGCTTCCAGCTAATGGACACCGGAAGCATGGCTGCCAGCCCACATTTTGAGTCAGCCTGGCCAGCAGTATGAGTCAGCCTGCATTGGGTGGCATGGGACTGGCCAAGCGGGAACCTACTTGCTTTCCCGGTGGTCCAATCTGCCCCTGTGACAAGCGTACTGACATGAACTCCTCTCCAAGGACTAACAATCTAAATCAAATGGTGGTCTCAACTCAATACAATACAAATTCCAGAAGAGCATCAGAACAATTTAGGACATTGTAGGTACCGATTCCAATTTAAAACTGGGTAAGACAAAGCCCCTACTATCATATACTGTAGAAGGGGTCCTTATTTGTGAGATCTTTTAAAAATACTTACCCTCAACTTCAGTATGGAGCAGAATACTACCTGGTTTCATCAACCAAAGGCTCAATGCTTCTGATGTACAAGCTGTGTGACCTACAGAGCCATGCAAACAGGTTAATCTTTTCGGCATAAGTACACTTGGGCTAAACTATATAGGGTGACCTATACCTCAGAATTTGTCACATAATATGTGGCCTCATGTATGTGTTCAATCACTATTCTTCCATTAGGGCCGCTATTGCATATGGCCATTTGGACAAACAGTAGCAAGACATAAGCACTTCATGGCTATCTTGATGTGTGGGATCATAGATTGTGTAAAACCTGTTTGACAAGGTGACAGAGCACATTCACTTTAACTTTAACAGGCAGAAGTGAATAGTATTTAAATACTGTTAGTCCTAGAGCACCTAATGTGAATAACCCATTTAGATGCTTCTTAGAGCATCACGGGTAGAGATGTGCGCTGGGCCTTTTTTGCTGGATTTGGTTCTAATTCATCAGCCAGCTTAGAATTTTGATTTGCTAAATTGCCGTGACTGGCTTTGGATTTGAATTTGGATTTTTTCAAACATTTACAAAAAAGCTAAAATCACTTACTTTGGGCTTTTTTTGTCCCTAGAGTATTATTAACCTCAATAACATTAATTTCCAGTCATTTCCACTCAATTGTGACCATCTCACAGCTCACAATATTGTTTTCACCAATATTGGTCAAAAGGGTTGCTGGCTAAACTGTCGTATACTGTACAGTGTGGGTTGGATACAGTGTGGTATACAGGACAGGTTGGATACAGTGCAGGATACAGAGTGGGTTGGATACTACATTGTGGGGTTGCCAGCGATGTCAGTACCGCTGGGGTGCTGGCGGTGTTGGCAGTGACGGTGGTGTCCTCAGTGCAGAGTTGCTGGTGGTGTCCGTACTGCTGGCTGTGTTGCCAGTGCGGGGGTACCAGAGGTTTCCTTGCTGCAGGGGTGTCGGCAGTGCTGGCAGTGTCCTCAGTGTGGGGTTGCTGGCAGTGTTAGTACTGCTGGGGTGTTGGAAATGCTGGAGTACTGACATTGTCCTCAGTGCTGGGGTGTGTCAGCAGTGTGGGGGAGTGCCGGCTGAGTCAGCAGTGTGGGGGTACCAGTGGTGTTGGCAGTGCAGAAGTGCTGGCGGTGTCCTCAATGCATGGGTACTGACAGTGTCAGTAATGCAGTGTGACCGCAGTGTCCTCAGTGCTGGATGTGACAGCAGTGTGGGGGTGCTGGTTGTGTCGGCAGTGTCAGCGGTATCCTCAGTGCGGGGCGTTGGCAGTGTGGGTGGCGGCATTGGCAGCTCAGGCGGCCGTGTCGGCAGTGCAGGCGGCAGTGTCACAGTGATGCAGGTGACAATCTTTATTAATTAAAATATCTGGGGAAATGCTGATTGGCTGAGAGCCGCGGGCTCGATTGCCCGGAAAGGGGGTGTTCAGAATGGTTAAGATTTCCTCAAATCCGATCCGCTCATCTCTAATCATAGGTGCTATTACTGAATTTGATCATTTTGAACACACATTTTTGTTTTGTTGTATTAGATATTTATTATTTATACTATATATATTTGTTTCCTTTTTATGTTTATGTGGTGGATTTGGAGTAGGAAAGGCAATCTGGTTTACAGTATGTATTTATGATGTGATTGTTTTGTATATTTTTGGTTTGTGTATCTTTTCTCACCTTGCTGAAGTTCACCTTCACAATGTCCTCTTGCTTAGAAGTAAGTGGATTACTGTATTTATTCCTCTTTTACAGTATGTAGCATTGATTATCTTCAACATTTAATTATGGTTTAAGTAATGGAATTGGTTTTATACCAGTAAGAGTTCTGGTTTAGCTATTGTTAGTAAACATCTTTTATTATTGATCTGGTAATGGGGGGTATTGATTCTGATTGGCTATAATCATGGACTGCATACTAAGGACACACTTCTGACATGTGGAACTCACGCAACAGGAAATGGTATAAGCTGCGGTTTCCAGTACTGTCATGTGTTATTTATTATGGATGTCATATAAGTGCTGGGTGAGTTAAGGCCCATACACACTGGGCGATTTTGAACTCAAAGTAGCTCACTTTTGGCATTTTGAGGTACTTTGAGTTCAAACTCGGCCAGTGTGTATGGGCAGGCGATGAGCGGTAATCGCTGATATTGATTGTTTAGTATTAAAATTTGCTGAACTGAACAGAGCTCCCATTATTTTTTCTTGTTGTTTACACAATATCAATTCATCTCCGCTGGATTCAACCATTACAGAAGACTCTGTACTTTGACATAATTGCCAGTAAAAGTCTTCCTTGTGAAATTTGTATGGTGTCATTTGGATCTTGACCCTATTAGATGGAGATACGGTAGAGGTGTCACTAATTTTAGGCAATTCTGTAAAAATTATACAATTCATTTATTTTTTTTCTGATTTTTATTGACAACTCAGCTCACACTGTGTGGAGTCAGACCACTTTTCTTATGCACGTGTATTGGGGTGCAGCATACTAGGGTGCAGTGCACTGAACAGTATAAAGTATACAAATATATATATATATATATATATATATATACAAACAGAAAATTCAGCACTCACCAAAGCAAGCTCACTTATCCTCACAACATCAATAAATAAATGATGGGGTTTAGTTAGTGAATTGGCCAATGCACGGAAGCCTGCAAACCGATCGCCAAGGCACCCCACCTTCATGCAGATCCTACACTATCACAGAGCCTTAAAAATTAAAACCTGGCAACTGTATCACACATAATATAACTGCAAATTTGCCTACTTGGTTTAATGTGTACCTGCCACATACCTTATGGCTTTTAAAGGTACACTAGTCACCTGACACTGGCTGATAAATTACTAAGAAACAGCTGACACAGTTTTAGGAGAATTGAGTTTACATAGGGGTGCATGAAAAAGCTTGCGGCCATAGTTAATAAGAGTTAACAGTTAATAAGAGTTAACCAAAGATTAACCCTGCAATATACAAACAAATATAAAACCACAGCACTCGCCACCCCAGAAGCGGGGTGCAATGTCTGCACTCACCACTCATAGGGTGGGGTACATGTAGTCCATGGCCACCTACTTAAATATATACAAACAGAAAACTCTTATTAACTATGGCCACAAGCTTTTGCATGCACCCCTATGTAAACTCAATTATCCTAAACTTGTGTCAGCTGTTCCTTAGTAATTTATCAGCCAGTGTCAGGTAACTAGTGTACCTTTAAAAGCCATAAGGTATGTGGCAGGTACACATTAAACCAAGTAGGCACATTTGCAGTTATATTATGTGTGATACAGTTGCCAGGTTTTAATTTTTAAGACTCTTTGATAGTGTAAGACCTGCATGAAGGTGGGGTACCTTGGTGAGCGGTTTGCAGGCTTCCGTGCATTGGCCAAAACACTAACTAAACCCCCATCATTTATTTATTGACATGGTGAGGATAAGTGAGCTTGCTTTGGTGAGTGCTGAATTTTCTGTTTGTATATATTTAAGTAGGTGGCCATGGGCTACATGCACCCCACCCTATGAGTGGTGAGTGCAGATATTGCACCCCGCTTCTGGGGTGGTGAGTGCTGTGGTTTTATATTTATATATATATATATATATATATTTACTGTCAGCTCAGCTCACTCTGTGTGGAGTAAGACTCCTTTTAGGCATGCACACCAGGTTACAGAGCGTAGTGGGGTGCAGTGCGCAGAACTGTACAAACAAATTATAGATTTTTTAAATCTTTTCTTTTACTTTTTTAATTGTGTTTAATTGTTTAAACTTTTTTTACTTTTTTAACCCACTGCTTAGTGCTTATATGAACACAGTGGGTAGGGTCTGTGGGGTCAGTGTGGTACCACTTATATGGACACCGCACAGCCACTTACTGTAGATGGACACAGCACACCCACTTAGATGGACATAGCACAGTCATTGAGATGGACTTTGCATAGTCACTTGTAGATGGACACTGCACAGCCACTCTGAGTTGGACACAACACAGCCACTTAAAGCAAAGCACATCACACAGCATCGTGCCTGGACTTGAGTTAAATGGAGCCGAGTACCTGCCATGACCCCCTTAAATTTAATCCAAAACCCAGGAGAATCTGACGCCTTGTTGAATTATGTTTAACCTTGATTTGGAATCTGAGCCTGGCGGGAAAACCCATGCCAGGCTTGGAAAGACTCAGGTCCTGAAATTTCCTAAAATCCAAACTGCTCATCTCTACTTAGTCTTGTTTGGGAATACAGTTGCCATGATTTAGGGTACATACTGTAGGTATCTGAAATGGCTGTACCATATTGATATCCATACTTATCTGTTTACATTTGAGGATCTACCTGGCTGCTTTTCATTTCGGGCAGCCATGTCATTGTGCATGTGCAAACAATATAACAGTAATCAGGACAGTAAGGAAAAATGTGTTTGTGCATAAACCCTAACTGCTATGGACTGTATTGGATGCAGCCCCTAGAAACCAGGTTGCACTGACATACTGAACATATAAGTGGCTTCCCACTTTCTGCTAATGGCAGTCCACACTGGCAGTCCCAAGGGGAGAAAAGTCCTCGCCCTGGAAGTGACTGACAGTCCAGCATGTAACTAGCAGAGAGCAATTTCAATGGGAAGGATGCCAGTTGCTAGTGCACAAAGTAAGAGACTGGGAGCTTTTGTGAATTTTATTGCGTGGCTGTAGCCCAGCAGGCCCTAAGTAAAATCTACCGATGCCTCCAGGTTTCCATTTTTTAGTTCAAGCATTCCACATGCTATATGAGCACATGAAGAAAGAGCAGAGAAGGCAGTTGGGTGATATAGGGCCAAGAGCACACTCAGATCAGGAACTCTTTTTCTATAGTCCTAAACTCCCTATACTTTATACAGTATTTATTAGCTACTATGGGTTTTGTTCTCTCTGTTACTGACTAGCAATCTCCTAGTGATTGTTACAAATTTGAAGGCTTATTTTGGACTCTTAACCACTACATAGAAGTGTTAGAGTTGGTGGCATTGCTCAACGTTAAAGTCCAGCATTTCATTTTTTAAGTTATGTTTGGTACAGCGATATATGTGTATGAAAAGTTTAAATGAAAGTTGAGACGTGCATGGACCCCCATGTTTTGGTTTTGGTTCTAGTTCATCATTGTGTTATTGTTCTAATTCATCATCATGTTTTGGTTTTGGCAAAAAGCACCCACAAGTGACTTGGTTTGGATTAATTTTTTGGTTCAGTTTTGATTTCCTTTAAAATTGATAAAAATCAATTGATTAAAAATGGATAAAAACAGCTAAAATCATGTACAGTAATTTGGACTATGCAATAAAAAACCCAAGTTAATTTTTTAAATACGACAACAGATCCGAGCCCCAAAGTAATTCCGATTTGTGACTCAGTTTGACTTGGAACCCCTAAATTCAGTTGTGTTCGTGTTTCAGGAAAACTGAACCACACATCTCTTAATGAAATAATATGAAATTTGATTACATATTATATGTTGATCACTGATAACAATTCCCAAATAAATATCTTTAAATTTCATTAAAAAAGGAGCTACTTTATTACATTTTATAGCTATAACAGTAGTTTCATTTTAAGTACACACATCCATTTTAAAGATTTTAAAAATCTTATGTTTTGTTCAATCCATTAAATATCTGTGGGTTAAATATTTTAAGATATTCTACTCTCTTTCTGGTCAAATATCTTATATTTTAAATCATTTTTGTTATATATTTATTTCTGTATTGTTGTTTCTGTTTTCAATCTGATATGCCTCATGACTTTTAAGGAAATTGATTACATAAACATGTCTGATTTGTTTACAAGCTAATTCTTTGGAAAGTTAATTATGGTTGCATAATTGTTTAATGTGATATTCATGCTTGAAATATTGTTGTTGATTTTTGTCACTAGTGGAGAAAATTATTACAGACATATTTTCTATTCTTTTATGCATTACAATCTTTAAGTTTCATGTATTTAACTATATATAAACATATTAATAATTGAATTGGTTCAATAAATCTATACATCTTTTAATAAACTATAAATTTGCATATGACTTTTATTATTTGAAATAAAATGTAAACCTGGTTATCGCAAAGCACTTTAATCTGTTATGAAATATTGTCTAAATATTTAAATCATGCTGGCATACTGTATATAAAGAATTTTACAATAAATTTGTATTCACTGAAAATGTACAAATCATACTTTTCCAAACATTTTACTTAGAGATTAGAAGATGTTTGTCTAATGTTTAAGATTCAGCAAATATATGATTTATGTTAAATATTTATCATTACCTTGCATTTAAATATTAACTGTGCTTTAATAATATTAAATCTTAGAACTACATATCATGACTGTATTAATGTAGAGTTATTACATTCTATAGATTGATATTCAATAGTTAGTATGCAAGTATTGATTATAATGATAAGGAAAAAACAAATACAGTGTCTCTCTTTACTTCTCCACCCGACCACTTCCATCAGTTATGTAGTGGGCCTGATTCAGATGTGTTTGGAGTTGCTATTACTGATGCTTCCATGGAAGTAGCAGTGATAGCTCTGTATGGTAATGAAGCAGGAGGGGTCTATTATAAATAGATGCCTCCTGCGGCAATAGTGAACCGAGCTACATCCTAGAATGCAGGCATCAGGATCGCTCACCATTGGGTGCCTTGCGGTAGTCACTGAGGCCAGGAAATCTTCACGCAGCCATGGAGATCCATTCCTCTTCCCTCCCATAAACAGTGGTGATATAATTTATATAAAAAAAAACATAAAATGTGTGTGTGTATATATATATATATATATATATATCTATAGCTATATACATATATATATATATATATATATATATTTATATATATAGATATATATATATATATATATATATATATATATGCCTATTGACTGCATTCTTTGCTCATGCCTTTTTGGACTGTCTCGACAATGACCATTAGGAGTTGAAATTTAAACTTGTGATATCTACCGTGCTGAATTAATACAGACTAAATTTTTTCTTATACTGGTGAGTGCCCTCTCTTGGTCCAAGTGAACATAACTTTATACATATATATATATATATATATATATATAAACATACTGTATGGGTGTGTGTGTGTGTGTGTGTGTGTGTGTGTGTGTGTATAAGGGCACTCTCAAATAATTTAATGCCTGTTAGGAAAAGGCAAGAAACTTGGAGGTGCAAGTTGCTTGGACTTCTTCGGAACTATTCGGTAATGTAGCTGTCTAGGACTTGAATGAAGTCGTGAGAAGTTCCAGTTCTATTGGGGTGAGACTCCTAGAGCCCTTAAGAGGCATTTCACAATTAGCAACCCCCTGCTGTTTCCTTAGTGCTTGTCATGCACATCGGTAGTTAGGGGACCGCCTGGACCTAATTCCTCCAGGAGTAGGAGCTCAACCAATAGACCAGAGATTACTCATAATAAGACTTAAGAGAGAAAGGGTACGGCAGTGTCTTGGTAGTTAAGACAAAACTTAATAAGACTTTGGAGGTCATTCAGTCTGCAACGCTGTAGCAAATGCAGCCTGAATTATTATATGCAGTGCGCTCGTGCGGTGGGCGCACTGCACATGTGCAGCCAGTGACATGTGAAAGCTTCTCACTGGTGTGATCATTTCTGCCTGATTGACCAGCAGATGCAGTCACGGGGTGGGAGGGGGTGTGCCAATGGTGTCAGATCGCCTTTGGGGGAATGCACTCTGGACAACAGAGGTGTGTCCGGAATGTTGGGGGGGGGGGCCGGATTGCAGCAGCTGTGTGACATCGCATGCATATGCCATGACCCAGGATGCAGTGGTTAGCCCCCGGCCAGCGCGCAGGAGCTACATGTCAGGTACAAAAGCATTGTCGCTGTGCAATGCTTTTGTACCTATGCAGGGGGGTTAGGGCCTGACACGCGGGGCAGAATAGCCCTGTGCTGGGCATTCCCCCGCATGTCAGAGAAACTGATTGTAGATATGCTAAATTTAGCATATCTACGATCAGGTCAGAATTACCCCCTCTAGTATCACTGGGTCCTATGTGATCCTCCCATACCAGAGGTTGCCGAGAGGTAAAGTGGAATGTCGGCTGATGCATACAGACCAGTATGACAGGAAGGGCAGTGGCTCAGCCATGTGCGGTTACAGCAGTTAGGCTAGATATATTAGAGCAGAAATTATATGACCTTGATGGACATTAGCAGACAGGTCAGGTAAGCAGGGATATCTGAAGCTTGGTCTTACTGGATGTCAGCAGACAGGATTGGTATGCAGGATTATTTGAGACTTGGCCTTAGAGGATGTTTGCAAACAGAACAGATATATTGGATTGGCCATAGGCTTGACTTTACAGGATATCAAAGGACAGACCAGGTATGCAGGATTGGCCGGAGCTTGGCCTAGCAGGATATTAGAAGACAGACAAGGAATGTAGGTTTAGCTGGAGCTTGGCCTTGCAGGATGATGGGCAAGCAGACCAGGTGTGCAGAATTGACTAAAGTTTGATCTTGCAAGATGTTTACCAACTGATCAGATATGCAGGATAGACCAAAGCTTAGCCTTGCAGAATGGTTACTGACAGGCCAGGTGTGTCAGATAGACCAAAACTTGACCTTGCAAGATGTTAGCTGACCAACCATGTGTACAGGATTGAATGAACCTTGGTCTCACTAGAAGTCAGCAGAAAGACCAGGTTTTCTGGAACAATCACAGCAGACAAAGAAGCCAGGAAGATCCAGAATACAAAACAGAAGAACAAGGGCTCCCTCAGTACCTGAGGACTATAACCGGCAAGGCTAGGCAGGAGTGTCAGGGAAATATAGGAGAGGAGAGCCAATCCAGAGGCCTGCTGGGACAAGCCCCCTCTAATTACACATTCCCTGCAGCTGGAGTGATACACGTTCCCTCCTACAGCCAAAACCCCTCACAGAACTGAGATGACAATCATGATTGTTATGGATTAAAAGCATTTCTTGTAGTAGATAAAGACCGTGGAGTGCCACCTTGTTCCTGGGATCCAGGGATTATTGCAAGTATATATATATATATATATATATATATACAGTCAGGTCCATAAATATTGGGACATCTACACAATTCTCATATGTTGGGCTCTATACACCACCACAATGGATTTGAAATGAAACAAACAAGATGTGCTTTAACTGTAGACTTTCCGCTTTAATTTGAGGGTATTTACATCCAAATCAGGTGAACGGTGTAGGAATTACAACGGTTTCTATATGTGCCTCCCACTTTTTAAGGGCCCAAAAGTAATGGGACAATCGACTCAAAAGCTATTTCATGGACAGGAGTGGGCTATTTCCTCATTATTTCATCATCAGTTAAGCAGGTAAAAGGTCTGGAGTAGATTCCCGGTGTGACATTTGCATTTGAAATCTGTTGCTGTCGACTCTCAATATGAGATCCAAAGAGCTGCCACTATCAGTGAAGCAAGCCATCTTTGGGCTGAAAAATCAAAACAAACCCATCAGAGAGATAGCAAAAACATTAGGTGTGGCCAAATCAACTGTTTGGAACATTCTTAAAAAGAAAGAACGCACCGGAGAGCTCAGCAACATCAAAAATAACTGTGGTACATGCTAGAAGAATTATTTCCCTGGTGAAGTAAAACCCCTTCACAACAGTTGCCCAGATCAAGAACACTCTCCAGGAGGTAGGTGTAACATAGTAACTAAGGTTGAAAAAAGACAATTGTCCATCGAGTTCAACCTATTTGTGGTCTCCTATGCAGTCTTATTATAGGACTAGTTATTCTTATGTTAGGGCTAGTTATATTAACTATAATGCGTGCCTACACACCATAACCCTGAATATCTTTATCCAATAGGAATTTATCTAACCCATTCTAAAAGGTGTTGACTGAGTCTGTTGTTACTACTCTCTCAGGCAGGGAATTCCAAACACGTATTGTCCTTACTGTGAAAAAACCTTTTCGCCTCAATGTGCGGAAACTCCTCTCCTCCAACCTAAGCGAGAGACAACGTGTCCTCTGTGCTGATCTTATAGAAAACAGGTCCCTCCCGAGCTCTGTGTATTGGCCCCTTATATATTTGTTGATGTTGATCATGTCCCCTCTCAGTCTCCTCTTTTCCAATGTAAACATGCCTAGCCTTGCAAGCCTTTCCTCGTATTCCAGCATCTCCATGCCCTTGATTAGTTTGATCGCCCGCCTCTGAACCTTTTCTAGCTCCAGGATATCTTTTTGTAATATGGTGACCAAAATTGCACACAGTATTCAAGATGTGGTTTCACTAGTGATTTATATAATGGGAGTATAATACTATTGTCCCTTGCATCAATTCCCCATTTTATGCATGCTAATATCTTATTAGCCTTCTTTTCTGCACTCCTACTTTGGGTACTGCTGCTTAATTTGTTACTGTATCTATGAAAACCCCTAAGTCTTTGGCCCTCATTCCGAGTTGTTCGCTCATTAGCTGCTTTTAGCAGTCGTGCAAACGCGAAGCTGCCAGCCTCCGGGAGCGTATCTTAGCTTAGCAGAAATGCGAACAAAAGGATCGCAGCGCTGTTTCTGAGTAGCTCGAGACCTACTCCTAGCTTGCGATCACTGCAGACTATTAAGTTCCTGTTTTGAAATCACAAACATGCCCTGCGTTCGGCCGGCCACGCCTACATTTCCCCAGCCACTCCTGCGTTTTTATCTGACATGCCTGCGTTTTTACACACACTCCACGAAAACGGTCAGTTACCTCCCAGAAACACCCACTTCCTGTCAATCACTCTGCGGCCAGCAGTGCGACTGAAAAGCTTCGCTAGAGCTTGTGTAAAACTGCATCGGCTTTTATGAAAGTACGTTGTGCGTGCGCATTGAGCCGCATACGCATGCGCAGAAGTGCCGATTTTTAGCCTGATCGCTGCGCTGTGAACAATGGCAGCTAGCGATCAACTCAGAATGACCACCTTTTTCCAGTACAGAATCCCCTAGTATTACCCCATTTAGTATGTAGGTGTAATTTTTGGTCTTGCCCCCACAGTGCATTACCTTACACTTGTCTGTGTTGAATCTCATTCTCCATTTTGCTGCCCATGCTTCCAGTTTAGTTAAGTCATTCTGAAGAGAATCAGCATCCCCCTCCGTATTTATAACCTTACACAATTTGGTTTTGTCTGCGAAAATTGACACCATGCTCTCTAGACATACTGTTAGGTCGTTGATGAAAATGTTGGACAAAAGTGGTCCAAGTACAGACCCTTGTGACACACCACTTAGTACTTTAGTCCAATTTGAAAATGATCCATTGACCACATAGCGCTGCTCCCTATTATCTAACCAATTACTGACACAAGTACATATTGTGCTCCCTAGCCCTATTTCTTGTAGCTTATAGATAAGACGCATGTGTGGTACAGTGTCGAAAGCTTTGGCAAAGTCTAAAAAGATTACATCCACCTCCTTACCCTGATCAAGGTCCGCACTTACTGTTTCATAAAAGCCAAGTAAGTTGGTTTGACATGATCTGTCCTTCACAAATCCATGTTGGTTCCTTTTAATGACCTTATTTGCTTCAAGAAACTTTTGAATACTGTCCCTTAGAATACCTTCCAATACTTTCCCCACTGTAGATGTATGTCATTATCATTTTTGATTAAGACTCCCCTCTTGTCCTTTAAAGGGCCTATACTCTCCTTCTTTGGTCTCTTGCTGTTGATGTACTTTAAAAAAAAATTGGGATTCGCTTTGCTTTCCTTTGCTACTAGTTTTTCAGTTTCTACTTTAGCCGCTCTTATTCCTTTTTTGCATATTTTGTTACAGCCCTTATAGTGCTGGAATGACTCCGCATCTTTTTTTGTCCATTAATTCCTTTATATTTTTGTTAAACTACATTGGTTTTGGGTTTTTATTCCTTTTTTTGCTGCTATTGGGAATAAATTTACGAGTATTATTAATTAGCAGTGATTTTAATACATCCCATTTCTCTGTAGTATTTTTTCCTTGAAACAGAATTTCCCATCAATGTCCCTTAACACTTCATTCATCATGTTAAAGTTGGCTTTGCTAAAGTTTACAGTCCTAGTTGAGCCAGTATTGGACTGCTTATGAAAACTGATATTGAATGTGACCATATTGTGGTCGCTGTTACCTATGGGCTCTCCTACTTCAATATTTTATAACAATTCTCCATTATTAGTTAATACCAGGTCTAAGATTGCATTGTACCTAGTTGGTACCTCGATTAATTGAACTAAGTAATTATCATTTAGCATGTTTAAAAACATATTGCCCCTAGCAGTATCACATGAATTGGTTTTCCAGTTTATCTCGGGATAGTTAAAGTCTCCCATCACTACTATGTCTCCTACTCCTGCTGCTCTTTCAGTTTGATTCAGTAACAATTTCTCATCAGACACATTAATACCAGGCTGCCTGTAGCATATCCCCAATGATAACTTCTTTATTCCTTTACCTCCGCATGCAATTTCTACCAATAATGTCTCAATAGTATTTACAATCCCTTCTTGAATATCTTCCCGTATAACAATTTTTAGAAATGGCTTTATGTAAAGACATACCCCTCCACCCCGTTTATTTAGTCTGTCTCTCCTGTACAGCGTGTAACCCTCTAGATTGACTTTCCAATCATGAGATTCGTCCCACCACGTTTCAGTAATGCCTATAATATCATATTCCTTGCTTGCTGCGAGGATTTCTAGTTCCCCTTTTTTACCTGTAAGGCTTCTAGCATTTACATACATACAATTGAGATATGTATTTCCCCTTATGGTAGGGACATCATCATTCTTATGCAGTAAAGATGACCCATAATCGTCATTGGTTTCTGTTATTCTAAAACACTTTTTAGTTCCCATGTTACTACCCTTGCTGTCTGCTCTATTCCTCCCCCTACTCCTCCCCCATTTTGTTCACTAACGCCACCCCTGCTATTCTTACTGAATGACCCGTGATTTCTTGCTAAACCCTCCCCCCAGGCACCTAGTTTAAAATTTCCTCCAACCTTCTAACCATCCTTCCCCCCAGCACCGCTGCCCCCTCCTCATTCAGGTGCAATCCATCACAACAAAAAAGATGGCGCCAGACTGAGAAGTCCACCCAGTGTTCTAGGAACACAAACCCTTCTTTGGTGTATATGTGTCAAAGTCAACAATCAAGAGAAGACTTCACAAGAGTGAATATAGAGGGTTCACCACAAGATGTAAACCATTGGTGAGCCACAAAAACTGGAAGACTAGATTAGAGTTTGCCAAACAACATCTAAAAAGCCTTTACAGTTCTGGAACAACATCCTATGGACAGATGAGACAAAGATCTACTTGTACCAGAGTGATGGGAAGAGAATAGTATGGATAAGGAAAGGAACTGCTCATGATCCAAAACATACCACATCATCAGAATCAGAATCAGAATCAGAATCAGCTTTATTGGCCAGGTATACTTACGTATACTAGGAATTTGTCTTCGGTTTACTATACAACAGCCAAATAGGTAACAGGTAAGCAGGTGTGTGTGGGGGGGGGGGGGGGGGGGAGGGGGTGGTAAGTAAAGTTACACAGATAGGTATACCGTAGGGACACAAGTTAGTTACATGTACGTCTAGTAAGTCAATGTTCAGGAGTTCAGCAGGCGGACAGCTTGGGGAAAGAAACTTTTGAGGCTTCTGGTGGATCTGGCAGGGACAGCCCTGTAACGCCTGCCTGAAGGAAGCAAGTTAAACATGCTGTGGCTGGGGTGTAGCTGGTCTTTTACTATCTTCATTGCCCGCTTTTTAGCTCTGGACAAGTACAGGTCCTGGACTGAGGGAAGGTCGGCCCGATGATCTTCTCTGCAGTTCTGACCACCTTTTGGAGCCTGCATCTGTCCCTCGCGCTGGCGGAGCTGTACCATACGAGTATCGAGGAGCACAGTACCGACTCCACAATTGCGGAGTAGAAGAGGAGCAGAAGCTTCTGTGAGATGTTGAACTTCCTTAGTTGCCTGAGGAAGAACAACCTCTGCTGCGCTTTCCCAACAGTGGCATCAGCGTTGGACCCCCATTTAAGGTCCCTGGAGATTGTGGTCCCTAGAAACTTGAAGGAGTCCACTAGCGATACCACACTGTCAGCAATCGTTAGTGGAGGTGCACTAGATGACTTCTTCCTGAAGTCCACTATCATCTCGACAGTTTTAAGGGGGTTGAGGTCAAGGTTGTTGTGGATGCACCACTGGGCCAGCCGGTCTACTTCCCGTCTATAGGCCGATTCATCCCCTTCCTTGATGAGGCCAATGACGGTGGTGTCATCGGCGAATTTGATGATCCTTACTGATTGTGCCTCTGAGGTACAGTCATTTGTGTACAGGGAGAAGAGCAGGGGTGAGAGGACACAGCCCTGAGGGGCCCCTGTACTAATGGACCGCGCTTGAGAGGTAAATTCCCCCGCTTTCACCACCTGTGTCCTATCTGTCAGGAAGTCTATTATCCAGGAACAGGTAGCTTCTGGGACCCCTAGGTGAAGTAATTTGGGGTGGAGAATGCTGGGGACGATTGTATTGAAGGCCGAGCTGAAATAGACAAACAGGACCCTCGCATAGGTACCGGGAATGTCTAGGTGCTGTAGAATGTAGTGCAGGCCCAGGTTGACTGCATCCTCGACACACAGATTCGAGCGATAGGCGAACTGCAGGTGATTCAAAACCAGACGCTCGAACGTTTTCATGACCACAGACATTAGTGCTATCGGCCTGTAGTCGTTCAGGTTAGTGATAGTGGGTTTCTTGGGGACCGGGACTATAGTAGACCTTTTGAGGCAGGAAGGGACTTTCTGTAGCTCCAGCGATTTATTGATGATCTTGGTGAATATGGGGGCGAGCTGACCCGCACATGCTCTTAGGGCAGATGGTGACACTCCGTCAGGACCCGGAGCTTTCCTGGTTTTGGTCCTTTTGAACAATGCCTCCACCTCTTCTTGGGTGACTTGCAGTGCCTGGGGTTGGCCGTCGGTGTTCGGGGCATCGTAGAGGTGATTGTTTGGGTTGCAGGGGACTTCTTTTGTGAACCTGCAATAAAAGTGGTTCAGTTCATCGGCAAGGTCTTGGTGCATGGCGGTGGACTTTGATGTTTTCCTATAGTTGGTTATGGATTGCATTCCTTTCCATACAGATACGGGTCATTGGTGGAGAGATCGTTTGTCAGCTTGTCCGAGAACCGCTTTTTTGCTAGCCTGATTCCTTTAGTCAGAGAGTTCCTAGTACGGTTGTATAGTGCTCTGTCACCGCTGCTATAGGCCTCCTCTTTGGCTCGACGAAGTTGCCTGAGCTGGGCATTGAACCAGGGCTTGTTGTTGTTGTAAATGCGGTAAGTCTTGGTAGGTACACACATGTCCTCACAGTAGCTGATGTAGGATGTGACAGTGTCTGTCAAGTCATTCAGGTCGGTTGCCGAGGCTTCAAAGACCTCCCATTCCGTGCAGTCAAAGCAGGCCTGGAGCTTCATCTTGGCCTCATTGGTCCATTTCTTAACAGTCTTAACGACAGGCTTAACTGCTCTCAGCTTCTGTGTATAGGTAGGGAGTAGGTGGACGAGGCAGTGGTCAGATAGGCCGAGTGCAGCACGCGGGATAGACCGGAAGGCAGACTTGAGGGTAGTGTAGCAGTGATCAAGGGTGCGCCCTTCTCTAGTGGGACACGTGACTTGTTGTTTGTACTTAGGTAGCTCCTTGCTCAGGTTAGTTCTGTTGAAGTCACCCAGTACTATAAGCAGAGAGTCTGGGTGTTTTTGTTCTATGTCGGATATACATATGGCCAGGTGGTGCAGGGCTTCGTTCGTGCAGGCGAGGGGGGGATGTACACTCCCACAAGGACAATTGAGGCAAATTCCCGGGGGGAATAGAAGGGGTTGCAGTTGATACTCAGCATCTCCAGGTGAGGGCTGCTTGATTTGCCTATGATCATGACATTGGTGCACCATCCGTCGTAGATGTAGAAGCAGCACCCTTCGTTTTTCCTGAGAGAACCTTGGAACGATCGGCCCTGAAGAGACTGAAGCCCGGCAGAGACATCGGGTTGTCCGCAATATGGTCGTCCAGCCACATCTCCGTAAAGCAGAGGACGAATGACCCTGTAATGCCTGACCCTGCGCTGCCCAGAAGGAGGGACAATTCGTCGAACTTGTTTGCTA
Organism: Pseudophryne corroboree; assembly: GCF_028390025.1. Classification (NCBI taxonomy): domain Eukaryota; kingdom Metazoa; phylum Chordata; class Amphibia; order Anura; family Myobatrachidae; genus Pseudophryne; species Pseudophryne corroboree. Next base: position 307,578,395 of record NC_086447.1, on the reverse strand, counting down.
GTGAGCGCACATTCGAAAGCAGGATCGCGGGTAGTGCAGACCGGTGCCCTCGCTGCCGCCACCTCACTAGGGTGCCTGCGCGACAGCCTCTCCTCTGAGTCCAAGTCCTTTTACTAGGGCCGACATGAGGGCCTCCGTCATTCTCTTTCCGGGGCCGGTGATCCATCCGCCAGTCGCCACCTGGGCTGCGGGGGGGGGGGCGCGGCCGCTCGGTCATCCACTTTGGTGTCCACAACGTCTGCATCCTTGCCACACAGGGCAGCAAGGGCAGCGAGGGCTGCAAGGGCAGCTGATTCGCCCGCCGACGGGCCCGAACGTGTGGTAAGTACCTCGGGAGCGCTCCAACTAAGGAGGGCTTCCCTGCTGTATTTGGTCACCGGTGGGGTAGACAAGGGCAAGGGAAAACAAGGGAAAACAGGTATTTTGGCTGAGCTGCGTAGCTCCGAGGCAGCCATCTGCGGAGCCATCTTAGATTGTAATCGCTATAATCGTTGTTGCTGTAACCTATTGCTGCTCCTTAATACAATGGGTATATTTGAAACAAGTGATACTGTAAATAAAATAACTGCTTTTTCTGTTGCTGATTTAGTCAAAACTAAAAGCAGCCTTGTGGTGAGGTGTTAGAATCCAATTCCTGTTGTGTAGGTGTGAAAGATCTCAGTGTGAGAGGCCTTTGAAGTAAATTTCTTGTGGGGGGTAGTGATAAAATGGCTCTTGCAAATTGAAGTGAGCAGTGACCCTTCAGTGATTCAGTGCCTGAATATGCTGTATATTAGTTGATTAATGCAAGAAGTCAGTTATTTTTTGCTCAGAGAACAGAGGTGAATGATGTCTAAGTGAGGGGCTGTATGGAGCCAAATATAGGTTGTAGTTCACAGTACCTTGTCTGGGATGTCCATTGCAGAGCACAGTAGATTCCAAACTGAAGGACTTCTAAGTGGAGAGTTGCAGAGGTTTCAATCTAGTGTGTATCTCAGCGCAGGAATGCAATCCGTTGGTTTTGATCAGATGTCCGCGTAGAGTAGAACAAGTTAAAGGTAAGTCCTTGGATATTTACGATGATTTATAGGTCAGTTGTGGTGAATTTCAGCTGTTTTATGGAGATGATCAGGAGCATGCAAAAGGTGATGCAGCCATCTTGGTGTTAATCAGTGAAGCATGGTGGTTGTAGTGTTATGGCGTGGGCATGTATGGCTGCCAATGGAACTGGTTCCCTTGTATTTATTGATAATGTGACTGCTGACAAAAGCAGCAGAATGAATTCTGAAGTGTTTGGGGCAATATTATCTGCTCATATTCAGTCAAATGCTTCAGAATTCATTGGACGGTGCTTCACAGTGCAGATGGACAATGACCCGAAGCATACTGTGAAAGCAAAAAAAGCAACCAAAGAGTTTTTTAAGGCAAATAAGTGGAATTTTATGCAGTGGCCAAGTCAATCACCTGACCTGAATACGATTGAGCATGCATTTTACTTGATGAAGACAAAACTGAAGGGAAAATGCCCCAAGAACAGGCAGGAACTGAAGACATTTGCAGTAGAGGCAGAGCATCACCAGGGATTAAACCCAGTGTCTGTTGATGTCTATGCGTTCCAGACTTCAGGCTGTAATTGACTGCAAAGGATTTGCAACAAAGTATAAAAAAGTGAAAGTTTGCTTTAGGATTGTTTAGTTTGTCCCATAACTTTTGGTGCCTTGAAAAGTGGGAGACACATATAGAAACCGTTGTAATTCCTACACCGTTTACCTGATCTGTATGTAAATACCCTCAAATTAAAGCGGAAAGTCTGCAGTTAAAGCACATCTTGTTTGTTTCATTTCAAATCCATTTTGGTGGTGTATAGAGCCCAAAATATGAGAATTGTGTCGGTTTCCCAATATTTATGGACCTGACTGTAAATATATATATATATATATATATATATATATATATGTACACACACAGGAAAATATAAACATCACCTCTGCGCTCATCAAACATGAGATGTATATATACACACACAACAATAAAAATAAATGAATAAATATAAAGTTCCAAAAAGTCTTTTGGTGGAAATGTGTAATAATGAGTCTATTTAGATGTAATTCCTCCTTTTCTTAATTTCTTCTATTTGAGTATTGGGATGGGGCGGAAAATTATGACATGCGTACCGTACTCACGTTGCAACGTGCCGTTATCCCCATATAAAGGTATCTTTTATTCTCATATCCCATGATCATCAAGGTTTCTTTACTTCTCCAAACAGAAGATGATTCATTCTAACCCTCGAAGATGAAAAGAAGGAGAGAAAACAAACAGGATGACCAAAAGTATAGTATGTTTTTTAACTGGATGGTAGATTTCCTTACAGTTGAGTTTCTTAAGCTGATGATGTGCATACCATACTCACATCCATAGAGGGCAATAGACACATATATGGTATCTTTAAGCCAATGGATTTATCCTTTATGAAGTGTTTCTAGTCCCGCATACCCAAGCAAAGGTCACCAGATATAAGTGAGATACTGATAGATATATGGGGCGTACCCAACTCACACTTGAATATGTGGAGACACGTACATAAAGATTACTTTAGAGATCCTCATAACTTAACTCCAATAAATGATTCCGTGCCTCAGACACATTCAAAACTTGCAGCCCAAGTTATTCCCAAGTGGTCCTAGCCCTCACATCAACGTGTTTCGACTGATGTATTTTCAAGGTGTGTAATGAGGGCAATTGTATAGGTATTTATACCTAAAGACAGGAAGTCCTGTCATAGGGGCGTGGTTTAAGATTTTATTTTTACATCTTAATAATAACTCCTTGGGAACAATATGAAATCTTAAAACTTTCCTGGATAGCTGTTAGTACAAACTAATATAATCTCTAAAGCAAAAATACACAGTAAATAGCATTAAAAAGCGCTGTGCATTCCACTTCCTGTACAGTAGAACGCACAGGTCTCCGGATGTCCCTGCTATGCGTTCCACTCAATTGACGGGGGAGCGTCAATATAGCCAGCTTGAAGAGGTGTAGCACTATGCGTTCTACCTGTACCAAGGTGAAACGCACATGCTTAAGGCAAGAAACGGCTGCCGCTCCTCCCACCGGAAGTGATGTATGACTGTGCGTTCCACCCTACCCGCGGTGGAATGCACATACTTCCGGTAAGGTCCGGCTGCTGCTACTCCTAACTATTAATGGAGGTCATGGGCTGGTGTGGGAATTAACCCCCTCTTGCTGCTATGCATTCCATATATAATACATTGGAGCGCGCATCAAATACACTGCTGCCTGTAGTTTTAAATATGAAGGAGGCATGGCTAAGCGGACATAAATTAACATAAGGATAATGAATACTTAAAATATGGAATAAAAAAATACAACAAATCAGACATTGTGTGAAATATTACATATGGACATAATGTCTGAAAAATAAGATATATTACTGAAGATACAACTAACATTAAACACATAAGATATAAACAACCCATACATTCCAAAAATATTCAATGGGCAGATATCCCAGAATACATTATATATGGGTCTGTGAGGATACTGGGTTCCAAATCACTCAGTCATGGTTGTAGATGAAAAACCAACAGTGGTTTATTGAACAAAATGGGTTATAAACAGCTCAGCACACTTCTGTGATCCAATTCTACACGACAATCCCTCCTGGAACTCCTGACAGAACATTACTTCTTAGCCAGTCTCCTGCCACTCTCTCTGACCTTCTCTCCCAGATCCCTCTCAACTCCTCTGTTTGCTATGATCAAAACCTTTGTCTTTCCTACCATAAGGCGACACCCCCAGAACAGTTTCAGAGCAAACCTACTTTCACATGCCCAGGCATGTCCCCTAGGCCACAATAGATGTTAACTAAATAGACCTTACTTAATCTGATTATGTGGCCTGGAATCCATTGTGTGGGGAAGAATGAGGGGGTTGTATGGCCTGACATCTGAGACTGGCTGTATCTCCAACAGCAAACACACAGGTTATCTGAGCAGTCACATGGGGGGAACATTATTTTACAAACTATAACACAATAACCAATACATTCATATATATACATCGAAAACATAACTGTACCCTTGTAACAATAACATCATACAATATAATACAATATTGCCTAGTACATAGCCAAATACAGATCAACAATTAGTGTAGTCCATGGGTAGGACCAGGGCTAGGAAAGTAACCACGTGTCTTTTACCACTGTGCGACACGACGCGCCGGCTGTGTCATCACGTGTCATCACAGGGTCTAAAATGGAGAGTGAATATGCAGCAACAGATAGTACTCCTGGGTGAAGGGTCGGAAATAAAGATGACTGTCTAATGGTTCTGAGAATCATCTAAATATAACAAAGGGAAGACCTGTGAACCTGATAATGAAACACTTTGGTTTCAAAGACTAAGTTAAGGCCTTTTGGATCTAAAGTTCCTAAATAAAAAATAGTTCTCATTTCAGTTCTTGCTAATCTTTCTTCTGTGTAATTTTTTCTCAAGTTTCCAGAGATCAACTGAATGCCACAAAAGGAGACCAGTTCTGAGTTCTGAGGAGACAGTCAAATGGTATGGCGGTGGTTATGCATACCATTTGGTTCATTGGAGTGTCGCACATCCTTCAGTCTGTTTACTGTTCAATTGTGAAGGCACCCAGCAGTTTGATATAGTGGCCATGCCAGACTCATATATTCTCTCTCTCAGGGCTGTTTCTAGCCAATTTGGCTCCCAGTGCGAGATTAAAAAATGCGCCCCCCCATGACATAAAAAAATGTGCCCCCCCACACATCTAGATAAAAAAAAAAACTTGCGCGCGCACCCGACAAGGGGGCGTGGCCTCATCTAAATGAGTGTGGCCTCATTTAAATGGGCATGGCCTCGTCTGAAAAGACTACCTCACAATCCAGTTTTTGACCCTGCTCCAACAGATCACGACCACCACAGGAAAAAAAAATTCTACCATATTAAGCCCCACACAGTAATGCCCCCTGCACCATATTATGCCACACACCGCAATGCCCTTGATACATTAAATCCCCACACTACGGCAGGCAAGAGTCCCCATTTCACACATTACGGCAGGTGTCCCCATTTTACACATTGAAAGAGAGAATACATAGAGAGGCGAGTACCGCTGTTCGGCCCGCCTCAGCAGCCGCTCCTCGCACCGGCCTTTCCCTCTTCCTAACTTGGATCCCCCTCTGTACTCTGCGTGGGGGGGGGGAAGTTTCGCAGAGTGACGGGGTTGCGTCGTGACGTAACGACGCAACCGCGTCATTCCGTGAAACTCCACCCCCCGAGCGGGTTACTCGGGGAGAAATAGGAGGGGGAAGCAGGGAGCCACAGTTAGTGCCGCGGCGGGCGCCCAGTGCGGTTGCACTGCTCGCCTGCCCCAAGAAATGGCCCTGCTCTCTCTCTCTGTAAATATATATATATATATATATTTACAGGATGATTCAAAAGTCGCAGTATACCCTTTTGTTTAAAAATCTGTGCAGAAAATTGGAAAACTGACTTCAAGATGGACACTTTCAAGATGTTCGGTACATACCCTAAAAGAAAACCCACCTCACCCGTACCTTACTGGAGTACTCAGTTTTCCCATTTCCTGTACAGTTTTTGAAACAAAGGGTATACTTCAACTTTTGAATCACCCTATATATATGCACTATATGGGCAAAAGTATTTGCACACATGACCATTACACCAACAGGGACTGTAATGATATTGTACTCAAATACATATACTTTAATATGGACTTGGTCCCCCTTTTGCAGCTACTGTATAACAGCTTCCACTCTTCTTGGAAGGCTTTCCTCAAGATTTTGGAGTGTTTCTGTGGGAATTTGTGCCCATTAATTCTGTAGTGCATTTATGAGATCAGGCACTGGACGAGTAGGCCTGGCTCACAATCTCTTTTACGTTTCATCCCAAAGGTGCTTGATGGGGTTGAGTCCAGTGCTTTGTGCAGGCCAGTCAAGTTCTTCCACACCAAACTCATCAAACAATGTCCTTATAATACTTGCTTTGTGCACTGGGGCACAGTCAAAGAAAAGAAATAGAAAAGGGCCTTACCCAAACTGTTGCCACAAAGTTGAAAGCATAGCATTGTCCAAAATGTCTTGGTATGCTGAAGCATTAAGAATGTTCTTTACCGGAGATAAGGGACCTAGCCCAAACCATGAAAAACAGTTCAACACATTATTCCTCCTCCCCTAATCTTCACAGTTAGCATAATGCAGTCAGGCAGGTAATGTTCTCCTGGCATCTGCCAAACCCAGACTCGCACATCTGTCTGACAAACAGAGAAGCGTGATTCGTTACTCCACAGGACATGTTTCCACTGCTCCACAGTCTGTTGTCATTGTGCTTTACGTCGCTCCATACTGATGCTTGGCATTGGACTTGGTGATGAGAGGCTTTTATGCAGCTGGTCAGCCATAGAAACCCATTCCACTAAGCTCCTGCTGCACAGTTTTTGTGCTTATATTCATGTCAGTGGAAGTTCAGAACTTCTCAGCTATGGAATCAGCAGAGTTGGTGATTTTTATACACTATGGGGGTCATTCCGAGTTGTTCCCTTGGTAAATGTTTTCGCATCGCAGCGATTTTCCGCTTAGTGCGCATGCGCAATGTCCGCAGTGCGACTGCGCAAAGTAAATTTGCTATGCAGTTAGGTTTTTTTACTCACGGTTTTTTCTTCGTTCTGGTGATCGGAATGTGATTGACAGGAAGTGGGTGTTTCTGGGCGGAAACTGGTCGTTTTATGGGAGTGTGTGAAAAAACGCTACCGTTTCTGGGAAAAACGCGGGAGTGGCTGGAGAAACGGAGGAGTGTCTGGGCGAACGCTGGGTGTGTTTATGACGTCAAACTAGGAACGACAAGCACTGAACTGATCGCAGATGCCGAGTAAGTCTCGAGCTACTCAGAAACTGCACAGCGATGTCTTTTCGCTATATTGCGAATCTTTCGTTCGCAATTTTAAGAAGCTAAGATTCACTCCCAGTAGGCGGCGGCTTAGCGTGTGTAAAGCTGCTAAAAGCAGCTTGCGAGCGAACAAGTCGGAATGAGGGCCTATGCGCTTTAGCAGCCATTGATCCTTCTCTGTGATTGTATATATAAATATATATATATATATATATATATATATATATAAATTGTTATTAGTATCCTTTATTTATATGGTGCCACAAGGGATCCAAAGCAGCCGATTACAGAGTACATAAACAAAATAATCAAAACAGGAAAATAGTAACTAACATAGCTACAGCAGCAGACATCACTGACATAAGTATCAGGGTGGCAGAAAACCACAGTATTTGCTGATGTTGAAGATGGTTTAAGTAAGAGAAGTCTAAGCATATTGTGGGATGAGGTCCCTGAGTGCGAGCTTACATTCCAAAGTGGAGGTGCAGGCAGACAGGTGTGACACAGATGGGGTAGAAAGTGTGCGTCGATCAGAGGGTTAGGATGAGATTAGGGTTTGGTGAGGAAGTGGGTCTTTAGAGCCCGTTTGATGTTTTGTAGAGAGGTGGAGAGTCTGAGCGGGAGAGGTAGAGAATTCCAGAGAAAGGGAGGAGCATGTGAGAAATCTTGAAAGTAGAAGTGGGAGGAAGTAATCAGTAGGCAGGACAAGTGGCGTGCATTAGCAGAGCAAAGAGGATTGGTGGGATTGCTTAAAATCAGTTGGGAAGGTTCGGGATCATACTCAAGCTGGTCATAGGATCTGGACACACATGTCTAGTAAGACTGTGGACCCTGAACCCATCACCCTTCATAACGGGGATGATATATCCCATTTTGAAAAATTGTGCTGCCTCCGGTAATCCCCCTAAATTTGGTATCATGCTGTGGCTGACAGGGGGCAGGTCTTTCCCCTACGCAGACTTGCAAACATCATATTTGTATGTAAGCCATCAGGATTGCATACAAATATCAATTAGGCCCATAGATTGGAGCTGCTTATGTGCAGTGAAATTAATTGTGTAGGGGCAAGTTTTCTTTAAGGGCAGAAAGATTTTAACTGAGTAAAGTGTTGTGTTCTTCATCTTTCCTGTATAATAATAATAATAATAATTTTATTTATATAGCGCTCTTTCTCCAATAGGACTCAAGGTGCTTAACAGATACATAGCATAATATAGTACAGAATGTAATGAAGTACAAAACAGCTTTTCATAAAATACAGACGCATGTAGATACTAAAGGGACATTATGGAAATGCTTGAGTAAACAGGAAAGTCTTGAATCTACTTTTGAAGGATTCTATAGTTGGGGCCTCTCGCACTGTGCAGGGAAGTGAGTTACATAGAGTCGGAGCCGCATGACTAAAATCTCGACCCCCAGATGAATTATGGGAGATTCTAGGTACTGCTAAAAGTCCTTCATCTATAGATCGTAGTAGTCGAGTGGGGCAGTATGGGGTCAGAAGCTCAGGTACCTTGGGCCCTGGTTATGTAGGGCTTTGAAACTCATTAATCCAATCTTGAAGACGATTCACCATCTTACAGGCAGCCAGTGAAGGGAGTAGAGCATAGGTCTGCAAACTCAGTCCTCATTACCCCACACAGTGCATGTTTTGCATGTCTCCTCACAGAATCACAAGTAAAATAATTAACTCCACCTGTGGACCTTTTAAAATGTGTCTGTGAGTAATTAATACACCTGTGCACCTGCTGGGTTACCTGCAAAACATGCACTGTGTGGGGTAATGAGGACCGAGTTTGCAGACCTATGGAGTAGAGGATGGGTGTTATGTGGCTAGAGCGGGGCTGGTTGGTTAACAGCCTGTCAGCTGTGTTTTGCACCAGCTGTAAGCAGTGCAATTCTTTTGCTGGGAGACCAAGGTAGAGGGCATTACAGTAGTCTAATCAAAATGATACAAATGCATGTATGACTTTTGGCAGATCATCTGAGGGAATTAAGTGCTTGATTCTGGCTATGTTCCTCAGGTTAAAGAAAGATGTTGTGATTGTGGCTGATATCTGATGTTTAAGTGTCAATCCACCATCCAGGACAACACAAAGATTCCGCACATGATCAGTAGTTTGTAATTCTGAATCCCTGAGTGTAAGTCCAGTTGGTTGGCTATGCTGCAGTCTTGTCCTTTGATGTTGCGGTCCTATCATAAGGACATCTGTTTTATCTGGGTTCAGTCACAGCCAACTGGTGCTCACCCACTCCTGGAACTCAAATAGACAGCCATTTAGGGTTGCTATTGGGTTATCAGTGCCCTGAGCAAAGGACAAGTACAGTTGTGTATCATCTGCATAGCAGTGATAGACCAGGCCATGCACCTGATTATTTCACCCAGCGGGAGCATGTATACTGCAAAAAGTATGGGGGTGTTATGAACCACAGGTAGTGGTTCATTCCTATTTTATGTTTATAAAGTTGTCTTGCATGCCAGGATTTCCTGTTGCTCTGTTTTAGAATACTCTTGTCTGCTGCCGCTGGTGAGTCTGTGTAATTGCAGCTTGTTCCCATGTGTTCAGCCTCACCTGGCTGCTAATTGCATCTTGTCAGTTTGGAATCATGCAACAGGGCAGCTGCATTGGATTATTAATTAGGCCTCTCTGTTATATGCTGGCTGACTGCAATTCACAGATGCTGGTGATATTCCTTGGTTCGCAGTCTGCTTGAAGTTTGAGCTGGTTCCTGTCAGTCCCTGTGTCGATTCCTGTGTCAGTCCCTGTGTCGATTCCTGTGTCTGATCCCGTGTCCTGCTGTTAGGCGTTCCTGCCCTGAGTTCCAGTGGCTTTGCCTGTCCCTGGTCAAGTCTTCTGGCTTCCTGGTGTCCACCGGTCTGTCGTTTGGGATTCTGCCTGTCCTCCAGTTCTGAGAGTCGGTGTCGGCAGCATTAGAAGTTCCTGTCCGTTTGCCAGTATTCGTACCGGTTCCGTGAGTAGCGGCTCTCCCGCGTCCGTTGGCCTAGGCCGCGGTATTCCATTATTGTTTCTGTCCCTGGTGTTTTGCAGAGGGTTCTGCTTATGCTGTCACCGCCGGTACACAAAGGTATTGTGTCGGCGTGTGATCAGCATTTCCTTTGTTGTTCTTTTCCTTTGGCGGTTTCTCCGCACATACTTTAGGTTTTTAGTTAGCTTGCAGCCCCTGGCCTGTTTGCTTAGTTAGAGGTCCTTTTGTTATCATTCTGCCTCGGACTTCCCTTTGTCTCTCATTAAGACCGGGGGGCACCGGAGTTGGGCAGACATAATCCGCCCTTCAAACGTGGCTGCCAAGGGCTCAAGAAACCATAGTCTCGCAAGGGATTTCCGATAGCACGGGTGAGACAACAGAGTTGGGGCGCCAGGGGCTATTCCCTTTCCATTCCCCTTTCCCAGCGTTACGTCCTGGTGCTCTGGACTCACTTCATGAACATCTCCCTTGTTCTGAGCACCAGGAACCTAACAGGGGGATAGTATAGAACCTTGTGGGACACCACATGGCAATGGCAATGATGGTGATGCGTATACTCCAGACGATACTATCTGTGACCTGCCTGTGAGAAAAGATTTGAAACAGCTTAGAACTGTGCCATCCAGTCCACAAAAATGTATCAGTTGCTCAATCAGAAGCCCATGGCCTACGGTATCAAATGCTGCAGAGAGATCCAGAAGGATTAATTTTGAACAGTCACCTCTGTCTCTTGCCATCAAACATCATTTAACACACACACCAGGGCTGTTTCAGTGCTATGTCTTCTCCTGAATCCTGATTGGAATGGATCATAAATATCATGGGTATAGCCTATACCCAAAGCTCAGTTCAGTAGCTAATACCATTAAGTCAAGGAATTTTATAACATCCCTATAAAATCCCATCATGAACCTGATAAGTGAATTATGTTCATTAAAGTATGCAATCATTCTTATCAGGGGTTCTAGGGATCTTATCCATAACAGAACACACCAGTATAACACTTATAATAAGCAATAGAATCTCCAAATTAGAGCAAAATGTTTTCTTCCCATATTTATCCATGTACAAACGTATGCTGGGGTACTGTAACTGCCCAATGTAGTGCCTGCAGTTTGGAGATAGTATTGCTCATGACATAAAAAGTAATAACATATAAGAATTATTTCTAACACAGATAATAATATGTCAACTGGTGATATTTTAGTAAAGCTCTTCTAACTGATCTTACCTCAGATCAATGTGGGTATACTGACTCTGGTGTTTCCTGAGTCTTTTTTTGTGTTTTTTAAACCTCCTTTTCAGACTAGTGCCACTTTTATAACCCTCCCAGACCATGCCTTCCTACTCCCAACCACTGAGTAAATCCCACTGTTGTTATCCTCCTCTGCTGAATGAAGCCATCCCAGCTCACTTCATTGCTCAACCTTTGACCATCCAGCAAACCTGGCTATAAGGTGACTGAAAGTATGGGTTGGATAAGCATGGGTATTCAGAAGGAAGTATATGTTCTTATTTTCAATTATTGAACTTATAAATATTGGACACTGATAGTGTGTGTGTGTGTATATATACAGGTTGAGTATCCCTTATCCAAAATGCTTGGGACCAGAGGTATTTTGGATATCGGATTTTTCCGTATTTTGGAATAATTGCATACCATAATGAGATATTATGGTGATGGGACCTAAATATAAGCACAGAATGCATTTATGTTACATATACACCTTATACACACTGCCTGAAGGTAATTTTAGACAATATTTTTTATAACTTTGTGCATTAAACAAAGTGTGTGTACATTCACACAATTCATTTATGTTTCATATACACCTTATACACACAGCCTGAAGGTCATTTAATACAATATTTTTAATAACTTTGTGTATTAAACAAAGTTTGTGTACATTGAGCCATCAAAAAACAAAGGTTTCAGTATCTCAGTCTCACTCATAAAAGTCCGTATTTCGGAATATTTGGATATGGGATACTCAACCTGTGTGTGTATATATATATATATATATATATATATATATAGAGGGGAGGGTAGACCTATAAATAGCGCTCTGTATGGAGCTCAACCTCAAAACGTGTTAGATGGTGTACCGAAGTGTAGATGCAAAAAGAAGAGTGGTGTCTGAGGGAGCTTGATAATAATGATATCTTCCAAAGTTAGACCACAATTCACTTAAAAGATTCTGATTTATTTATAAAATACTGAACAATCACAGTGAATGACAAATGGCTGACATAATTAAAATGCAGACATCAGATATGGAAACCGTATGTTGTGGACAATTCGTTAATCCAATGTTGTATTCTTAATTAGTACATATCCGATGTTCTCATATCCGAACCAAAACCCAATGCATTTTGGACTACATCAGGGGCTCATTATCAATAAGGTTGGAAGAACATAAAATAATGGATGATCAATCAATGATCGGATAAATCTCATAAAAAATCAGTAAAAACAAGCTTGCAATGACAGATGCAACAGAAAAATGCTGAATTCTCAGCTGGATTTGTATGGAATATGCCAACTCAGTAAGGAAAACAGTAACACAATAATGCTGAATTCGCTCTAAGCCACAATATCGTTTATGTAGAAAATGATCAGCAGAAACAGTGGCTTCTCCTAGTCAGCAGTGAACCTGGCTATAAGGTGACTGAAAGTGTGGGTTGGATAAGTATGGGTATTCAGAAGGGGGTATATGTTCTTATTTTCAAATATTTAACTTATATATATTGGACACTGATAGTATATATATAAATATATATATATATATATATATATATATATATATATAAAAGAATGGGGTACCCAATAGTGCTAAATGTGAGTCTAAAGCAGCACCTCTAGAAGAACCTACAGTTAGCCAAGATTCAAAAACAACATCAAATGCACAGATCTAAGGGCACTAGATTAATGATATTGTTCATGTGCTTAATTGCAGTGGTATACAATACAAGTCTCAAATACATTCAAGTAAAATTTATTCATAAAAGTACAATAAAACAACAAGAGCATCAATAAGGTTTCACAAAGCTGTGTCTTCAGATTTATCTGATTTTGCATTCAGTTTCTTTGTTGGTATAGATTCACTGAGTGACAAAAATGCAGAAAGATAGACTGACTCAACGCGTTTCATCCCTTAATGGGACTTCTTCAGGGGCACAGAAATCTACATGATAAAATATAACAACCATTCGTATGAATAATACCAATTTAAAGAGGGAGTATATGATTTTTTACAATCATACATACCGGATGCTCAGACAATGAGGTGGGAATAATTTGATAAACCGTCTACACCTCTAATTGTACCAGTTGCGGTAGGTATATACAACCTGATGGATAAAATAATATATTATCTTTTAGGATTTTAAGGACAGAAAATAAATAATCATGAGAGAACAGGTGGTATGAGGGTATTAAAATACATACCAGGTTATATCTGGTATATTAGATCGCAACGCAATATGGATTCATATCGTGGCGTGATGGATTATATCTCAACAAAGGTCTTAGTATGACCTACATGAAATGGTAATGAAGGGAATTTTGAGTATAGCTATTCAAAGTGTGTAGCTGTAATTACAAGTAGGGGCAAGAAAAGGCATACATACCAATGGTAAATGAACAAATATCTATCACTGAACTGTTGTGGATGATCAACTTTCAGCATATAGAGCACTGGACATAATATGCCTAAAATGATTAATTAGCAGAATTTCAACATGGGAACATTAAAATAAACATAGTACATCAACGTAGATATATCCTCACTCGGTTTCATATGCTCAATCAAAAGGTAAGTACAAACAATATTATATAATGTATAAAGCACATATGGTATATAATATGAGATGACAATATTCAAATGAATATTCTATTTATATGTTCTATAATATCTAAATAATTATACAGCGCATAAGGCACATATTAAGAATACAACCAGAAATTGCAGAGTTGTACGTACAACAAACAGCTGCTTATAGGGGGTCATTCCTAGTTGTTCGCTCGTTGCCGATTTTTGCTATGCTGCGATCTGTTGCAAAATGTGCATGCGCAAGGCACGCAGGGCGCATGCGCTTAGTTATTTAACTAAAAACTTAGTAGATTTGCTGTGGATCCTGCCGCGCTTTTCAGTCGCTCTGCTGATCGGTGAGTGATTGACAGGAAAGGGGCATTTCTGGGTGGTAACTGAGCTTTTTCCAAGAGTGTGCTAAAAAACGCAGGCGTGTCAGGGAAAAATGCGGGAGTGGCTGGCCGAACGCAGGGCGTGTTTGTGACGTCAAACCTGGAACTAAACGGACTGAGCTGATCACAATCTGTGGTAGGTCTGGAGCTACTCAGAAACTGCAAGGAATTATTTATTAGCAGTTCTGCTAATCTTTCGCTTGCTATTCTGCTAAGCTAAGATACACTCCCAGAGGGCGGTGGCCTAGCGTGTGCAATGCTGCTAAAAGCAGCTAGCGAGCGAACAACTCGGAATGAGGGCCATAGTCATTTAATATAAGGGCAATTTTATATTTATTTTTAGTGTTAAATATAGCATCATAACTACATCCAGTAAGACAAAATGTATACATTTATGAGTATACAAAGACATCATAAAGTTTAAAACCTCACAATGAGGATATTGCAGGAATATTGCAGGTCTTAGTATATAATGGCAGTGAAAAGAGGAAAAATCTGTTACTTACATAAAAATGGTGATGTGTTCCTCTCAGAGTCCAGTGGATAACTGAGAGGGAACATAGGAGGGGATACTTATACCTCCTAAAAGAATGACCTCACTTCCTGCCTATTAAGTTAATAGGACAGATGAGTGTGGGGGGAAAAAAAATCCCCAATCCATACTTCTCTATAGATTCGGAGTGAATGAGTGCAAGATAATATACTAATGTGAGAAAATAATAAATTAAATATGTAAACTATCAGTTATTCTCAGTGTGAAAATTATTGGAGATAACGAAATAAATTAAACTATAGACTTAATAAATCAGCTAATGAGAAAAATAAAATAAAATAAGAAGTGCATAATGTTGATGATAGGGGAAAGACATAAAACCTACACTTTTATATATATATATATATATATATATATATATATATATATAGATGTGGCAATCATCTACACCAACATCCCACATGGAAGGGGTGTAGAGGTGGCCACATGGCTATTGTCTAGTTCTGCAGTTTATGATGGTCCCGAGGTATCTTTCTTTATTAAGTTATTACAATTAATGTTGTCAAGAAACTACCTTTTGTTTGATAGCAAGTGGTTTGAACAATGCCAGGGATGTGCGATGGGAAGCTGCATCTCCCCAGTTTTTGCCAATTGCTTCATGTTCAAGATAGAAAAAGATCTATTGTTTTTCTGATAGTCAGGTTGTTAATAACATCATATTTTTTGTCAGATATATAGATGATTTATTTTTGATTTGGCAGGGACTTGAAGATGAATTCTATCAGGTTTTGGAACGCGTAAATAGCGCAGATGATAACATCAAATTTACGGCTTCTGTCAGCAGTACAAAAGTAAATTACTTAGATGTTGAGATCTCGGTCACAAATGGGAGAATTCACACTAATTTATACAAAAAACACACTGATAAAAATTACACGTCTCTAGGTTTCACCTACCCTCCACCAAATACAGTTTGCCCTAGTCTCAGTTCTTAAGGGTACATAGGATCTCAGATGATTTAGCTAATACTGAATCTGCGTTTACCAAGATTGCCTTAAGTTTTAGGACACATGGCTATGATTGGTCTGAGCTGATGGCCACGAAAACCAAGGTGCTTAACATGAACAGAGATGAGCTCTTATTAGGTACTCATCCTAAATCCCATAATTTGGGTCAGAAAATTCCTTTTGTACAGAGGTATAGTGCCATCAGTAAAGATGTCTCCAAAATTTCCAGGGACACCTGGTCAATAATAGCATCTGATAAGGAGTTTGGTGTATTCAAACAGAATACACTATTACCCAGTTACACCCGTAATAGGAACTTGAAGGACCTTTTGGTCCATAATGACATATCAGGACTGAAACCAGTAGCACCACAGACATTTTTATCTAGAAAGCCTGGGTGCTATAAGTGCGTGGGCTGTACAACGTGCAGTTATATGGAGACAGGCCCAGGATTCTCACAGCCGCACTCGGGTATATTCATTAAAATTGATAAAATACTTACCTGTACCAGTACACATGTTATTTATTTTATCAGATGTCCCTGTGGTGTCCTATATATAGGTAAAACTTTCAGACAGTTCTGTGAGAGAATGACTATGCACAGATCAGCCATCCGGGCTGCTCTGGAAGGTGATTATCAAGCTCAACCTGTAGCCCATCACTTCAGAATGTTCAAACACAATTTGTCCTCTTTTATAAAATTATAGACCAGCAACCAGCAAACATGAGGGGAGGAGATAGAAATAAAGCACTCTTACAGAGAGAGGCAAGATGGACCCAACTCCTCAATACACTGGTCCCTACAGGATTGAATATGCAGCTGAGCTTTCACTGCTTTCCGTAATGTTAGATCTATGCTATATGTTAGGAAATGGCTATTATGTTACTCTGTATCAGTCCTTCCGCACCATATCCAGCCGGAGTTTGAGTCTGTATACTGTTGACTGTGCTGCTCAATCCTACTCTGAGCCACCAGAGTAAATAGAAATGTACTGTGCAAAAGAATGGAGAGCGCACAATTCAGTATATATTTTTATAACTTTTATAAAAACGGTACATATCCACATACATTGAAGTTTAAAAATAACTGTTAAGACAATACTCTGCCCGGGACCAAACCGTCACTCCTCTGATCACACGGAAAGACCTCTCTCACCGGCTCCGGACCCAGCGGGTGACGTCACAACGTCCACATCGTCTAGCCACACCCAACTCATTTTGTCCAATAGGGGACTACATCAAGGGGTCAGAAAGACGAAACGCATTGGGTGTACCTCATGTGACTCTCCATACTAAGATAACCAGAAATCTCTTATCTTGTTTATTATTTTTTGTATTTCTATTTTAAATCTATGGTTCTAGCCTTTTTTAATATTTAGGGTTTTGCTATTCTCTTCCCTCTATTTTTAGTCCATCTCATTTTTTAATTGTATCCTTTTACTCTATTATCTGTGGAAATAAATGAATTGTAAAAATCTTTTATCCCATCACTACGTATTTTGCCATTTCTTCATATATATCTATATTTATACAGACACTGCCGGTCGCTGATACCCCTATCCCCCCATTCCTATCTACCTTAAAAGGCATCTTACCCATGCCAAATATTTAGGGGCTAGCTGACACCCTATATGAATAAGGGAGTGTTTGTATTGTGTTAATAATAACCATTTACTGAATTTATTCATACACACCTGTGGTGTCGTACTTCTATTGCTTTTTATATATATATATATATATATATATATATATATATATATACACACACACACACACACACACACACACACACACACACACACACACACAAACTATGGTGCTATCATACACATCAAAACAACATCCAAATATCCCAATGTAAGAAAAAGATGGAACTCCATGGATTTACTTCAAACAGTAGCAATGTTTATTTTATCACTGACATTTAGGGAATGTGGTGAGTTTTCACAGGGTGTAAATAAAAGAAAAGGCTTAAGAACCCAATGTGTAATAATGGCGTCTGAGCAGACTAGTGTATGCACCCAGAGCATTCAAGTAATAACTCGCTGACCAGACACTGGCTGTGGTATGTGCTGTGCATATTTCAGCAATGGCCCAGGGTCATATTCACTGCTGACCTACTGTAACAAGCACAAGTGCATGCAATTGTGTTCTTAAAGTTAATGGAAGTCTAGAATAACTATGTTGCATTTATTGATGAAAGCAGTGGCAGGTTTGTGTGGAAATCCATTCAAAGAAGACAGTACGGCAGGTGCAAATCATGCAGACTATTTCCTAAAAGATTGCATCATTTTTAATCAAAACTTGATTTTATACAATAGATTATTTTAATATGCATATGTGGATGTTGCAATTTCTGTTTAAAATATTGTTAAGAAAATTAATGGATAATTGCTAGAAGACAACTCCCAAGATTAAAAGCAGCAGTGTGATCTGAGAAGTAAATCCTGTACTTTGCTTATATCCAGTTTATATAGTGTAAGCTAAAAGGGGACACTTGATATGTAATCCTGTCTGGGACTCCTGGCTCTTGTTAACTCAATTCTTTGTAGTGATGCGATTGGCCATGTCAGAATGGCACATTGCATGTGCCAACATCAAAAGTTGCAATGTCGGCATTACCATAGGATTCCCAGCTGCACATCTTGCAGAATTGATTTCCCCCTTAGTGGTATATTTACTTAGGTGGGAGTTTTTTTTTTAGAAGTGGAGATGTTGCCCATAGCAACCAATCCGATTCCACTTAACATTTATCTAGCTGCTTCTAGAAGATAATAGATAGAATCTGATTGGTTGTTATGGGCAACATCTCCACTTCTAAAAAAACTCAAACCTCAGTAAATATACCCCTTAGAGTGTGGCTCCCATTTCTGATTGCTATTTCAAAACCGCAGGTTAAAGAAGCCAGCCATATGCCTGTGTATGTTGGTAGTCAACTGGCAAGTTTCCAGTGTTACAAAGTGAATACAAAGAGGAAATATAGACAGTTTAGTCCATATCTCTGACATACGGAAATAATGGAACCCATCAGTACAGTTAAATAATACATATTTTAAAGTATTTATTTGAAATGATGCATTTTAAACGGCTGTAAAACGATAAAAGTTTCCACAGTATATAGTGAACTGTTTATTTATCCCACTTAGATGTGTGGAACTCAAGTCTCAAGTATTCTCTGGTAACTGGATTAGGCTTTATTTGATTTTCTGCATTGTCTATTCATTCCTATTAAACTGTCTTTAAATTCCAGCAGCAAACTCTGCTCACATTCAATATATCTGAATTAAATGTACTCTCCCTGTGGTACAGGTAAAATACAGAATTAGTGCTACTTTTCACTGCATTGACTACTACTAACAGCAGCAAAGCAACATTATCATTCATGATTTACCTCAAAAGTATGAAAAGAAGATTTTATTTTTTATTTGATTGGTCTAATTACATTATATCATAGTTGACTTTAAAATGCTAACCCCACCCAATAGATAACACATAAGTAAATAGTACATAATAAATGGATGACAAAACCTTTCCCAGTGTTGCACTGTAAAATATTATGCAATTTAAAAAGATATACATTTTATCAATTAGGATCTTTCTTAACTAATTTGGGGTGGATTCAGAGTTAGAAGCATAGCAAAAACAAACATAAAAAGAGCAACTTTGCTCCTGCATAACCCATGATGCATTGCAAGGTGTACAAATACAGTACATTCATTAATATTATTTATTTTTGTATACATGGCAATTACTGCCTGTAATTGCATGTAATAAAAAAATACCGGGTAGTTTTTTTTTACATTGCAATTTTGAGTTCAGCTAGGGCATGCCCTTTCCAACTCTATATCTCTCTGCACATAATAAAAATGCCTTAACTGCAATTTCAACTTGGTTTTATCAAGGCAAAACTTTACAGTGCCTGTACAAACAGATTTATTCAAATAGGACTGTACTGTATGTAAAGGCTTAATTTTCTTAACTACAACATGTTTTAGGGCCCCTTCATATTAGTCTCTAGCTTAGCGATAGATAAAACAAATCACTAGGGCCACATGTGGCCCTCCTATCTTTCAGTTGGGATGACTGTGTATTCAGCACTCCAGTAAACCATGAATAAATGCCCGGTGCCTTGTTATGCAAAATTACTTGCTATTAATACTCTTACTTGTAAGCGGCACTCTAGGGACTTGATCAGCAAGAACGGGTCATCATCCCATATATAGCAACGTTTCAGTATTTTATTTCAATCTGACGATGGTTGAAATAAAGTACAGAAAAGTTGCTACATATGGGATGATGACCCATATATATATATATATATATATACTGCTCAAAAAAATAAAGGGAACACTTAAACAACACAATGTAACTCCAAGTCAATCACACTTCTGTGAAATCAAACTGTCCACTTAGGAAGCAACACTGATTGTCAATCAATTTCACATGCTGTTGTGCAAATGGAATAGACAACAGGTTGAAATTATAGGCAATTAGCAAGACACCCCCAATAAAGGAGTTGTTCTGCTGTGGTGACCACAGACCACTTCTCAGATCATATGCTTTCTGGCTGATGTTTTGGTCACTTTTGAAAGCTGGCGGTGATTTCACTCTAGTGGTAGCATGATACGGAGTCTACAACCCACACAATTGGCTCAGGCAGTGCAGCTCATCCAGGATGGCACATCAATGCGAGCTGTGGCAAGAAGGTTTGCTGTGTCTGTCAGCGTAGTGTCCAGAGCATGGAGGTGCTACCAGGGGACAGGCCCATACATCAGGAGATGTGGAGGAGGCCATAGGAGGGCAACAACCCAGCAGCAGGACCGCTACCTCCGCCTTTGTGCAAGGAGGAACAGGAGGAGCACTGCCAGATCCCTGCAAAATGACCTCCAGCAAGCCACAAATGTGCATGTGTCTACTCAAACGATCAGAAACAGACTCCATGAGGGTGGTATGAGGGCCCGACGTCCAAAGGTGGGGGTTGTGCTTACAGCCCAACACCGTGCAGGACGTTTGGCATTTGCCAGAGAACACCAAGATTGGCAAATTCGCCACTGGCGCCCTGTGCTCTTCACAGATGAAAGCAGGTTCTCACTGAGCACATGTGACAAACGTGACAGAGTCTGTAGACGCCAAGGAGAACATTCTGCTGCCTGCAACATCCTCCAGCATGACCGGTTTGGCAGTGGGTCAGTAATGGTGTGGAGTGGCATTTCTTTGGGGGCTGCACAGCCCTCCATGTGCTCGCCAGAGCTAGCCTGACTGCCATTAGGTACCGAGATGAGATCCTCAGACCCCTTGTGAGACCATATGCTGGAGCGGTTGGCCCTGGGTTCCTCCTAATGCAAGACAATGCAAGACCTCATGTGGCTGGAGTGTGTCAGCAGTTCCTGCAAGACGAAGGCATTGATGCTATGGACTGGCCCGCCCGTTCCCCAGACCTGAATCCAATTGAGCACATCTGGGACATCATGTCTCTCCATACACCAACGCCACGTTGCACCACAGACTGTCCAGGAGTTGGCGGATGCTTTAGTCCAGGTCTGGAAGGAGATCCCTCAGGAGACCATCCACCACCACATCAGGAGCATGCCCAGGCATTGTAGGGAGGTCATACAGGCACGTGGAGGCCACACACGCTACTGAGCCTCATTCTGACTTGTTTTAAGGACATTACATCAAAGTTGGATCAGCCTGTTGTGTGTTTTTCCACTTTAATTTTGAGTGTGACTCCAAATCCAGACCTCCATGGGTTAATAAATTTGATTTCCATTGATAATTTTTGTGTGATTTTGTTGTCAGCACATTCAGCTATGTAAAGAACAAAGTATTTAATAAGAATATTTCATTCATTCAGATCTAGGATGTGTTATTTTAGTGTTCCCTTTATTTTTTTGAGCAGTATATATATATATATATATATATATATATATATATATATATAAAGATCAGAAATAGGCACTCTCCAAAACTTAGGTAAGCTTCAAGGCAGTTTTTAATCCAATACACACAGATAGTTCATGCAAGGCTTTTCATAAATGTATAGTAGAGAAATCCATAAGGACCTTTGTCAAGCTTTCCATCATAACAAGCCCATAATAAGTACAACAAAGCAGAGCTACTTGCAGCGAAACGTTGCTGATTTCTCTACTATGCAGTTATGAAAAGCCTTGCATTAACTATCTGTGAGTATTGGATTAAAAACTGGCTTGAAGCTTACCTAAGTTTTGGAGAGTGCCTATTTCTGGACTTTGTATATCTATCAGAGATGATCTACAGTTTGGTGATCATCTGTATAGTGCAGCCCACAGATGATTGTTAAGATGAGAGTGCTGGACTCTCTCTATCTATCTATCTATCTATCTATCTATCTATCTATCTATCTATCTATCCAAAAAAGTCCTGCACTCTCATCTCATCAATTCCAACGTAGCGGGTGCTCCCAATAGACCCAATGGGTCCACTCAAATAGCAATGTTTCCACTGTGTGGAGGGTGCACTCACGCAAATGTACAAATTAGTCCATACTTTAAAAGTAGAAAATGTTTATTGTAGTCATCGAAAAGCCTTGTTGTCGACGTTTCGGTTCGATAACGAACCTTTCTCAAGACCGGCAACAAATGATAATACTATCGACATCAATCTCCATATATTTACAATGTATCTAAAACAGAAACAAATTTGCATGTTAGGAGACTCCGCCTCCCAGGCCATATGACATCCAAGTTTCAAAAAATATAATTATAAATGCACAAAATACATACATACCCATCTCTCAACCCGCCACCAACGAGGTCAGTGAAAAGATGGTATGCTGCTCTACAAAGCACCACCTCCACCTGTGAGGTCACCATCTACTAACCCCTGAATATACAATCTCACCTTGAGTCAATTCCATCATAATATATAACAAGACGTGAGTGGCTGGTATAAACATCGGCTCAAAAGCCATATGTGCCAACAACAGAGGTGCCACAAATATCTGAAATAATGGTACAATGGAAGTAATCAGAAAATGCACAAAGGGAAGTAGAAAATCCGCAGTGCTCACATCAAGCATACCTGTACATATAGGACCTGCTGCTTAGATGCAGCCACAGGGATACATGGCTGTTCCGGGTGCTGCATAACCAATAAATAGAGGAAATAATCAAACTCTGGACCAACAATAGAATGGTGTAACAATATCACACAACATGGTGTCACTTACATAAGTCACTGCAGTGGTAACACGTCCCTGTGCTGCATGCCATATATCAGCAACAGGACGGCTATTTAAACATCCCGGACCGGAAGTCACCGGAAGTCGGGGGAGCAACAGAGAAAAGCATCCCCACGTCGAAAACAACACCAAACACGTCAGCCTCGCCCGGCGAACTCCTCCAGACCACCCATCCAAGTCCTCACAAAGCGAGTCGCCCAGGACACACACCACATGGGCGGACACCAAAGCAAATTGCGCCGCTCCCTCTGGACCGGAGCGACTTGCGTTCCATCTGGCCGGAAGTATGCGTTCCACACGGCCGGAAGTGGCCGGTGTGTTCCGCGATCGCCAATGTGGAAAAGACCAACAGTCCCCCATAAAGAGTAGTGGCAACTACTGCCAACATGCACATAATCAAAGGAGAACTGTATATATCAAATGGATCTGCATAGTCATCAATATTAAACTCGGCATAGGGGGGGCGGGGTGTGCGTTCCACAGGTCAAAAGTGGGGGCGGGGAATGCGGTCCACAGTATGTACCATTCAAGAAAAAGGACTGATATTCAGGAAGGGTCTCTAGTTCTATACACATCATCAAAAGAAATTGATGGACATGGATGGGTATATTCAAAATAAACATAGGAGCAGCAGGGTATAGAGAGTATATGGATATGGGGCGGGCGACACTAGCGCCCGTCTATATGCAAATGTATATAAGACTCAATGTTTAAAAAGAGATATATAGGATCTCATAGTTCATGTATAATCAATAACTAACAAAAGTAAGATGCCTAGGCTTGGGAGAAGGTTCACCCGAGTATATGTCACACAGTAATGGGCAATGAATAACCGGCCCATCAAAACTGACTGCTTCTTGCCAGCGGGCCCCCATTATTCACACTTAAAACACAACATATGAACATACACTAAGAGACATAAACAAACACAAAAAACTGCAATAGAATGGCAGAATAGAATTGCTGATCCATCCCTGTTCAAAACCAAACTTAATGGTAGTGTCAATCTTGTTTTTTATACGAGCCATAGGATTGGAATCTAATAATTTATATGTCTCAGCATCTGCTAATTGACGTGAGACCTCATGATCGTAATCTGCCCAGTTCTGTACTACGACCGCCCCTCGCTTACCTTATAAAGAGAAGAGAAAGTTATTGGATTCACCAGCTCGACACGGTTGCCCCTAGAGGGCTCAACGAATCCAATCCATTCAATGTCTTTCTCTGATATCATCGATAGGTATACAGTATGTTATGCCCCTCGAGTGACACTCCGTTCTGGTCTGGAACGTACCACAATCACTAGGCGATTCAGACCCTTTGCATATTATCTGCACATTATCTGCTTAAAACACTATGGTCTATTAACATGTCTATTGCAGTTTTTTGTGTTTGTTTATGTCTCTTAGTGTATGTTCATAGGTTGTGTTTTAAGTGTGAATAATGGGGGCACGCTGGCAAGAAGCAGTCAGTTTTGATGGGCCGGTTATTCATTGCCCATTACTGTGTGACATATACTCGGGTGAACCTTCTCCCAGGCCTAGGCATCTTACTTTTGTTAGTTATAGATTATACATGAACTATGAGATCCTATATATCTCTTTTTAAACATTGAGTCTTATATACATTTGCATATAGACGGGCGCTAGTGTCGCCCGCCCCATATCCATATACTCTCTATATCCTGCTGCTCCTATGTTTATTTTGAATATACCCATCCATGTCCATCAATTTCTTTTGATGATGTGTATAGAACTAGAGACCCTTTCTGAATATCAGTCCTTTTTCTTGAATGGTACATACTGTGGACCGCATGCCCCGCCCCCCACTTTTGACCTGTGGAACGCACACCCCGCCCCCCCTATGCCGAGTGTAATATTGATGACTATGCAGATCCATTTGATATATACAGTTCTCCTTTGATTATGTGCATGTTGGCAGTAGTTGCCACTACTCTTTATGGGGGACTGTTGGTCTTTTCCACATTGGCGATCGTGGAACACACCGGCCACTTCCGGCCGGGTGGAACGCATACTTCCAGCCAGATGGAACGCAAGTCGCTCCGGTCCGGAAGGAGCAGCGCAATTTGCTTCGGTGTTCGCCCATGTGGTGTGTGTCCTGGGTGACTCGCTTCGTGAGGACTTGGATGGGTGGTCTAGAGGAGTTCGCTGGGCGAGGCTGACGTGTTTGGTGTTGTTTTCGGCGTGGGGATGCTTTTCTCTGTTGCTCCCCCGACTTCCGGTGACTTCCGGTGACTTCCGGTCCGAGATGTTTAAATAGCCGTCCTGTTGCTGATATATGGCATGCAGCACAGGGACGTGTTACCACTGCAGTGACTTATGTAAGTGACACCATGTTGTGTGATATTGTTACACCATTCTATTGTTGGTCCAGAGTTTGATTATTTCCTCTATTTATTGGTTATGCAGCACCCGGAACAGCCATGTATCCCTGTGGCTGCATCTAAGCAGCAGGTCCTATATGTACAGGTATGTTTGATGTGAGCACTGCGGTTTTTCTACTTCACTTTGTGCATTTTCTGATTACTTCCATTGTACCATTATTTCAGATATTTGTGGCACCTCTGTTGTTGGTACATATGGCTTTTGAGCCGATGTTTATACCAGCCACTCACGTCTTGTTATATATTATGATGGAATTGACTCAAGGTGAGATTGTATATTCAGGGGTTAGTAGATGGTGACCTCACAGGTGGAGGTGGTGCTTTGTAGAGCAGCATACCATCTTTTCACTGACCTCGTTGGTGGCGGGTTGAGAGATGGATATGTATGTATTTTGTGCATTTATAATTATATTTTTTGAAACTTGGATGTCATATGGCCTGTGAGGTGGAGTCTCCTAACATGCATATTTGTTTCTGTTTTAGATACATTGTTATTCTATGGCGATTGATGTCGATAGTATTATCATTTGTTGCCGGTCTTGAGAAAGGTTCGTTATCGAACCGAAACGTCGACAACAAGGCTTTTCGATGACTACAATAAACATTTTCTACTTTTAAAGTATGGACTAATTTGTACATTTGCGTGAGTGCACCCTCCACACAGTGGAAACATTGCTATATATATATATATATATATATATATATATATATATATAATTTTCCTCCGGCGGCATTCAATTAGGACAAGAGTCAGCTTAATGACCAATGTTTTAATGCTATATTTTAAGCATTTTTGCCATAGTCAGAAGAACAAACAGACATTGTACTTATATATCCCTGCCACCGCCTGGCACCGCCTGCTGCCAACTGCAGCGCTGTAAAATGTTGTCACCAGGTAGCACCATGTGGAGGCATGGAGAGAACCCATCACCTAGATAACCAACATATAAACAAATAAATCAAAATTCCAAATTAGACCTCAACTCAGCAAAGTAATTAAAGTATGTAGTCAGCATCAATTACTAATAACAAACAGAAAAAGAACAAAGCTAACATAAATCGAAGGTATTGCACATATACAAAAAGATTGCTATAAACTACCAAGTCTAACTGATAGCGTTGCAGGCACCTATATAACTAAGCTATACCGCGCTGCTGTGAATTCAAAAAAATATATAGATACATCTTTATCTATTAGGACAGATGTCTTAACAAACCAACCAACCAACCAGTTCCAATACGTAAATTTACAGTTAGGAGCTGATTGGCTGGTGCGTTATCACCTTGCACCTATCACTGATTTATCACTGCTTTATCATTTCTCCAGGCTTAATACATCTGCCCCATAATCTGCAATATATACAAAAATAGATGGTCCAGACTGACTAACCTGTAGGAAAACATGTTAGGGACTACTCATACCTAAAAACAGTGAATTTTGATAACAGATAGTCAGGGGCGTTGCCAAAACATGGTGGGCCCCAAAGCAGCATTTTGAAGGGCCCCTGTGACAATGCTTCTACTGTAGAGAAACTCCTTTCTGCAGAAGTTGTTGATATTATGCCCCATAGCAGTGCCCTAGCTTACGTAATGTGTAATTTCTAGGGCTGGCAGTACACATTATGCAACACAGTATCCCCAATTCACATTATGCCAGTGCCTCCAGTTCATATTGTGCCACATTACAGTGTCCCAGTATGTAACAGTATAGTACCCTCAAATTCACTTACTACCACATTATAATTAACAGGTCCAGGGCATACCAAGATATACTGTAGGCCCCAAGGCAAAAGTTTGTAAGGGCTCCTTTGAATCACCAAATGCTGAAAAATATTTACAACACATGTAACTCAGACAGGGAAGGTGGGCCCCTATCAGCTCTGGGCCCCATAGCAGCTGCACTCCCTGCACCTATGGTAACTACGCCCTTGCAGATAGTGCATTCAAAACAAATTAACACAGAAAGCAGGTTAACCCTGCATGTTCATTAAGGCCTTTAGGGGCCAATCTGTCAGTAAAAGCTGTTATGATTCCAGCACTCCTGACCGGAGGAGATTTTATGACAAGGACCAGAGCGCTGGAATGGAATGCAGGTAACGGGAGCAGGAAAGACTAGTTGCCCCTGGCGCCCTAACTCTATTGTCTCACCCGTGCTATCGGAAATCCCCTGCGAGACTATGGTTTCTTGAGCCCCTGGCAGCCACGTTTGAAGGGCGGATTATGTCTGCCCAACTCCGGTGCCCCCCGGTCTTAGTGAGAGACAAAGGGAAATCCGAGGCAGGATGATAACAAGAGGACCTCTGACTGACAACCGGCCAGGGGCAACAAGCTAACTAACAAAACCTGAAGTATGTGCGGAAACCCGCCAGGGAAAAGGACAACCAAAATCCACTTGTCCAATACTCCTACCCAGCACCGCTGGATACCAGAGTGGACCTGTGGAAGTGGAACCCTCCGCGAAATGCTCCAAAACACAAATAATAAATAATAAAGCGGACAAGCCACAACACACGGCAAAGCCGCGACTCACGAACACCACTGGATGTTATACGGTGATTAGTCAGGACTCCAGGAATAAGATGACAACTTTTGAGTTCAGGACTTCCGAATACTGGAATGACCGGATACAGCAAGACTGGAACAGACTCTCAGCAAACAGAGACAGCATGCAGGAAGCTATTACCGGCGTCTGTGAGAAGCCCTGAGAGTGCATATGAACAGGAGTCCTCCAATCAGGTGCTGACAGGGCTAATTACCTACATGCCGTGCAGCTGCCTTGCTGCACGGCCAGGAAACAGGTGTAGGTTCATTAAACCCTGGACCCAGCAACGGGGAACGCGGTCCGTCAGTGGCGTCCCCGTTGCTAGGGTCCGTGTGGCTCAGTGCGCCCGGCGTCCAGCGTTGCCAGGGAGCCGGCAGCTGTCCGCGTACGGCGTCCCTGGTTGCTAGGCGCCGGGCCGCACCGACAAGCGGACCCCGGCGCCTAACAGTACTCCCCCCTTGAGGAGGGGTCAAGGAACCCCTAAAGCCAGGCTTCCAAGGAAATTCCCGAAAAAATGCCCTCTTGAGCCTTGGGGCATGAAGATCCTTATTCAGGACCCAGGACCTTTCCTCTGGACCATAACCTCTCCAGTGAACCAGAAAATAAAGCCGGCCCCTGGACAACTTGGAATCGAGAACCTTCTCCACCAGGAACTCCTGTTGTCCCTGTACATCCACTGGAGATCTTCCCTGAGAGATCTTCCGAGGAAATTTATTGGAAGAAATGTATGGCTTCAACAGGGAGCAATGAAACGTATTACCAATCCGAAGAGATTTTGGTAAACGTAACCGGAAAGCAACTGGGTTAACTTTTTTAATGATATGAAATGGTCCAATAAATTTGGGTCCCAACCTAGCTGAAGATTGTCGAAGTCTAATGTTACGAGTCGACAACCATACCCTATCTCCCACCTTAAAATTGCAAGGACGTCGAAGCCGGTCAGAAAAAATTTTCTCTCGAAAGGCCGCTTTTCTGAGAGCAAGGTGCACTTTTTTCCAAATGGCTCTGAGATGGGAGGTTAAGGTTAGCGAGGAAACTGAGGAATGTTGAAAAAAAGAATTAGCTCTGGGGTGAAAACCAGAAACTGAAAAGAATGGAGACACGTTGGTGGAGGAATGACAAGAATTATTGTAAGCAAACTCCGCCAATGGAAGAAACTCGGACCAATCATTCTGGAGTTTGGCTGAGTACAAACGCAAATACTGTTTCAATGATTGGTTAACTCGCTCGGTTTGCCCGTTGGACTGTGGGTGGTAACCAGATGTTAATGACAATCTCATCTTTAATGAAGCACAAAAACACTTCCAGAATTGTGCAATGAATTGTGGACCCCGATCAGAAACAATATCAGTGGGCAACCCATGAAGTCTGAAAACATGGCGGAGAAACAACACTGCCAATCCTTGGGCAGATGGCAGTCGGGGAAGGGCAATGAAATGAGCCATCTTGCTAAAACGGTCTACTACCACCCAAATGACTCTGCATCCAGCTGAAAGGGGAAGGTCTACCACAAAATCCATGGAAATATGAGACCATGGCCTGAGAGGGACATTCAAGGGCATAAGTTGCCCGATAGGCAAGGAACGGGGAACCTTATGCTGTGCACAATCCTGACATGAAGAAACAAACTCCTTAACGTCTTTAGAAAGACCAGGCTACCATACTGAGCGGGAGACTAACTCCAATGTCTTAGAGATCCCTGGATGCCCGGAAACTTTGTTATCATGGAACTCAGTCAAAACAGTAGCTCTCAAGAACTCAGGGACGTAAAGACGACCAGCAGGAGTATTTCCAGGAGTTTGGTGTTGAAGCTGTTTTAACTGGGTAAATAAATCTTGTGTGAGGCCTGCCCAAATGACTGAAGATGGAAGTATTGGAGTAACAGGACTGTTATCATGAACCGGAAGAAAACTGCGTGACAGAGCATCTGCCTTGGTATTCTTGGAACCTGGCCTGAAAGTTATAATAAATTTGAAACGAGTAAAGAACAAAGCCCAACGAGCCTGCCGGGCATTCAGCCGCTTAGCTGATTCGATGTATTGCAGATTCTTATGGTCAGTCAATACTGAAATGGTATGTGTTGCTCCCTCCAGCCAATGCCTCCACTCCTCGAAAGCCCATTTTATTGCCAGTAATTCCCGGTTACCAACGTCATAGTTGGATTCAGCGGAGGAGAATTTCCTGGACATAAAGGCACAAGGATGTAGTTCCAGAGACTCTGGATCCTTTTGAGATAGTATAGCCCCTACTCCAACCTCCGAGGCATCAACCTCCACAACGAAGGGCAATCCTGGATTGGGATGTCTGAGGACTGGAGCCGAGACAAAAGCTTGTTTCAAGGCCCGAAAGGACAACTCCGCTTCACGCGACCAGTTGGTAGGATCCGCTCCTTTCTTTGTCAGGGCCACAATGGGAGCAACCAGGTCGGAAAAAGAATGAATGAACCTCCTGTAATAATTCGCAAACCCTAAAAAGCGCTGAATTGCTTTTAAATTGGTGGGTTGCGCCCAACTAAGGATGGCCTGGAGCTTCTTTGGTTCCATGAAAAATCCCCGAGGGGAAATAATGCACCCTAAAAAAGATACCTTCGTGACATGAAACTCGCATTTTTCCAGTTTGGCATATAGATGATTCTCACGTAACTTTTGAAGAACCTGACGCACCTGGGTAACATGTTGTTCAATAGAGTCAGAATAAATCAGGATGTCGTCTAAGTAAACGACCACGAATTTCCCTAGGAAGTCACGGAGCACATCGTTAATGAGGTCCTGGAAAACTGCTGGAGCGTTAGACAAGCCGAACGGCATCACTAGGTACTCGTAGTGACCCGACTGAGTACTGAAGGCTGTCTTCCACTCATCTCCGGACCTGATTCGGATGAGGTTATACGCTCCTCTTAGATCAATTTTGGAAAAAATCACAGCCGAACGCAGCTGATCAAAGAGGACAGAAATCAGCGGCAGAGGATAAGTATTTTTAACTGAGATTTTATTTAGGGCTCTATAGTCAATGCAAGGTCTGAGCGAGCCATCCTTTTTCTCCACAAAGAAGAAGCCTGCACTTAAAGGAGATTTAGATGGCCTAATAAATCCTTTCCCTAGGCTCTCTTTAACATAGTCATTCATGGCCGCAGTTTCTGGCCCGGATAAAGCATATAACCTTCCCTTTGGCAATGCGGCACCAGGAATTAGCTCAATGGAGCAATCATAAGGCCGATGGGGAGGCAGAATGTCTGCATTGCCCTTGGAGAACACATCAGCAAACTCCTGGTACTCCACGGGAATGAGTTAAGGAATGGCAGCAGCTATTCTGACTGGAAACTAAATACATTCCTTATCAC
Organism: Pseudophryne corroboree; assembly: GCF_028390025.1. Taxonomy (NCBI): domain Eukaryota; kingdom Metazoa; phylum Chordata; class Amphibia; order Anura; family Myobatrachidae; genus Pseudophryne; species Pseudophryne corroboree. Next base: position 307,547,275 of record NC_086447.1, on the reverse strand, counting down.
AGAGGGCACCCCATTGAGAAATCTCCCCTGACCGCCAATCAATGGTGGGATTGTGAAAGGCCAGCCAAGGGTGACCCAGAACCACTGGAACTGCTGGGCAATGGGTAAGGAAGAACTCGATTTTTTCAGAATGAAGAGCTCCTACCGTAAGTAGTACAGGGGGTGTACAGAGGGAAATAACCCCATTGGACAGTGGACTCCCATCTAAGCCATGCATGGTGACACACCTACCCAAAGATAACTGAGGAATGCCTAAGGCCTTAGCCCAAGTTAAATCCATAAAGTTTCCTGCGGCTCCACTGTCGACAAAAGCCGACACCGAGGAACTGAGGCTGCCAAAGGAAACCTTAACTGGGACTAAAAGGGAGTTATTCGAGGAGATAAGCTGCAGACCTAGGTGAACCCCCTCACAATTCACCTGGTCAAGGCGTTTCCCGACTTATTCGGACAATTACGGGCAAAATGTCCCTTACCCCCACAGTACAAACAAAGACCAGAGTTTTGCCTTCTGGCTCTCTCTTCAGGAGACAACCGGGAGAGACCCATCTGCATGGGCTCCTCTATGTCCTCAGGGATGGAATATACACATGGAGATGACCTAACCGATGCTCCTTTTTCAGCCTTCCGCTCTCTGAGACGACGATCAATCTTAATAGAAAGCTCCATGAGTTTATCGAGAGTCTCAGGAGCGGGATACTGGAGGAGACTGTCTTTAATAGATTTTGATAAGCTGAGGCGAAACTGACTGCGCAGGGCTGGGTCATTCCAGCCACAGTCGTTCGACCACCGGCGAAACTCCGTACAATAAACCTCTGCAGGATTCCTACCCTGTCTGAGAGCGCGCAATTGACCTTCAGCGGATGCCTCTCTATCAGGGTCATCATATAACAGTCCTAAAGACCCAAAAAAAGCGTCTACTGACAAAAACACCGGATCATCTGCTTTTAAACCAAATGCCCAAGTCTGGGGATCCCCCTGGAGCAAAGAAATAATAATCCCGACCCGCTGAGATTCAGTACCCGAGGAGATCGGTCTTAAACGAAAATAAAGTTTACAGGATTCTTTAAAATTAAAAAACTCTTTTCTATCACCAGAAAAACGGTCAGGTAAATGCATTTTTGGTTCAGGAACTACCCTCGGGGAAGTTCGTAAAAGATCTTCCTGCGACTTCACCCGAAGGGAAAGATCCTGAACCATCTGAGTAAGTTCTTGAATCTGACTGACTAAGAGCTGACCAGGATTTGGTCCTAACCCTGTTGGATTCATGAGGCCGACAATTTCTTACAAAAACTGAATAAGAAAAAATTAAACTCCGTTTAATTTTAAGTTTTGGTATGGCCGGTAATAATGTTATGATTCCAGCACTCCTGACCGGAGGAGATTTTATGACAAGGACCAGAGCGCTGGAATGGAATGCAGGTAACGGGAGCAGGAAAGACTAGTTGCCCCTGGCGCCCTAACTCTTTTGTCTCACCCGTGCTATCGGAAATCCCCTGCGAGACTATGGTTTCTTGAGCCCCTGGCAGCCACGTTTGAAGGGCGGATTATGTCTGCCCAACTCCGGTGCCCCCCGGTCTTAGTGAGAGACAAAGGGAAATCCGAGGCAGGATGATAACAAGAGGACCTCTGACTGACAACCGGCCAGGGGCAACAAGCTAACTAACAAAACCTGAAGTATGTGCGGAAACCCGCCAGGGAAAAGGACAACCAAAATCCACTTGTCCAATACTCCTACCCAGCACCGCTGGATACCAGAGTGGACCTGTGGAAGCGGAACCCTCCGCGAAATGCTCCAAAACACAAATAATAAATAATAAAGCGGACAAGCCGCAACACACGGCAAAGCCGCGACTCACGAACACCACTGGATGTTATACGGTGATTAGTCAGGACTCCAGGAATAAGATGACAACTTCCGAGTTCAGGACTTCCGAATACTGGAATGACCGGATACAGCAAGACTGGAACAGACTCTAAGCAAACAGAGACAGCATGCAGGAAGCTATTACCGGCGTCTGTGAGAAGCCCTGAGAGTGCATATGAACAGGAGTCCTCCAATCAGGTGCTGACAGGGCTAATTACCTACATGTTGTGCAGCTGCCTTGCTGCACGGCCAGGAAACAGGTGTAGGTTCATTAAACCCTGGACCCAGCAACGGGGAACGCGGTCCGTCAGTGGCGTCCCCGTTGCTAGGGTCCGTGTGGCTCAGTGCGCCCGGCGTCCAGCGTTGCCAGGGAGCCGGCGGCTGTCCGCGTACGGCGTCCCTGGTTGCTAGGCGCTGGGCCGCACCGACGAGCGGACCCCGGCGCCTAACAAAAAGCAATGTAATAAGATTTTTAATAAACTTCTCCTAAGGGGATGAAAAGAGGGTTGACGTAATGACGTCATTACCGATGCATGACTTGCATTCTGTGAACAATAACGCCAGTACGGACAATAGGATCAAAATTTGGATTGCACCTCCAGTGTGTAGAATTTAATAATCTACAAAAATAGTTCTGTCGCTTTTTACCATACCTCTCACTCACTCACACACACTGACTGACTGACTGACTGACTGACTGACTGACTGATCACTAATTCTCTTCCAAATATGTTAGGGAGCTGAAATTTAACATAGGTATTTTTCAGGTGGGAAATAGGAAAACTATTTAATTAGAATTTTAATAAACCTCCCCTAAGGGTATGAAAAGGGGGTTGACATAATGACATAATTACCGATGCGTGGCTTGCGTTACATGAACGATAACACCCAAACGGACAATCGGATCAAAATTTGGATTGCACCTCCAGTGTGTAGAATTCATTAAACTACAAAAAATGGTCCTGTCACTTTTTACTGTATCTGCTACTTACTTACACTAACACATCTCAAATTTACACCTCTATAGATTTACCAAATTATTTACACTCATCTATATATGTACGATCATGAAAATCAGAATCTCCCGTGCGAAGAACGGGTAGAACAGCTAGTATAAAGTATAAAGCAATCACTGGTGTCATACCATATGCTCAAGGAAGATAGAAGACTGTTTTTAAAAGGTAAAACACATAAAATTTATTAATAAAAAATAAGGAAAGCGGACATACAGTAGCTAAGTTTTAAAGGGTACATAAAAGGTAATATTGTTACAATGGATAATGATTTTCTCTCCAAGGAGGCTGAAGTTAATGGAGATCTTCTCCATTAACTTGAGAAGTGACCCTTCTAAATCCCAGACTATGTGCCTACCGGTACTGGTATGCGACCAAGAATTACGCCACTGGAGGAAGTATGAGCTTAACCCAGAGTCACCCAAATCAATGTCGGTAAAGAGGAAGACAATAAACTAGACTAATGAGAAAGGCTATGAAAACTGGAGTAGAGGAAAGATCAAACACAAACACAACAAGCAAAGGTGCTTTCCCGGGGCATGACACAGGAACTCTACAAGAAGATGGACTCTGACTATAACCAGAGGAAGATATCCACAAGCTAGGGCTTGAACTATTGAACTACGAGACAAGGGCTCCAGCTGCAACCAGTAACTATGACCAGCAAGGAGTGAAAGGCAGACAAGAAATATAAGGGGTGGATGAGCCAATGAACAACCACAGTGCAGCCAAGCCTCCTCTAATTGAAAATTACCTGCAGCCATGCTGCAGCACATCCACCAGCTTCCTATTAGTTCCCCAGAGAAATCTTCTGGCTTTCCTGCTGCCTAGCAATCCCGACTGCTGCTAAATCAATATCATTATTTGCATATACTAAATAAATGCTATAGTGACATTAAAATGGCTATTAGTGCACTGTATTTTATCATGTGTAATTGCTAATTATATTAGATTGTTTAGTACCCATTTATATTATGGTGGTGTGTCTAATATTATTATGTGTATACATAATTATTATTGTGTGATCTATATTTAGATTAATACCTATGCATGCATATACAACAATTTCTTATGTACAGTACCTGGTCTTCCCAATTGGTCCTAATTTCTGGTACAAGCCAGGCCCAACACTTCTTGGCTTTCAAGACTGGGTGAGAGTGGGCATTCCCAGTGTGGAATGGCTGTAGTTAACCTCACCTTGTGGATATTCTGGATGGGAACAAGAAGAAAAAAGCTCTAAAAGTAGTGGAATAAGCACCTTATAGGAATGGTGCGATTTCATAGCTCTAGTTGAAGCCCATTGGGTACATGGTCCATAATTGGAAAATCCAGAACATTTAATGCCTTGATCATTTATTAGCAATGTTGCCACCTCTTTCTCCTAGTTTGATGTGTTCGATAGCATTAAAAGATAGTTCATGAGGGTTTGAATTATGATCTGTAGTAAAAAGTCTCTGAGACCACGTGACAGTCCACTTTATTTTTGACATTCCAGATATGTTCCTGTATTCTTTTCAGTTTTAGTGGTTTCTTGGTTTTTTCCACAGCTGCATTCCAATAGTTATCTCACTGATTGGGTATTGCAGTTCATGAAATACATAGTAACATAGTATTTGAGGTTGAATAGAGGCAAATTGCCCATCGTGTTCAACCTGTTTTAAGTTGTGATGATTATACATACTTGCTGAATAATGTTTTATGACTAATTAGCTACTATAACTCATGTTACCCCCGGATTAACCACGTTGATATTTTAAGTATTATAACCTTGGATATCTTTTTCATTCAGAAATGTATCCATTCCTTTTTTAAATCCAATTACAGAGTCTCCCATTACCACCTTCCCTGGCAGGGAATTCCACATCCTGATTGCCCTGACAGTGAAGAACCCTTTCCTCCGTTGCGTTCAGAACTTTATCTCCTCCAGTCGCAGTGAGTGATCACGTGTCCTAAACTGTGTTCTTTTAATAAATAATTTCTCTGATAACTCTATGTGATGTCCCTTTACATATTTGAAGATATTAATAATATCTCCTCTTAGGCGCCTCTTTTCTAGTGTATACATATTCAGACCTAGTAAGTCTTTCCTTATAGTCCAGTCCTTCTAGGCCTTTAATCAATTTTATAGCTCGCCTTTGAACATTTTCGAGGTCACTGATGTCTTTTTTATACAATGGTGCCCAAAACTGAACACAATATTCCAGGTGCGGATGTACCAATGCCTTATACAGCGACATGATTACATCCGAGTCCCTTGTCTCAATTCCCCTTTTTATGCACGCTAGCACCTTACTTGCCTTCTTTACTGAGTTTTGACATTGTGTATGGTTATTAAGCCTATTATCAATGAATACCCCCAAATCTTTTTCCAACTCTGTTTCCCCTAGGCGTTCCCCATTTAATATGTAGGATGCAAGTTTGTTTTTAGTCCCAAAATGCATAACCATGCATTTGTCTGTATTGAACCTCATTTTCCATTTAGACGCCCAGAGTTCAAGTTTAGATAGATCATTCTGCAAGGACTCCACATCCAATTCTAAATTAATTACCTTACACAGTTTAGTATCATCTGCAAAGATTGACACTGTGCTTTCCAGGCCTATTTCTAGGTCATTGATAAATATGTTGAACAGTAGTAGACCGAGTACGGACCCTTGTGGTATTCCGCTGACTACTGGGGACCAGGTTGAGGACTTCCCGTTGACCACTACTCGCTGTACCCTGCTATCCAACCAGCTGCTTATCCATGTGCAAATAGTTTTTCCTAGGCCAATCAACTTTAATTTGATCATCAGTCTCCTGTGAGGAACTGTATCGAAGGCTTTTGCAAAATCTAGAAAGACCACATCCACTGCTTTTCCTTGGTCAAGATTATTGCTCACTTCCTCGTAGAAGCTAATTAAGTTAGTCTGACATGACCTGTCCCTCAAAAACCCATGCTGGTTGTTGTGAATAATCCTAGTGGACTGTAGATACTCCTGTATGCCTTCCCTTAGAATTCCTTCCAATATTTTCCCCACTATAGATGTTAAACTAACTGGTCTGTAGTTTCCCGGAAGATTTTTGGATCCCTTTTTAAATAATGGCACTACCTCAGCTGTACGCCAATCCTTCGGTACCATGCCTGTTCTAATTGAACTATTGAAAATCAAGTATAGGGGTCGTGCTAGTTGTGAACTAAGCTCCATAAGAACCCTCGGGTGAACTCCATCAGGACCAGGTGATTTATTAATCTTAATTTTGCTTAATCTGTCCCGGACTACATCTTTGCTTAAACAAGTATCTAACCATGAATCATTACTGTCACAATTGTTATGCTCTACTCCCACCATCAGTTCTTCACTGGTGAATACTGATGAAAAGAATTTGCTTAGTATTTCCACTTTTATTTTGTCATCATTTATCAATTCTCCTAATTCATCTTTTAATGGTCCTATATTCTCCTTTATTAACCTTTTAAAAAATATTTAGGATTGGTTTTACTCTCTATAGCGATTTGCTTTTCATTTTCCATTTTAGCTGCTTTATTGCTTTTTTGCTTTTCTTATTACACTCCTTGTAATACTTGAAAGACTCCTCCTTTCCATTAGATTTAAATGCTTTGAAAGCCCGCTTTTTTAATCCATTTCTCCCTTAACCTTCTTGTTAAGACACATCGGTTTGAGTTTAATACTCCTGCATTTACTGCCCATGGGAATAAAGTTATGAATATTGCTATCCAGCAACCCTTTTAAAACATCCCACATTTCCGAAGTGTTCTTGTTATTAAACAGAACATCCCACTCTATGTCGTTAAGTGCACATCTAAGCATACTGAAATTAGCCTTCCTAAAGTTAAAAGTTTTGGTGGAACCCCTGTAGCTATGTTTCCTGAATCTGATGTTCATTTATAATTATTTTCACCCATGTCACTGAACAACTTCCTTTTGGGATAGAGGTTTCTACAAATGTTGCATCAGCAGCACTTGAAACAACCTGGGCAGGGAATTATGTTTACTGTTCTTGTCCTTCAACATACTGGGAGCTATCAGGTCCTTTAAATTTTTGGATTTTTTTAAAGATAATTTCAGGTTGTGGAGGGAAAAGTTCCTTCAGAACATGATAAGGATGTCCCAGTGGTTCCTAAGTGTACTTCTTATGACTTTTTCATGGCAGTTATAGTGGTGACAAAGGCTATATGGTGTTTTTGGTCCTCTTTCTTCTTATATTCAAGCAGATTGTCTCTTTCCTGACCTTTAGTTTTCACTATTGCCTCTTGTAGGATTTTGCTGAGATATTTCTACTCTTCAAATCTGTTCTTATATAGTTCAAGTTATCTTCACAGTCTTCTACCATGCTGCAGATTCTCTTGATCCTATAAAATTGGGAATAGGGGCTATTGTTTTTCCACTGTTTCTGGTGGTTGCTGGTGTAGAGGAAGTGGCTGTTCATGTCCACTTGTTTAATATAGTTCTTCATGACTGCTTGGTCTGCTATCGCAGTCAATACAAGGTCAAGAAATTTGATGGATTTTTTTGTTGATATTTGAGGGGAAAGTAAGGTTCATGTTGTTAACAGCCAGGTAATCTCAAAACAGGTTAAAACAGTCCACTATGCTATTCTAGATAATTGAAATGTCATTGATATATCACTTGTAAAAGACAATGTGGTCCTTGAACTGATGAGGACTATATAGAAAAAAAATTCCCAGCATCTTATTCACATTGATTTTTGAGGTTAAATAGGCTGAAATTGTAAGATTCTTTTTTTCAGTTTTATGTCCTGAAATTCCAAATATTCCAAAATATTTTTTTTTCATCTTTTAGGTCATTGTGAGCACCACAGAATAATTTTCATCTTTTAGGTCCTTGTGAGCACCACAGAATATTGGCCCTCATTCCGAGTTGATCGATTGCTAGCTACTTTTAGCAGCCATGCAAACACATAGTCGCCACCCACGGGGGAGTGTATTTTCACATTGCAGGAGTGCTAACACCTGTACAGCCGAGCGGCAGCAAGCACGTTTTGTGCAGAACAAGACCAGCCCTGTAGTTACTCATTCTGTGCGATGATTGCTGCGATGAAGGACCCGGTATTGACGTCAGATACCCGCCCAGCAAATGCCCGGCCACGCCTTCATTTTTCCAAACACTCCCAGAAAACGGTCAGTTGCCACCCAGAAACTCCCACTTCCTGTCAATCTCCTTGCATCCGCGAGTGCAACTGAAAGCATCACTAGAACCTGTGCAAAACCATGAAACTCTTTGTACTTGTATGACGCACGTGCGCATTGTGGTGCATACACATGCGCATATTAGCCCCGTTCTGCCATTATCACTGTGCAGCGAAAATCCGTAGTGAATGATCAACTCGGAATGAGGGCCATTATGTCTACTTTCTACTATGCATAACCCCCAACAGCTCGCAGTTCAGAGTTTCCCAAATCTAGTCCTCAGAGAACCCTAACATAGTGTAATGTTGTGGCAAATGGAGACAGGGACTGTAGCCACCTGGGAGCAGGAAGAGCAGGTACTGCACATGCACTAACTTATCAACTAAATGCTGCTGGAGTTTGGGTCTCCGGAATTGGAGAAGATGGCGATGGTATTTTCTGGTTAATGGCTGTGACAGGCTTTAGATATGCAGTAATTAAAGCCAGGGCAGTCGGCATGCAACAATATGAAATTATGTGATTGGCACATGTCTGGATGTAAAGTCATGAGCAGTCACAAAAATCACAGCTGGCAGTTTGTTGGCAGAGTGTAAGGGAAGAAGATTCCATAAGAGAAGAAGAAAGAAGTGTCAAGGCAAGAAAGAAAAAATAGAAAGCACTGGCTGGAGTAAGACAATAAGAAAAGGCACTGCATTTAGATTCCCGATGGACTAGTTGCTGCTGTTCACATGACTGATGACAGAATCCTTACAATCATCGGGAGACAGCCACCACCCCAAAGGTAAGTATAAAGGTGACTTTAAGGGTTGGGGTTCTGGGGAGGAGTTAGGGTTAGGCACTAGGGGGGTTAGGTACTAAAGGGGGATTAGCTCTGGTTGCCACCCCTTGAGGCTTAGCCCTTGCCACGACCTATGGAGGGTTGGGGGGGGGGGTAAAAATACTTACCCCTCAGATGTCAGGATGCCTGTGTTGTTCATGTGAGCGCTGGCATCCCAACAACCGACATATTATACTGAATCCAGCAGATCAACATGGAAACACATAAGCCTAGGGCTAGCAGTGGTGTCTTGAAAAACAGCTTATGTTGGCCCTTCACTGCCCTGCTGAAGCCTTTCATCTATCTAGATTACAAAGCCCTACTGTGGTGCAGCACTGTGGGAAAACACTGGCACAAATTGTACCCTTCTCTGCCCTCCATGGCTAAAAGATCAGTTAGGACCCCATTTATACAGTTGGACACTAGGTCCTGTGACCCCCTCAGTCTAATGCTGCATCTTTTAAATAGGTTGGTTAATTACTGGGCACTAATAAAATAAGTCATGCCTTTATCTGAGTCAGTCAATATGCCTGAAGCTCCATTTCCTCTCAAGGATGAAAATCACCTAAACTAGCAAATAATAAGTGGACTCCTTCCTTGTTGTCTCTGTCTTGCCATCTTGTTGCTGTCTGGCCCTAACTTCTCCTTCCAGAGAGCCATACAGTCTGCATTCCAGGACCATTTGTGAAAACTACAGCAGCCTACAGATGAGAGTAGGTGGATCAAGGTAAGAGCCCAACTAAACACCACCACGCCCTCCACACTTTTCAATTTTTGTAGGAATTATAACATTATAACAGTTTTGATACATTTCTTTGTACTTTGACTCATGGAATATTTATAGATTTTCTTAGCTCTCTGCCATTACTCCAGTAGTCAGTCTATAAATCAGTGACTTGGTTTCGAGCATGCTGGTTGCTCTGGAAACCTGGGGGGTCTACTTACTAAGCCTTGGATGGAGATATAGTTGATAGAGATAAAGTGCCAGCCAATCAGCTCCTAACTGCCATGTCACATGCATTTAAAAAATGACAGTTAGCAGCTGATTGGCTGGTACTTTATCTCCGTACACTTTATCTCCATCCAAGGCTTAGTAAATTGACCTCCTGGTTCTTTATGATCATGGTTTGCACCCTCAATTTTTTACATTTTTCAGAAAGGACAACTCCACTTTTATCAGAGGTTTCACTATTAAAATACCACCAAGCACAACAAATAGCACCCTCTACTGGAGTCCCTTTACAGTAGAGCTCTATTTAATGGACCTACTGTAGAGTTAACAGTAAAAAAAATAATTTGCTGAATATTTATCTCATTCAGAATGTGGCCCCAAATTTTGCTTCACATGATCCACTCAAAATTCCCCCATAATGTTTGTTTTGTGAAACTTTTTTCTCCATTATTATAGACCAGGGTTTCCCAAACATGGTTCACAAGAAATACTAATAATCCACATTTTAAGGATATTAATGCTTGTGTACATATGGTATAATCAAACTTGCTGACGTATTAATTACTTAAGCATGCATATCACTAAAACCTGGATTGTTGGTGTTCCTTGAGGCTAACCAAACTAGAGAAGAATTAATTGACATCACTATCATCCAAGATTTCTATTATAGGTTGTAAAATTACTGAAATATAATAGGTAATGCAAAAATGTTAAATACAGTGTAAAATCTGACACAAACATTATATATCATAGCACATGTGTGAATGTGCTGTTCTGCCACAAAATTCATCCACAATTACAATCATTACTGCAGTACACACTATATTCAGAGCCATATGGAGAAAGGATTTCAGATATACTGTAGGTGTATAGTCTGATAAAAGAGGCACTGCAAATCCTCAACACAGTAAAATCACAACAAAATAAAAGCTCTTGTGTTGCTATAAATCTGATAAAACAGAAAATTACCTTTCTCTGCCAGTGATAAAGTACAGACAACATTTTTAATGTATTACCAATAGACATAGTAAAAACAAACAACATAAAAAAATATCTAAATAACTTTCAGAATATATACATGTAGTGTTTTTTTCTGATGGTACCAGCACCTTCAATTTTGTATCATTTTTCATTCTTAGAAGTAGCTGTGAGACAGGCAGAATACAGTAAAATCATTCCAGAAAACAGTAAAATAAGTGTCTAATGACTTGTCCAGAGTCTAGACTCTTATATGAAGTTTGTGTTTTAGGTCACTACTACCAGTACCTCTTTCTGAATACGGATACATTTTTTCATAGAAAAAAGCACTGTATATGAATATAATAAATTGCAGTATTGCTATAATATTACTGAATTATTAATTCTTAGATACAGTAAAAGATAGATAAATATTCAAAATGGTAATTATTTCATGAAATCCTTAATAGCCAATGGTGTGATCTACATGGAGGTCTAATAATGGCTCAAATTGGTTCTACTTCCATTGAGGCCAGATTATAAATATATATCAGGAAAATAGCTTAGGAGACACTGTCTCACCTGCCATAGACTTTTTACTCAAGAGATTTGAATATAAAAATTATTAGAACAATATAAAGAAGATATTTGTAATATATTCTTTGTTTTTTCCACATACTTTATATAGCCCAAACTCTGGCATATAAACAGAGGCGGATTGGGATGGAAAATCAGCTCGGGAAATTTAGGGAGACAACCCTAATGGGGGCAGGGTCTTTTGAGAGGGTGGGGTCTGTCTAGAGGGGTAGGATGCCTCCTCATAAGGCCTGATTCTAAGGTTGGACACAGTTGGGTCTTACATGTTTTGCTGCAGCTGCATCTGCACCTTTATGCTAATGTCCAGTGCCAGATTAAGGTACACATGAGCCTAGAAATGACAGCTCATACTTCTTCCCTCAGGCCTCTTCAATGCTCCCTTCACACTGCTCCACTCATGCCCTTGACTTCTCCCAGTACGCTAATCCCTTTTTCCCACATCATCAACACCCCACCCCTCCTACACACACAGAAGTCTAATGATGCAGTGCCGATACTGATTATGCCTGTGGAGACAGGCTAAACTTTATTACGAGATATTGATTGGCCCCCTGACTCATGAAATCCATACATGCTTGGAGTGTACCTTAGTCTGCTCACCTCCTACTACATGCCACATAGGATGTTAGTGCACAGCACTGCACCATTATACTTTATCTGCCAAAACTGGTGGGTGAGCGACTGAGCTAGTAGGCGGTACCTCATACCCAACTACAGTGGACATTTTCTGGACTCTATGTTACCATGCTGGTGGTCAGTGCATAGCACAAACTATTATACCTAGGGGAACCTCTATTGCAGCAGGGACAGAAAGAGACAGTAGGGACATAGAGAGAGTGGCAGCAGAGACAGAGAGAGACAGCAGGGTCATAGAGAGAGTGGCCGCAGGGACAGAGAGAGACAGCAGGGACATCAGGGCAGATGTATTAAGCCTGGAGAAATTATAAAGAAGTGATAAACCAGTGATAAGTGCATGGTGATAACACACCAGCCAGTCAGCTCCTAACTGTCATTTTTCAAATATGTAATGATTGGCTGATGCCTTATCACCTGCCACTTATCACTGCTTTATCACTTCTTTATCCCTTCTCCAGGCTTAATACATCTGCCCCATAGAGTGAGAGTGCCAGCAGGGACATCACCGCCCAATGTCACGATGCTTTTATTAGCATTAGAATTAGCATAGTGGAGAACAGCACTTCCGATAAGAGCTGTCCTCCGCGATCCCCAGTGGCTGCCTGACTTCCAGGATTCGGCCCTGGGAGTCAATATGCACATGCGCAGGGTCATGGGGGCAGGCATGGGGCATCATGGGAGGGATCCGATTGGATTCCTCACACAGAGCTGCAGTGAGAAGCCCATAGGATTCTATGGGGTATCACCAGAAAAAGCTGGCGATCCCCTCCGCAGTGCTGACCCGGCGGCTGGGGCTTAGTACATTTAGAAAATGCGGTAAACAGGAGTTTACTACATTTTACGTTACGTTTGTACATCCTGCCCAGAGAGAGAGAGTGGCAGCAGAGACATGGATAGAGTGGCATCAAGGAAATGAATAGAGAGTGGTAGCAGGCACCGAGAGAGACAGCTGGAACATAGATAGAGTGGCAACAGGGACAGAGAGAGAGAGAGATAATGTGGTAGAAGGGACAGAGAGACAGCACGGACATAGGGTGGCAGCAGGGACAGAGAGTGTGAGAGTTGCAGCAGGGACATAGAGTGGCAGCAGGGACAGAGAGAGATAGCAGGGACAGAGAAAGAGAAAGTTGCAGCAGGGACAGAGAGAGACAGCAGGGACAGAGAAAGAGAGAGTTGCAGCAGGGACATAGAGTGGCATCAGGATCAGAGAGAGACAACAGGGACATAAATAGAGAGAGAGTGGAAGCAGGGACAGAGAGAGGCAGCAGGATATAAATAGAGAGAGGGTGGAAGCAGGGACAGAGAGAGGCATCAATGTTAGATTACAAAACTTGTGGGTAAGGATTTATGGCACTGCTTATTGCTCAAGTCTCCCAGTCTTAGCAAAGTGTGGTGGAAGCCGTGGAGGAGGAGTGGGTCCCACAGCAGCCTGCTTCCTCTGCATTGTGAACCTGTGAGGAGGTGGAGCCAACAGTGAGGAATGAAATGGCAGTGCATTGTGTGCTGTGGCCATACAGACTGTGCCCATGCTGATGCAGCACAGCCCAATCAGCAAACATACCCTGCCCATACTTCCACTGCCGCTTGCAAATATGGAGTTGACATCTGCCTGCCCCAAATACCCCCCTCAGCTGCAAAGTGTTAATATAGGGGGAAAATGCATGGTTCAGTGAGGTAACTTGCAGGGCTGGTGGGTCCCACTAAGTGGCTGGGCCCCATTGCAAGCACACCCTTTGCACCCATGTGATGCAGCTGCAGCCAGCCACTGGACATAAAGTAAACTTATAGCAACATGAAGTCACACACATTAATATGCATGTGTCTCGCACACACATACACACATACAAGCTTACATGCAAGTTACTCACATACACAGAAGCTCACATGTAAATCACTTAACACATACACACAACTCACATATAAGTTACTCTCACACATTTCAAAGGGAGTCAGAGAACACTGGGGCAGATTTATTAAGCCTGGTGAAGTGGTAAAATGCACGGTGATAAAGTACCAGCCAATCAGCTCCTAACTACCATGTCACAGGCTGGGTTTGAAAAATGACAGTTAGGAGCTGACTGGCTGGTGCTTTATCACCTTCCACTTTATCACTTCACCAGGCTTAATAAATCTGCCCCACTGTTCCTGGCTGGGCCAGCCGCACTTGGATCTGCAGCAGCTGCCAGCTTCTCCTCTCACTGCTCATTCTGAGCCAGTGTCCCATGTAGCCCTGCCCCCTGTGAGTTCCATGTAGCCCCGTTCCCTGGTGAGACCCTGACTCCCTGTAACCACCACCAGAGCCATGCTATATCCTCTGCTGCTTCCAGCTAGCTGCATCCGGAAGTGTGTGGCTGCTGACCGGCCAAGGGAGCTAATAAGGGGCCGGCCTAGGGTGAACCATCCCAATGGACCAATCAGCCCCTGCATATACATTAGTATGACAGGAAAGGCTCTGCCTCACCTCACCACATATCACTGATATGTCTATCTATCTATCTATCTATCTATCTATCTATCTATCTATCTATCTATCTATCTATCTATCTATCATAGACGCACTTTAAAGTGATAACCGGGAGATTTGTTTGTCCCATGTCTCTGGCCTATGCATTTTAAACCACCAAGAAATGTCTGTTTTGCTAAACAGAATTGAGTAGAGTTTAGGCTTTTAGTAAAAGCTAGATTAGGAGTCCTGGGGGTATGGGTGTGCGAGAGAGATGGGAGGGTTCCACCCGTAAAGCCCATTTTGGGGTTTTTAGGCCTTTAGCCTTAAAGAAGACTAAATAGTGCCTGCACTTGTAAGAGGCTGACTTTAAATGTATCAGGGCTTGGTTCTGGCTCTTACTACCTGGGGAAACAGGCACTGTGATTTGCTGACTGTAAGTATTGTGCTTATGCCTGTGTTTGTGATAAGAGCATTAGGTCCTATAACTATGAGAGAGGGAATCTATCTATAATGCTTAATTAGTGACGGGACGAGCTAGGATAAATGTTTATGTTTTGTTTTTGTACTGCACAATAAAACTAGCCATGGCTAGATTGCACAAAAACCATGGACTGGTGTGCTGGTTTCCTGGCTGCTGTGTGCTTGGAGGTGCCAATCTACCTCACAAGATGGCACACTTATCCATATCTCCTCACACATATGTACATGCATATCTATCTATCTATCTATCTATCTATCTATCTATCTATCTATCTATCTATCTATCTATCTATCTATCTATCTATCTGTCTATCATATACACATTTATAAAACACCAACAGTATACTTTCAGAGCACTCAAAGAAAATGGATTTTGACACCAACCATCTTATACTACCATTCATGCACTTTATTTGAGATGTCTTTGATGACTTTTTTTGCTACATTATCCTGTATTTTGCAATTCTTAGCAGTCACGTCCCTCCTTTATTTAAAAGCACACATTTTAAAATAGAAGATTTGAACCCATGACATTTTGTATTTCATTCAGAAACATTACTCATTGAACTATTTGCTCCTATACAGGAATTAGAAGTCTGACTATTGAAGCTACTTTTACTTGTCTGTTTAAACCTTGGCAATTAGACAGATCTATGTAATGTGCAGCCACACAGCCAATCCCCTGCAGCAACACACTACATAGATCTGCTCATCTGCAGTGCTGATTTTTTTTTTAAATAAAGAATATTATGTAAGCTTTTATATATTTAGAATTTGCATACTTCTCCTGCAGCAGCAAATAGCTACATGAGTAAGCTGTATACCCGCTGTATCTAAAGTCTGGGGTTTAAATACCTGGTATGAAAGTATTTTAAAAAGTGTATTTTAAATAGAGATGAGCGGGTTCGGTTCCTCGGGATCCGAACCCCCCCGAACTTCACCTATTTTAAATGGGTCCGAGGCAGCCTTGGATTTTCCCGCCTTGCTCGGTTTACCAGAACGCGCCCGAACGTCATCATCCTGCTGTCGGATTCTCGTGAGATTCGTCTTCTATATAAGGAGCCGCATGTCGCCGCAATTTTCACTCGTGCATTGGAGATTGAACGGAGAGGACGTGGCAGCGTTCTCTCCCTGAAAAGCTCCGTATTCTGTGCTCAGTGTGCTGCAAATATCTGTGCTCAGTGTGCTGAAAATATCTACGTTCTCTGCCTGAAAACGCTCCATAGCTGTGCTCAGTGTGCTGCAAATCTCTGATCAGTGTGCTGCATTGTGGGGACTGGGGACCACCAGTATATAATAATTATAGTAGTACAGTACAGTAGGCCATTGCTGTATCTTGCAGCTCTGTGTCACTGCAAGTATCCATTCCATATCCGTGCGGCATTTTTGTGAGCAGTATATAGTATTACAGTGCAGAATTTTGGTGACTAACAGTATATAGTTGTACAGTAGGCCATTGCTGTATCTTGCAGCTCTGTGTCACTGCAAGTATCCATTCCATATCTGTGCGGCATTTTTGTGAGCAGTATATATAGTATTACAGTGCAGCATTTTGGTGACTAACAGTATATAGTTGTACAGTAGGACATTGCTGTATCTTGCAGCTCTGTGTCACTGCAAGTATCCATTCCATATCTGTGCAGCATTTTTGTGAGCAGTATATATAGTATTACAGTGCAGCATTTTGGTGACTAACAGTATGTAGTTGTACAGTAGGCCATTGCTGTATCTTGCAGCTCTGTGTCACTACAAGTATCCATTCCATATCTGTGCGGCATTTTTGTGAGCAGTATATATAGTATTACAGTGCAGCATTGTGGTGACTAACAGTATATAGTTGTACAGTAGGCCATTGCTGTATCTTGCAGCTCTGTGTCACTGCAAGTATCCTTTCCATATGTGTGCGGCATTTTTGTGAGCAGTATATATAGTATTACAGTGCAGCATTTTGGAGACTAACAGTATATAGTTGTACAGTAGGCCTTTGCTGTATCTTGCAGCTCTGTGTCACTGCAAGCATCCATTCCATATCTGTGCGGCCTTTTTGTGAGCAGTATATATAGTATTACAGTCCAGCATTTTGGTGACTAACAGTATATAGTTGTACAGTAGGCCATTGCTGTATCTTGCAGCTCTGTGTCACTGCAAGTATCCATTCCATATCTGTGCGGCATTTTGTGAGCAGTATATATAGTATCACAGTGCAGCATTTTGGTGACCAACAGTATATAAGCACATGTGGGAAGAGGGCCCTGCTCGTGAGAGCTTACAATCTAAAGGGGAGGGGTAGACAGACATGGGCAACACAGATGGGGTACATAGAGAACGTGGAACAGAGGGTTAGGAATCAGGATGAGATTTGGCTGGGTTTGGTGAAGAAGTGGACCCCCAGAAGGCACAAGTGAATACTTAACACTGCAACATTTTACTGGGCTATGCAGGAGAAAATTAAAAATAGGGGAAAACAAAACAAAAAGAATCGATAACTTCTACCGCTTTCAAAAAGGTCAATGGAAGCTGAAATAATGGACAACTACCTCATGGAAGCCAGATACAGTATACCAAATGGTACTTAGCAGAGTTAGAAATGAGTGCTTATGAAATACAGTAACATTTTGTCATAATATTTCAGAAACTGCATGGCTGGTCTCTTGCACTCTTTTGCTCTAATACACCACCTGCTTTAGGATTTATATTCAAAAACATTATGTCTCCATAATCCCAAAAACGTCAGTCTTCTTGGAAAGTGGTTTGTTCCTTTGTAAGGGAAAGAGAACAAACGTTCTCAAACAATGGTTTCTCAATTTCTTTTTCCTCTGGGAAGGGATTGTGGATATGCAGGAATATCTGAGCATTTCTGTAATCAGAAAGCAGCGACTTTCTACAAATGTTTACGAATAATTCCAGTGATTTCGTCATTTTCTTCCAGTGATTTGGACTAATAATACCATTGATTAGAACAAATAATTCCAGTGATTTTGTCATTTTCTTCCAGTGATTTGGACCAATAATACCATTGATTAGAACAAATAATTCCAGTGATTTTGTCATTTTCTTCCAGTGATTTGGACCAATAATACCATTGATTAGAACAAATAATTCTAGTGATTTTGTAATTTTCTTCCAGTGATTTGGACCAATAATACCATTGATTAGAACAAATAATTCCAGTGATTTTGTCATTTTCTTCCAGTGATTTGGACCAATAATACCATTGATTAGAACAAATAATTCCAGTGATTTTGTCATTTTCTTCCAGTGATTTGGACCAATAATACCATTGATTAGAACAAATAATTCCTGTGATATTGAGGTGTTTGTGTTGCTTAGCTTAGCCGTCCAGCGACCACAGTACACCTCTTTTTCTCTTTTTTTTGCATCATGTGCTGTTCGGGGCCAATTTTTTTAAGTGCCACCCTGTCTGACACTGCAGTGCCACTCCTAGATGGGCCAGGTGTTTATGCCGCCCTCTTGGGTCGCTTTGCTTAGTCATCCAGCAAATTTTAGGACTAAAAATAGTATTGTGAGATGTGAGGTGCTCAGAATAGACTGGAAATGAGTGGAAATTGTGGTTATTGAGGTTAATAATACTATAGGATCAAAATCACCCCCAAATTCTATGATTGAAGCTGTTTTTGAGGGGTTTTTGAAAAAAAAACACCCGAATCCAAAACACACCCGAATCCGACAAAAAAATTTCAGGGAGGGTTTTGCCAAAATGCGTCCTAATCTAAAACACGGCCACGGAACCGAATCCAAAACTAAAACATAAAACCCGAAAAATGACCGGTGCACATCTCTAGTTTTAAATAAAGGAGTGTGTCAATGAAGGTGCTTAAGGACATGCGGGAAGATGGGGACGGCAAAGAGTTTTCAGAAATTAAAGAGGAGGAAGTTCATTGAGGATGATAAAAACAGCCTAGTTACAACCCTATCCCTTGTGCTTACCTTTGGGATCTGTTGGGATCCCGCTGTCAGTATTCTGCCTGCTGGGATACTGACCGCATCCTGTAGTAAAGCTTCTGCAGCAGTTCCTGGTTGTTGTCCACAACCCCCACGGGTCACTTACTATAGATCATTATTGAGATTGATAGCAGGCAGAGGGCATAGCTTGGAGACACTGAGTTCAACCACATCACAGCATAAGAACTGAATAGATTTTTGTGCTCTACTGGTTGTCACAGAATGCCAGTAGATGCAAGAGTCTGGAAGCAAGTTGGTGTTTATTAACTTCTGTAAATGTTTTGAAAAGAACAGTATTCTCAGTTAAAGGTACCAAGAGTACACACAGCTTACAAGTCGTCCTTCAGAAGTATACTCCTTTAAATGTTCAGAAAATACAACTAAATAGGCCTTAGCTGTATTCAGTTTCAGCATACAATACATCAGTAATTCTACCTCCTGTCTCTTTCACAAAAATAGAGGTTTTCACACATATGTGACCAGCATTCAACACTGAGATTACAGTACAGTATTCTGTATACCCTATTCGACAAAGCAATTCCAACCATTAAATATAACATGTTGTTAAAGATGTACAGTTAAACACACTTTGCACACCATTCTCTCTCTCTCTCTCTCTCTCTCTCTCTCTATATATATATATATATATATATATATATATATATATAGATAGCAGGTATTCGGCACTCCCATGTAAATAATTATATCAGCTGGCCCGGTGCCCTCCACAGCATAGCAGCAATGTAGGATGTACGAATAGGCGGCACTCACGGACTTTTAACGTGCAAGAAAAGAGATGACCCCTTCTTGTTAGCTTGACGTTTCGGTTTTACCTTCTGATGACGGTTAATAAAACCGAAACGTCAAGCTAACAAGAAGGGGTCATCTCTTTTCTTGCACGTTAAAAGTCCGCGAGTGCCGCCTATTCGTACATCCTATATATATATATATATATATATATATATATATCTAAAATTAATAATATATATTAATTCTTTGGACCACCCTATAGGAAGGACGTGGCTTAAATTATTGTGGTAATAGATTTCTTACAACCAATGCGTTTCAGCTTTGTCAATTACATCAATGGTGCGTAATGTGGTACAACTTCCAACTCTTTATATGAAAAACAATATTACAATTTCCCTCTTTATATGAAAAACAATATTACAATTTCCCAGTCACTGGTGGTAAGTAAAGATACAACTTCGCTGTTCTTTGTAACATTGTGTTTATATGTACACCATATGATATGATATGATATGATATGATATGATTTTTTAATATTGTAGGTGATTCCAAAAAGAAGCAGCTTCAATATGTGTAATTCAGCAACCAGCCTGTAAACTACACACATTGTTCAGGTCACAGGGGTCTATTTACTAAGCCTTGGATAGAGATAAAGTCGCTGGAGATAAAGTCCCAGCCAATCGTCTCCTAACTGCCATGTCACAGGTTGTGTTTGAAAAATGACAGTTAGGAGCTGATTGGCTGGGACTTTATCTCCAGCGACTGTATCTCCATCCAACGCTTAGTAAATAGACCCCACAATTTAGTAAAGTTATACAGAGGTAATACAAACTGATCTTTATCTTAACATCCCTACTGTATGGTCAAGATGTATTTACCAATAATAGGCATTTTATTCAGAGGTACCTTGTAGACTTTTTAGTTCCATCACTTGAAGAGACACTGATTTCCTGGTCCTGGCAAGTTTCCGGCAATACAGATGCTAGAATTAAAGCTGCAATTAGTTTTAAAAGCAAATCTATTTAACCACCACAAAACACTTTTTTTAAACAGATTAATTAAACCTAAATAGCCATGCAAATGTGAAATAGAGTAAAGCAATGTGATTATACATTATTTTTGTAAGTTTTACTTACAAAAATTATTGGTTCTCATCTATTTTACTGCTGTGATTTGTTTTGTGATACAGGAGACGCTATCTGTGTGCACGTTGATATAGTATCTATAAAGTGACTCTTTTTTTAAATATATTTATTTTATAAAATGTAGACAAGATAAGTATAATACTTACTGCATAAAGGAGAAATGGTAGGGAAAAACACATTCAGCAAGCCAACAGTAATAACAGAAACCAAAAGTCACATTTACAAAGAGTAAATTTGGTATGGTCAAAAGTAACAAGTAACTAGTTCAGAGCAGGTGGGGAGAGAATGGTTAAGATGAAGGAGGTGGGAGGGAGTAAGGGGAAGGGATGGGAGTGTAGGGTTACCGGTGGAGTGGAAGGGAAGGAAGGAGGAAAGAATAGAAGAATTATGGGAGGTGGGAGGAGTAAATCAAAGCTGGGTGAGGAAGAAGAACTGGGCGAACCCGGAATGGTCAGCAAGATCCAACCAAGAGTACCCTATGATGTGCGTACCATGAGGTCCAGAGTATGGGACTTGCTGATAGTGATTTTGAGGCGACCAGTAATATACTCAATTTGGGACATAAACTAAATTTGAGTCACTAAAAACAACTTGAGTAGAGCCTTTAACTAAGTCTGTGAGTCTAAGAAATCTAACTCATGTAACAAAATAACAATGTTTAATAAAATGAGATACAAAATATACTAGATAGCATAATGTTGTTAAGTAGAGCCATATATGATATAAAAAAGAAGTCCACAACAAAATAGAAAGCATATACATACAGCACCCTCCCACTTATGTAGCAAAATATCTGGCCTGTGTTCCTTAATGCCCCAGTGGGTCCGTTGTTGGCTTGCAGTGTCAGATTAAAACCTGTGGAGGATCCTAGGCAGTCAAAATCTCTCCTAATACAGTACATTTTGAATTTTACCAATCAACAGTCTACGATCTGGAAACTGTGATGTGAATCTGATGTCTATGGTTTATATACTTTAAGCTGTTATTGGTACATTACATTAATACATTATTTTGTCTATATAATCTTTAATGTTCAGTCTTTATTTCTTTAAGTTGATTCATTTTTTTCTATCTTTTGGAAACAATTTAAGAAAGCTTAATTGGAATTTTTCTTCAAGATCAAATCAATATTATTTTGATCCATTGTCACTGGGCCCCTAAAAGGCACAAGACCTATAGGCCGGTGTCTACTTTGCCTATTTGGTACTCTGGCACTGGTGGCATGACCAGTCCACAGTACCAAATGATGCTCACAGCCATAATGAAAGGTAAATATTGTTCCCTTATAAAGCACTCATGATTCCTTGACAGATTAAATAAGCCAAGGTGCATTTATTCAGAGAAATAGTATCCACAGTTTTTTTAAAATAGCCAGGGACAGTAGGTCTTAAGGGGAAGGTGTACTAAGCAGTAAAAAGAGTGGAGAAGTGAGCCAGTGGAGAAGTTGCCCATGGCAACTAATCAGCATTGAAGTAACATTTATAATTTGCATACTATAAAAGTATACAGAGCAGGTGATGTGTTGTCATGGGAAACTTCTCCACTGGCTCTCTTCTCCACTATTTTCACTGCTTAGTAAATCTCCCCATTAGTCTTATATGCTTTAAGTATATAAACAAGCACTGTGAAGCCTAAAGCTGTAGGTACTAAAATGGTAAATACATCTGCTACATAGAGAGTCTGTACCTGTAATCTGCTGATGTAGATGTTGGCTGCAGTGGGTGGTCTCAGATGTAGAAAACCACTCCGGGGCAAGTCACCACTGCTGTCTATCTGGCTGTATCATGCAGTGTGTGTGTGAGTGTGTGTGTGAGTGTGTGTGAGAGTGTGGCTTAAGTTGTAGGTTCAGACAGACTAGCTGCATGTGCTGGAGACTGACTTATGGCTGCTGCTCAATGGGATTTCTCTGGGTGTGGATCATATGGTCGACAGTAACTAGGTAAACACCTGAAATAGGTCGACATTGTCATTATGTCGAAATGAACAAAATCAACATGGAAAAATATCGACATGATATTTTTATTTTTATGGTGTTGTTTTCTTTTGTAGAGTGACTGGGAACCCCAATTAGTGCAAAGTGTCCCCTCGCATGCCTCTCATGGCTCATTTCGCTTACCATGCTTCGGACAAGGTGCCTCGCTCCACTCCCGCTACACTCAGCACAGGTTACTATTCCCAATCGTAGTCCATGTGGATCAGAAAGTAAAAAAAAAAAGGGAAAAAAAAGGAAAAACTCATGTCAACCTTTTCCCATGTCGACCTTGTACATGTCGACAGAGTGACCATGTCGACATAGTGACCATGTCGACCTATAGACCATGCCGAACTAATGCATATCGACCAATAGTGCAGTCGACCTAAAGACCGGATCCCGATTACTCTATGGAGGATCTTTGCTATAGCGCTGGAAGGGTCAATCAGCAGTACAGAAGCCTATTCCTGCTCTCTCATGCACTCAGTGAATCAAGCAGGCTGCAGCTTCCACAATGAGAAATGCATACCTCTCAACATGACAATCTCCAGGAGGGATAGAATGCTCTGTTCCTGGGCTTCACTCTCAATATAGGATTGCCTTCTGTCCCTCCTGGAGAGGGTCATTTTAAGAGGTATGGAAATGAAGTGCAGGGAACTGGCTCTCTCATATTGGCCCTCATTCCGAGTTGATCGCACCAAGCAACTTTTTGCTGCTGGTGCGATTAACTAATCTCTACCTATGGGGGAGTGTATTTTAGCATAGCAGGGCTGCAATCACTTGTGCAGCTCTGCTATGCTAAAAAAGTTTTACACAAAACAAGACTAGCCCTAGAACTACTTACCCTGTGCAACGGATCCAGCGATGCCGGTCCCGGTTTTGACGTCAGACATCCGCCCTCCTTTCGCCTGGACACACCTGCGTTTTTCTTACCACTCCCTGAAAACGGTTTCTAACGGTCAGTTGACGCCCAAGAATGCCTTCCTGAAGTCAATCTTCTTGCGATCGCCGCTGCGACCTCTTTTTCCGCCATCAGTGTCATTGCCCAGCGACGGTTGTCGCCGGGCAATGGCACACATGCGCATTATGGCCCCCACGCGTGCGCAGTAGTGACCCGGTCGCAACTGTGCGAATGAAAGCAAGCTGCGATCGGGTCGGAATGACCCCCATTGTCTCTTAATGCATTTCTCTCTCCCTTGACAGTTTCATCAGAAATCACCACCTATTGTTTGGAGAGGGAATTAGGCAATTTCCAATTGCACAGGAGTTGATACCTTGCTGTGCATGCAGTGTGAAGTATCAGTTTGCCACTATGTTTGGGAGTATGACAGGGGTGAAATAGTGCATTAGATATGTTGGAAATAGAGATGATGCGTTGCCCATGATGTTCATTATGAATCATGGCCCAGAGGAGGGGGAGGGCAGGGCAGAACTACCAGGTCTGACAAAAGGTGCCTGTATATATTTTGTGGAGGTAATCTACGACCAAATACCACCTGGTGAGGACTTTATTATAGATTTTTATGGCAACACTGATGTAGAACTTAAGAGTTCTGGAGTGTATCAGATACCAAGCCATCTGGCCCAGCTCATGGCTTAAATCTAGCTCTCAGGCCTGTCCTTTGGTAGAAAGGGAGAAGAGTCTAGGATTAAAAAATAATGAGACAGTAGATGGCCTCTCTGTCCATAGGGTGTTTGCTGCTGCAGCACTCAATAGGGGAAAGATTTCCATTGGGGGATGTTGGCAAAAGGGAATGGATAAAGTGGCACATTGTTGTTATTGATAAAAGTGACAGGAGGGGATACCATGTTTTTCCTGAAGCTCCTTAAATGTGTTCAGGGCAAATTACCAGGACAGACCCTGGTAATGCCCAGAGGCTCATAAAGATGCCATATTAGAATGCTGGCCCAGGGAAATTAACTGATGATTCCACAAGGAAGTCATGGTTGGGGAGTATTAGGAAAGATGGTGGTAGGAGTTGACCCTCTCGAGAGCATGATCGCTTCCGTGGAGACTGACTGTGCAGAGCTGGTCTTATTTTTCACTATAGTCCGCTTCTATCAAGTCAACCTGCAGGTCAACCCAACACTTTCTGCAGAGGAGTGTGCCAGGCCACCATTTAGCTGAGGTGCGTATCGTCATATTATCTATAAAAGTTAAATAAGCCCAGACACACAAGCAGGCTATGGTGATTACAATTTTATCTGGCATGTGTATATTTTGTTTGCAGATGCAGCTATATCTGCATACTAAATGCTACTTTACAGTGTCAGTGGAAAACACAGAATAAACATATGTTTTCACTGCATATCATTTTAATCCGGGTAGATAGCTTGTTGGCCTCATTCACATAGCATTGTAAATAAAATGCATTTTCAGAGAAAAAGACATATGAAAAGACACTCAGCACTAGTAATCACACTCGGCACTATAGTAGTTGTGACTAGGCTGTTTAACATGACAGCAGCAACGTCAGAGGATACATCTGTATATGTATTACAATGCTCCTGCAATTTACAATATGTCAGTAGAACTCAGCGGTGCCTCCTACCTTTTTCGGAAAGTAGGGGTACCACTGCCCATGTCTGTTGGAGAGGGAGAGCCGCCCCCGCGCAGCCAGGCACAAGTGGTTGCTTGAGTGCACATGCGCACCCCTTCCTCCGGCTACTACAGACTGCATCAGCTGCCCATAGAAGCCGGATTGGGCTGACAAATAAGCAGGGAGTGGCTTCCTACAGTAAGCAAGCTCCCTGCTAATTGCAGCCTGGTCTGGCAGTCCTTGAGGTTGGTAATACCTCCCAATGGGACTGCCAATGTGATAAATAGTTTACATATACATGTATGTTAAGAATATAAAGACGTATATACATAATACATATCATTAAGTACAATTTTAGATGGCATCCCTTAAATTTTAAACACCGAGTTTTGCCTGTTGTATATTTATTATGTTCTTGTTATGTATATTTTGCTTTACATACATTCTATATTATTATAGTCATTAAACATACTTGCTATGAATATGTTACATATTTTGATATAGTGGTTACTATTTGGATATAAAGTAACAGGTGTGAACTTGAAATCAATGCCTATTTCCCCATAGATTGAAAGCTTGCGAGCAGGTCCTTCCTACTTCTATGTCTGTCTGTTTTTGCCCAGTTTTGTTCTATTACTGTTGTTATAATTGTAAAACGCAACGGAATATGCTGCGCTATGTAAGAAACTGTTATTATTAATAATAATAATAATAATAATACAAAGAGATACAAATGTTACCAATGGATTAGCCAGAGAGACTATAAGTAGCGAGGAGTCCAGACATATCATTATGTCTTGATAAAATTCTTAGATATGAATGAAATGCGTTGATGAGGAAAAAGTTCATCAACTACATCTGTTCTACCTTAGGGGGTCATTCCGAGTTGATCACACAAAGCAACTTTTTGCTGCTCGTGCGATCATCTAGACGCCGCCTATGGGGGAGTGTATTTTAGCATAGCAGGGCTGCGATCGCTTATGTAGCCCTGCTATGCTAAAAATGTTTTGTGCAGAACAAGACCAGCCCTGCAGTTACTTACCCTGTGCGATGGATCCAGCGATGAAGGTCTCGGAATTGACGTCAGACAACCTCCCTCCAAACTCCTGGACATGCCTGCGTTCGGATCTCCATGCCCGGAAAACGGTGAGTAGCTGCCCCGGAACGCCTCCCTGCTGTCAATCTTCTTGCAATCACGCTAGCGATTACTTTCTTCTTTCTTCTGGTCGTTGCCTGGTGACGGCTGTCGCTGGGCAATGACGCGCGTGCGCATTGCGGGTGCCGTGCATGCGCATTTCCGACCCATTTGCACCGCAGCGATGAACCGGGTCAGAATGAACGGGTCGGAATGACCCCCTTAGTACCCTACGCATGTACATACAGAGAATAGTCAGAACATGCTTATTGTATTGGTACTAGCACACATATAATTCATCTGACTGAGCAGAACAGGACACCGATTCATGCTTATACCTGCCCTCAACATTGAAGGGTAAGCTGAGTGTAAGGCATCCTGAGTGTTCAGCTTTATGATTGCAGTGTAAGGCTGAAAGTATTGTTGTGTTGTTGTGAGACCAACTGGTGGCTAGCTGCTCTTTGCCTTCACACTGGAAATTGATATGGTCTTATGTGATTTGTTTAAAACAGATTCCTGCGCTATTTTCATTGGATTTCTAGATTGTAACCAGTGTGTGGATACAGGTTTATGGAGGAGACACTGACCTAGATGGTTTAAAATGCAAAGAGACCTGCTTGCAATTACAACAAACAAGTGGAGGTTCTGAAAAAGAGTGTAGTCTAATCTGGGACTTGTTGTTCTACAAACAGTCTCGAAGGGTGGATCAGTATTTTGCACACTGACAATTCATTTTTATAAGATTTATTATATACTTATAAATTTTTATATTAATACTTTTATTTTTTTGTTTAATGTTTATTATTTGTCTAATTACTTGTAAATCAGATAATTATTTTTTTTCCATTATTATACTGATGAGCACATATATTATATTTACCTACCAATTAATCTACTGCCTCTCATCACTAGGGCAACATCAACAGTAATTGCCATTTTTTTAATGAAGGTTATTGCAGTTGGCAGCACAATTAATGATTTGTTCCCAAACAAGTGCCCTGTGGGCTTCCCGGACAAGGGATGACCCTGCGACTTATTGGAAAAACTCTGCAGGCAGTCAATGATTGCAGATTGGAATTTGGAAATCTTTAGAGACTTTCATTCAATATCCAGGAGAGTCTACCCTTTGGAGAGTCCACACATTGAGGAGGGAAATGGCTGTAGAGTAATCTGACCACAGATTAAGTTGCATGATGTAGGCCAAACAGAGGAGAAGTAGAGACTCATGGATATTCTAGAGTATACTTTATTTGGACATGAGTAGAAAGTGAGTGTGGTTGCGCAGAGTTTGGTTGATCGCACACTAGGCAAGACGTCTAGCTTCACAGAGGTGTTGAGGTGCCCAGAGGTGTTTTGAGAGCTAGAGGTACCAGTGAATAGAGAGGAGTCCAAGGTAGGATTAAGCACATCATTAAAGTTACCCCCAAATTGAAGGAAACCCTGGTGAATTTTATGCAACATGGAGAAGAATTTAGCAAAGTAAGTGAATTGGTTCATGTTTGGGGCATGTAGGGTGATGATGGTAACATCAAGGTAGCCCAATTTACCTACCAGGATAACAAAGCACACATCTTAATTAAAGGAGGTGGAAGATAGGGAGAAACGGAGAGAAACATCCACCAAATTGTGCTTTATGGAACTGCATGAGTAATATACATTAGGGTAGTGTTTAGAGATGATGGACGGGTGGTCTGTGCCCTGAAAATGAGTTTCAGGTCACAGCATGAAAGGCTATTTACAATTTAAGGTTAAGGAGAGTACAATGCAGGAGAGAGAACTTTTGGGCAAACAGGTCTTTGACATTCAATTTAGTTACAGACAATGGCATAGTGGATTATAAAATGAAAGCTGCAGGAAAGGGACTGCCAATCACCACAGGGATAGGGCCATTAGGTCGACCACACTTAGGTTGACCACTATTGGTCGACATGCATTAGGTCGACATGGAAAAAGATCAACATGCATTTTTAAAAAAAAATATTTTTTGAACTTTTTCATACTTTACGATCTACATGGATTACGATTGGGAATAGTAACCTGTGCCGAGCGCAGCGGAGCAAAGCACCTTGCCCGCAAGCTATGCGAGGGGACACGGTACGCTAATTGGGGTTCCCCGTCACTACAAAGAAAACTACACCAAAAAAAGTAAAAAAAACATGTTGACCTTTTCCCATGTCAACCTTGTTCATGTCGACCTAATGACCATGTCAACCTAATCATGTTGGTCAATAGTGGTCGACCTAATGACTGTCGAACTAAGTGTGGTCGACCTAATGACCCATACCCCCACCACAGATATGCTCTAGGGAATATCCTGGATTAGGTGAAAGAACCAGGTGAAAGGAGAGGAAAGGGACTTGGTTAGGAAAGGAGAATGGAGGAAAAGAGGGAGAGTGGATCAGGAAGGACACTGGAATAAGGTAGGAAGGTTCTCTAACCACAAATACATAGGCGGTAAGAGACCTAGATAGTTAGGACCTAAAGGGCCAAGGAGGTGTCTACTGGAAAAACAGGGATGCCTCAAGTTGATAGGGAGGAGTAAAAAGTGATTCAAAAACATAAACAAAACAGGACTTACTGTAATACTGTATATTAACATTCAAGGTACCCATTTGTCATGCACAGTGATTCCTATACCAAGGAAATATTAGCGATGCAATTTCTCTTAATAATAAGTTTATAGAGACACCTGCTTTTGGCATGAAACTGACTGTTTTTGGATGTGAGCTTACAATAACCAACAGTGCAAGTGAAAATATTACTTCTGCGAAAATATGCTGCTGACCCAGGCATGGGTATTTGTACAGAGTAGGTGCATACTGATTGCATCCCTGATAAAGTACTTGCATACAAAGGCACATTATTGATCACACGTCGATCTAACCATCAGACCACTGAGCAATCCTATAATTGCTCGAAATGATGACTCAAATAAGCTGTAAGAGCTTTTACAACTGCATATGGAGATGCAGTCAAGGGCTAAGACATGCCCCTGAAACATGACAAGCCTGAGTTTGATTCATCACTTCCCTTCTACCTCCCGGAAATGCTCACTGTCAAATGATCTGTGTACAAATTCATATTGCGACCGCCAGTGCAACACCATCAGAATGCATGTGCAGTACAACAATAATCGCTCAGCTGTGCAAACATTGCAGTGCAAGCACTTTGTGTTAACCTTTGAATCATTCCCTTTGTTTCTGTAAAACACCTATTTAATCCTGATCTTTTTTATATTTAAGATAATCTATCTAGCATGTTTACATTTCTCTACTTTTATAGTTATTAGTTGGAACGTTCCTTTAATTTAATTAGATCATAAATAATTTTGGATCTTCCTTTTGTAGTAAAATTGATATTTAGTGTAAACATAAAAATATAATGCAATCATTTAATAAACACGTAAAAATGTGTTAAAATGACATCAAATAGACAGAAATACTTTTCTTACAAGATTTCTTTCAGAATAATAATAATAATAATAATAATAATAATACAGGTTGAGTATCCCTTATCCAAAATGCTTGGGACCAGAGGTATTTTGGATATGGGATTTTTCCGTATTTTGGAATAATTGCATACCATAATGAGATATCATGGTGATGGGACCCAAGTCTAAGCACAGAATGCATTTATGTTTCATATACACCTTATACACACAGCCTGAAGGTAATTTTAGCCAATATTTTTTATAACTTTGTGCATTAAACAAAGTGTGTCTACATTCACACAACTCATTTATGTTTCATATACACCTTATACACAAAGCCTGAAGGTCATTTAATACAATATTTTTAATAACTTTGAGTATTAAACAAAGTTTGTGTACATTGAGCCATCAAAAAACAATGTTTCACTATGTCACTCTCACTCAAAAAAGTCCGTATTTCGGAATATTCCGTATTTCGGAATATTTGGATATGTGATACTCAACCTGTACCAATTCACCATAATAAAAATAGTAATTTTACTAGCACAATGGTTTAGTGGGATTTTACTGCTGTCTCACGGTATTGAAATTACTGTATGTGTTGGATTTCTCTGAGAAGCTTGTATGTTCTCTCCATTGGCCGGATGTAATGAAGTCCAAGTTGGCCGGAGGTGTGGGTTCACAGCCGAACTCGGACATTTTTTTAAAGCCGCAATCATGTACAAGGCAAAACCAATGGATACAGTGTGTTAAATATGGAGACTGACACAGGACAAGTATTTATTTATCTACATTATAACAATGAAAACATGCAAATGAGTAGTTATACTCAGTTACAATAATAAAAGTAAACAAGTTAAATACTCAGCTATTTCTCTCAGATATTTTAAGATCTGTCCCAGATGATGGTCCTCAATAAATTATTTTACATAATGTTGTTCAGTCAATCTCAAGGGTCCCACTTAATAACTTTGTTGCAAGTTAAAAGCTGGAGAGGATTTGTAGAAGTCTAGGTCCACAGATAGAACTAGCTTCAATCAGAACTAATATGCTATGTGTAAGTCTCTATGCTTTATAGCCCTGCAAGGATTCACTACTATTGTCTTAACAGATATTATATTCAGGGTCTGTGAAGCTGGGTGCAGTAGCCAATCACATAACATAATTTATGTTATACTTGGCAGGTGTCCCCTTTCACCCACTTATGAATATAATACCCCAAATATCTTACTAGACCGATTCCATCTGAGATACTGATAATAGGAACATATAGTTATTAAAATCAGCCAGCTTAAAAGCTATTCACACTCCTTACTCACTATGTCTTTCACATTAGGTCAAAGGTGAAAGACAACTTGTAACTTAACATGTGACTATATTTCTAATTGGAGCCTATATATCTGCAAAGTACAGTACTAATCCTCATAAAAAGTAATAAGATAAAGCAACAATGTCATACATATACAAAATGGAGTTACACATGGACAAAATGGCATCAGAAAAGTAGTTAAAAATATCACCCTATACACAAACTTATCAACAGATTGTTATGGATGTTTTTGGGAAGTACTCTCAAATATTAAGTAGTCCCTAGATGTACTAGGGAGTGCCTAACAGACTTCATTAGTTTATATGGGGGCCTCTTATTTACCAAATTTTCCAAGTTTTGGAATTGAGATTTGCCCTGGTTGCTAAAGTCATATTGAGATGGTATCAGATATTATAGCCTGGCATCATCAGACTTCCAGTGCACTGTAGTGCTGCTGGTTACCCAAGTATTTCTGAGAAGTGAAGTCCTCACATTAGCTATCACATCACTTGCAGCACATCTCAGGGACGAGCTCCCTTCAGAGACCCTGTCCCCGCATGTGATTTTATACACTTGGGCAGATATTTAATTTCATATAGCTGTGATACAGTAAATGGCAATAAGAAAGTATATTTATCAGGTCTAAATCCTGATAATTAATTAATATGCCCCTTCGAGATGTGGGAAACACATGATGAAATAATGTAGCAGAATTACAATTGTAGCTGTTGACGAGGAAAGTGTATATGACTATGGTAAGTGTTACGACTATAGAATCTTCTTTCCAAGAAGAATGTGCTTGCTGAACATCTTCTGGGCAGTGACCCTTGTACACCTAAGGTTGAGACTCCTAGAACTCACCAGCGGGTCTTCTTGCCTATAATAGCCGCTTTTTCCCATAAGGCAGAATGTGCCTACCAGTACTTTAATGCTACCAGGACTTATGCCGCTGGTGGTAGTACAAGCTCAACCCCAAGTAACCTGAATCAATGCTGGTAAGGAAAACAACACAGAAAAAGACGAAAGATAAAGACTAGAAAATACTGAAGAAGAGATGTACAAATTTAAGGACATGCGGAGATATAAGAAAAGCCAGAGAAAGACTACAGGTATAGCTGAGGGAGATAACAGGTTCAACTAGAGAAAGAGAAGGGGCTATACTCTGAAACACACCGTAGAATAGATTACGCAGGAGAACATGTACACATAAAGAGTAGTGATAGAGAGAAAGTGGATGAAGGAATATAATAAATATCAAATCATAAGCTACCCAACTGGAAGCTCGGGTAATCCGGAGCTTGTCACAGAATACTGCAGGAGATAAATGACACAGAAAACAGAGAGAATTTCCCACTAACTAGGATTAGTACTGGGAGACACGGCTCCCACTGTGACCTAGAACTATGACCAGCAAGGAGTGAGAGGCAGAAACAGGACACAAAGTGAACATGAGCCATTCACCCAACAGGCACAGCCATGCCTCCCTTAGCTGTCCTGCTGCACGTCCACAGGTCCCCAGCGCAACCCCTACCGCCACACAGGCCAGTGTCCCTGGTTGCTAAGGTGCCAGCAGCCTGGGAGTGGAAGCTCACAAGCATCCCTGGTTACTAAGGAAGCAGCAGCCAGTGACCGGAAGTTTGCAATTGCCTGGTCACTTGGCGACAACCGTGACTCCCGCAGTGGCTTGGACAGTAAGTAGCAGCATTATGCTAATAACGCTGTCATTTCTGTGCATCTGCAAGTGATGTGGTATGGTTGTAATGGGGAGGAAGAGCACAAGTGGAGAAACATTTCAGTCATTATACAAATCAGTCACTGCAGAAATCTTATTATAGTCATTTTACGTGAATCAAAATTGATTATTGGCATAAAAAATTATCAGTCCAGGTTTGCTTAGAATGTTAATTTGTAACCTTTTTATCACTATTAAAAACACTCCTTAGAACAACTGAAATTATATTCAGTTGAGAAAAGTAAATGCTCTGCAGAAAGCACATACAGTACTGTAGTTAATGCAACCACCTAGTTGAAGAATCACTTGACCTCATGTGTATAAACAATAGTTAATCTGGATGCATCTGTGCTCATGTTCATCTTGTTCAGCCCTGTAGCAATTCCCAGGGACAACACTTGTAGTAAGTGATAGTAAGCAGTTACCTGTATTTAATGGCTTTAATTAACAGAATGAAGATTGGTAGATGCCATTATTCCCTGTACTGCACTAAGTAAAAATCTGTGGTGATGGTTCTACCAGTACCAATCTTACGGTTGGGTGCAGAATATGAGCAATCATACATCTGATTGACTGGATGTGCTTATCTTGACTTGTAGCATGATAGGAATTCTGGGCACACCCTAATACGGGAAAGTACCAACCAATCAAATCCTGTTATTTTTCAAACACAGCCTGTTACATGACAGATAGAAGCTGGTTGGTTAGTATTTTATCTCATTCCACTTTATCTCTCTCCAAGCTTTAATAAATATGTCCAAAAAATAGAATAGTGACAAAATATAGTCTTAAACATATACTGTACTTAAACATCTAAGAAATTACAGTATACATAAACCTTTTATAGAGGTACAGTACACAATAGGGATTCTACCAGTCTCAGTGTTTTAAGGTTGGAACAGATAATGTATACCTTGGGGAAGGAGGAAGGGTAGGAGGGGTGTTGATTCAAGGTGCTTTGTTCCAGAGAAGCTCTATGAATCTTCAAACTTCAGACTGTAACATTTGAGTTTGAACGAGACTATTGAATTTAGGGATTTTTTTTTTCACTGTAGTCATTGCACATCATGCATTGTTTATTAGTTTATTCTGTGACTTTGTTAGTGTGTTTACTTTATTTGCCAAAAATGATTTTTGCTAAAGAATCTGGGGTAACAGAAGAGAAACAATATATATATTATAACTGCTTTTCGAAAATGATTCATTAAACAAGTGAAAGCTGTAGCAATTGAGATAAGAAATCACTGTGGGGGTCATTCCGAGTTGTTCGCACGCAAGCTGCTTTTAGCAGCTTTACACACGCTAAGCCGCCGCCTACTGGGAGTATATCTTAGCTTCTTAAAATTGCGAACGAAAGATTCTCTAAATTGCGACCACACACCTCTTAGCAGTTTCTGAGTAGCTCCAGACTTACTCGGCATCTGCGATCAGTTCAGTGCTTGTCGTTCCTGGTTTGACGTCACAAACACACCCAGCGTTCGCCCAGACACTCCTCCGTTTCTCCAGCCACTCCCGCGTTTTTCCCAGAAACGGTAGCGTTTTTTCGCACACACCCATAAAACGGCCTGTTTCCGCCCAGAAACACCCACTTCCTGTCAATCACACTCCAATCACCAGAACGAAGAAAAAACCTTGTAATGCCGTGAGTAAAATTCCTAACTGCATAGCAAATTTACTTGGCGCAGTCGCACTGCGGACATTGCGCATGCGCATTAGCGACTAATCGCTCCGTTGCGGAAAAAAAATACCGAGCTAACAACTCGGAATGACCCCCTGTGTTTTAATTTCTATCTCCTAAAACTTACATATTTTTTAAACATAATATTTCTGAGTAGGGATTTAAAGAATGCTAGGTCCAGTTAGCTGGTTAATACATAGAGACTAACTGTATGTATTCAATATTCTTTTATTATAGACGATTGCTATATATCAGTAAAATATTTTAAATAATTTAATAAACCTGGATTATAGTATATGCTAGTGAAAAAGTTGTATATGTTATTTATTTTTTATGTATAACAAGATACATAACAAGATACAATTGTGGTAATGACAGAGCTATGTAACCCTATATTTATGTTTGCAAGAGAATGGCACTAATACTATCACTGTACATACTTTTTATAGGGATTCTATATATGACTGTATACACACCTAATGATTAATTAGAAACATGTTTGGGAAACCTTTTTAAGGTGTTCCAAAATAGTGTCCAGTCCAGAGCATTAAAGAATTGCTATACAACAGTGGCAGAGTATTAGAAAAGTGCTATATAACAGTTAACTTTCTCACTTGGTTATCGAACAGACTAACGTGTGACAGACAGTTTAACCATTGTCTGGCACACTGCAGATGGTATCCACATAGCTATCATAATATCACTATGCAGCGTATCCATCATCACTAAAATTGTCCGTTACACATGCGGAAATGCAAGTGTACTGTTTTATGTAGAGATGTGTGGACTTGTTGCATGTCCATTACACATACAGTAATGCTTGAGTAATGTTTTATGTAGAGATGTGCCGGCTCAGTTTCCACCGGAACTTCAGAGATCCAAGGGAATCCGAACCCCATCTTGGGGTTTTCCCGCCAGACTTGGATTCCAAAATGAAGCAAAACTTCATCACTTTGGCGTCGGATCTCAATGGTTTTAAATTCAGTATACAGTGCATTGGGGAAGTATTCACAGTGCTTCACTTTTTCCGCATTTTGTTATGTTCCGGCCTTATTCCAAAATGGAATAAATTAATTTTTTCCCTCAAAATTCTACACAAAATACCCCATAATGACTACGTGAAAAAAGTTTTTTGAGAATTGTGCAAATGTATGTAAAATATAAAAAAACTAAAAAAATCACGTGTTCATAAGTATTCACAGCCTTTGCCATGAAGCTCAAAATTAAGCTCAGGTGCATCTTGTTTCCACTGATCATCCTTGAGATGTTCCTACAGTTTAATTGGAGTCCACTTGTGGTAAAATTAGTTGTTTGAACATGATTTGTATAGGTACACACCTGTCTATATAAGGTCCCACACTTGACAGTGCATGTCTGAGCACAAACCAAGCATGAAGTCAAAGGAATTGTCTGTAGACCTCCATGACAGGATCGTCTCAAGGCACAAATCTGGGGAAAGGTACAGAAAATATCTGCTGGTTTTAAGGTCCCTATGAGCACAGTGACCTCCATCATCCATAAATGTAAGAAGCTGAGCGATCATTTAAACTGAGCAATCAGGGGAGAAGGGCCCTAGTTAGGGAGGTGACCAAGAACCTGATGCTCACTCAGAGCTACAGTATTCCTCTGTCGAGAGAAGAAAACCTTCCAGAAGGGATGTTCTTAAGAAAGACTATAGGGAATTAGGCCAGAAACTTAAGGCAAGGACATTTAGGGTAATATTACCAGTGCCATGTGCTAGCCCAGGGAGGCAGAGGGAGATAAGGGAGGTAAATGTGAGGCTTAGAGACTGGTGTATGAAGGAGGGGTTTGTGTTCTTGGAACTCTGGGCAGACTTTTCAGTCAGGTGCCATCTTTTTTGTCGCAATGATTTGCACCTGAATGAGGAGGGGGCTGCGGTGCTGGGGGGCAGGATAGTTAAGAGGTTGGAGGAGCTTTTAAACTAGGAAAGTGGGGGGAGGGTTTAGCTAAGAACTACGGGTCAAGCAGTGAGAACAGTAAAGATGGGTGTAGTGAACAAAATGGGGGTGGAGAAGGGGGGAGGGAAAGATCAGCAGGCAAGGGCAAGGGTATTCACATGGGTATTGACACAGGAATTACTGACACAGGTATTGCCCAAGGTATTCCCAAATTATTACCTAATGACGATTATGGTTCATCAGTATGGTTCATCAATATAGAAAATAATGTCCATAGCACAAGGGAAAATACTTACATCGGTGGGGAAGGTTTAGAAAGACTTAATAGGTCAAACAGAGATAGTAGTAAGGAAGGCTGTATTAAGTATGATGGGGTGGAAAGGGAGGGAGGAGAATAACAGTCGGTAAGAATAATTCTGGAAAGCCACTTGTAACTAATGATACTTTGTCCACCCTGCACTGTGAATATTTACATGGTGTGTTTAATAAAAACATGAGAACATATAATTGTTTGTGTGGTATTAGTTTCAGCAGACTGTGTTTGTCTATTGTTGTGACTTAGATGAAGATCAGAAAACATTTTATGACCAATTTATGCACAAATCCAGGAAATTCCAAAGGGTTCACAAACTTTTTCTTGCAACTGTAGGTATTACGGAAACATAGTGGGACAACTCTGATGACTGGGTTACAAATTTGGAGGGATATTCTATTTTCAGGAGGAAAAATGCTACCAAAAGGGAAGGAGGGGTATGTGTCTATGTTAAACCATCTCGAAAACCATACTTAAAAGAGGTTATTTATGAGGGGATTGGAGATAATTTGGAGTCGCTATGGTGTGAGATCACAAGTGGGGGCATTGAAGCTAAAAAACTAGTCATAGGCACATGCTACAAACAACCGGATATTAGCATATATGAGGAGGAACAACTCTTGCAGCAAACTGAAAAAGCTGCGGAAATGGGGGACATCCTAGTGATAGGGGATTTTTACAATCCTGATATAAATTGGAGTAACGATTCATGTGTAAAAGCTAGGGGCAAAAGGTTCCTAAATACATTAAAGGATCACTACTTGTCTCAATTAGTCGGGGACCCAACTAGAGGTAAAACCTTTTCTGGACCTAGTTATTACCAATAAGGTGGACATTATATCAAACAGTAAAGCTGGGTAGACCTTGGGAAACAGTGATCACTACATGATCACATTCGACATCAGTTTTAAGAAACATAGCTATAAGGGATCAACCAAAACATTAAACTTTAGAAATGCTAACTTCAATATGCTGAGACAGGCAATAAACGACATTGACTGGGAAGTTTTGTTTCATGAGGAAAAAACATTTGTGATGATCCGCAACAAGATACCCCCTTGTTTGTGCCTGGATGACACAGTTACACACAAAATGAACACACGAGGGGGGTTAATTCTTTAAAGAAAACCAAATACCTATGATTGCTCGGGTAGATTCACCATAATACAGGGTTGGTGTTGCTCCCCAGAGTCAGAAAACCAAATATTCTAGAAAGAGAAAAGAAAAGAAGACTCTATCTTGGGGGCACTCTTTGAAATATAAATAGGGCCAGATATACCCTTAGGTATCATTAAAATATAACCTTTAATTGTATCTTTAAAATTAATAGGAATTTGAAAAGGAAAAATATATAAACACACACACAGGTTTATTCATATACACCTTGGGATCACTTGTCTATCACAAGGAGTTCAAAGAACACTGATTGCTCACTATGGAGCTTATTGGTTCAGAGAACACTGATTGCTCACCGAGGAGCTTGTTTTTATTTTTATTCAGATTTTTTTTAAAACCAATTATGATCTCTCACTGTTTAAACAACCTTATCATGAATAGGTATTGATTTACCGAACGTCAGCTCCTATATTCTCAAACACATGTATAATTATAAAAATTCAAATTTTGCCCAAATGGTATATATACAGTGTTGAGAGATGCAGAATGCCCATCATATTTATATGGTATCTTATGCGCTCATTAGTAGCCCGACATAAATAGTTGGTATAAAGAGAAAAAAGGAAAGAGTAAAAAAGATGATCAGTATGCCATGGTACATTGCTTCTACTGTCTCACCGTCATGAGCTCAAGGTTTTTGTTAGCTCAGCGGCCGGTGGATGAGAGGGCAGCGACCTTGAAATTTCTGACCAGAAAGAGGATAAGTGGCCGTACTGCTTTCCCTGTTAGAGCGGATGGAATGTCTCGATATCCTAGGACATTGCAGGACACTGCACCGCAATCCAGGGATGAGTGTTAACCGAAATTGAGTACAATTCCTGCCTGTTTAATTTTCGGGTAATTGCAGGGAGATGATAGGGAGTGGTTCAATGTTAAACCAGTGCCGTGCACATTCTCACAAAAAAATGCATTTACCAAAAAAGCCGTTCTCCACACAGGCTATTGCAAAGTACTTTCCCAAATTTATTTTCAGGTATACTTTGTCGGTATACTAATATTGTTAGGCTCACTTAACATAACTCATTATTTTCTCTAACATTTGACCATAGGTCACTGAACAATATGTGTTGGGCTAAAAAGTAGCAGAAAACCCAGCTAGAATGAAAAGTTTTTATGACCGCAAACCCAGTCCAGCCGCTGAGATCTCTTTTCGTCATGTACTCTGGTCACTAGGACCGGTGCAGCGGACGGCAAATATGAAAACAGCAGCGCTTCGGGTATTACCACGGATTGCGGTGCAGCGTCCTTGCTCTGTCCTATGATATCAAGGCGCTGCAACCGCTCTAATGTGGAAAGCAGCACAGCTACTAATCTTTTTTCCGGCCAGTAATACCCGAAGCGCTGCTGTTTTCATAAAATAAAGTTTTTCCTGCTTTTCCCTTGGCCACAGAAGCATTAAAAACAGAATGGGAAACATGCTTGTTAAGATGTTCACATGAACTTACGAACATTTTACTGAAGCATGATAATTTAATGCTGGATGAATGTGAAAAAGAAATTGAGACATTGGGTAAAACCTTAGAACAATGGGAACAGGATGGTCAATTTCAGAGGGTTTTTGAACAAAACAAGAGAGACCTAGATAGTTATGAAAAAACTATAATTGAACGTAAAAAGAATACATTTTTGAGGGATAAGAAGGATTTTGCAAGTGGCCAAGTATTCAAGTGGAGGAATATACAGAAAAGAGTGTACAATAAGGATACTCGTGCAAACTACAATTATACATCATCTGAGGCTGAATCCTCTGGAGAAGAGTCAAATGAGACGCAGTTTTTCAATAATAGAAAAAGTGCAAAAGACTCAGAGGGTTTTTTAGACAAGAATCGTGGTGCCAAGGGAGGGCACCAGGACACAAAAGGAAGACGAGGAGGTCAACAAAGAAGAGGAAGGGCAAGATGGGGCTCTCCATCCCCAAACAGATATCCGATTCGTGCCAGGAAAGAGAAGTAGTGGATACTCTACAAATTGTCAACTTATCTGATCGGACATTGACCGAGACGGAAATTGGGGTACTTAGCAGGGGCCTATCCTTCTCACCAAGCACTAAAATGGATCGGTTCCAACTAGAGAAGGATTTAAAGCTCTTTGAGCGTAAACTACTACTAAAAAAATTATTTGCTACAAAAAAGACTGATCCCCCTATGACTAATGATGATGAGATTATACAGCAAGAGTGTGCCGCATTAGCTGCACTGGAAGATCTATACGAAGAATCTGAAGGTGGTGAGCAAACAGGGATGATGAGGGATAAAATATCTTGTAAGAAAAAATCCACATTTTTTCCGTCTGAGACGATATGTCCTGAGGTAAAGGTTTTTACTAGCCTGGTCTCAAAAGAATTTGACCAGTTATATCAAAACCGGTCCCTCCATAAAATGAATAACAATCTCAGCTGGGACGAGAGGGAGTCCTTAAAAAACATCAAGAGCTGGAGTGATGTAGTGATAAAACCCCCGGACAAGGGCGGGAATGTAGTAATCTGGCCGAAGGAACAATACATGAAGGAAGCATACAAACAACTTAACAACAAAGAATGCTATAAA
Source organism: Pseudophryne corroboree (assembly GCF_028390025.1). Classification (NCBI taxonomy): domain Eukaryota; kingdom Metazoa; phylum Chordata; class Amphibia; order Anura; family Myobatrachidae; genus Pseudophryne; species Pseudophryne corroboree. The sequence goes on along the minus strand of NC_086447.1, from coordinate 307,506,753 downwards.
CTCATGCTGCTCAATCCTTCACAATACATTAAATCTAAACTTAAATCTCTTTTGGATGAGGCTCTTGACAACAGAGTTATAACAAAACAAGAATATGAATATCTATGGACAGAAAACCCGAAAACACCAACCCTGTATTTGCTCCCAAAAATCCACAAGAACTCTAACACTCCCCCAGGCAGGCCGATCGTTTCAGGGATCAATGTAATAAAATCCTTGATTTTGTTTTTGGTGCCATATTTATCCACCACTTCTTTAGTTCTATGCATATGTTTCGGTTAACACTCATCCCTGGATTGCGGTGCAGTGTCCTGCAATGTCCTAGGATATCGAGACATTCCATCCGCTCTAACAGAGAAAGCAGTACGGCCACTTATCCTCTTTCTGGTCAGAAATTTCAAGGTCGCTGCCCTCTCATCCACCGGCCGCTGAGCTAACAAAAACCTTGAGCTCATGACGGTGAGACAGTAGAAGCAATGTACCATGGCATACTGATCATCTTTTTTACTCTTTCCTTTTTTCTCTTTATACAAACTATTTATGTCGGGCTACTAATGAGCGCATAAGATACCATATAAATATGATGGGCATTCTGCATCTCTCAACACTGTATATATACCATTTGGGCAAAATTTGAATTTTTATAATTATACATGTGTTTGAGAATATAGGAGCTGACGTTCGGTAAATCAATACCTATTCATGATAAGGTTGTTTAAACAGTGAGAGATCATAATTGGTTTTAAAAAAATCTGAATAAAAATAAAAACAAGCTCCTCGGTGAGCAATCAGTGTTCTCTGAACCAATAAGCTCCATAGTGAGCAATCAGTGTTCTTTGAACTCCTTGTGATAGACAAGTGATCCCAAGGTGTATATGAATAAACCTGTGTGTGTGTTTATATATTTTTCCTTTTCAAATTCCTATTAATTTTAAAGATACAATTAAAGGTTATATTTTAATGATACCTAAGGGTATATCTGGCCCTATTTATATTTCAAAGAGTGCCCCCAAGATAGAGTCTTCTTTTCTCTTTCTAGAATATTTGGTTTTCTGACTCTGGGGAGCAACACCAACCCTGTATTATGGTGAATCTACCCGAGCAATCATAGGTATTTGGTTTTCTTTAAAGAATGAACCCCCCTCGTGTGTTCATTTTGTGTGTAACTGTGTCATCCAGGCACAAACAAGGGGGTATCTTGTTGCGGATCATCACAAATGTTTCTTCCTACTGTTTCTGCTAGTTCTCACTAGCTCTCTGAAGATCCAGCACAGATTATATCATTAGAGTTAATAATACTGTACCAATCTAAGATACAACAGTGCATATATATTGTATGTGCACATATATATATATATATATATATATATATATATATATATATATATCTTTATAGGCCAATATACTTGTCTGGTATCGTTATTTTCTTTTGGGAAGAGTTTGAGATAGGATTGTAGAGTTGAACACTGTATAATACTTCTTTGAGATGACTAGCTTCAGCTTAAAAAATGAATTGACTGTAAGGCGTAAAATCAATGAGGACATCAGTACCATATTTCCCAGTGACATTAATCACACGGACACAAACCCCAAGTGGGAAGAAGACTTTAATAAGTTAAAATATGTTCTTCAAAAACAGTTGAGAATCAGCTGGGATTTGACCACATTAGAGAATTATCAAAAACAACGCATTTACCCTAGGGGTTTGAGACCGAAAGTTTTTCCTGCTTTTCCCTTGGCCACAGAAGCATTAAAAACAGAATGGGAAACATGCTTGTTAAGATGTTCACATGAACTTACGAACATCTTACTGAAGCATGATAATTTAATGCTGGATGAATGTGAAAAAGAAATTGAGACATTGGGTAAAACCTTAGAACAATGGGAACAGGATGGTCAATTTCAGAGGGTTTTTGAACAAAACAAGAGAGACCTAGATAGTTATGAAAAAACTATAATTGAACGTAAAAAGAATACATTTTTGAGGGATAAGAAGGATTTTGCAAGTGGCCAAGTATTCAAGTGGAGGAATATACAGAAAAGAGTGTACAATAAGGATACTCGTGCAAACTACAATTATACATCATCTGAGGCTGAATCCTCTGGAGAAGAGTCAAATGAGACGCAGTTTTTCAATAATAGAAAAAGTGCAAAAGACTCAGAGGGTTTTTTAGACAAGAATCGTGGTGCCAAGGGAGGGCACCAGGACACAAAAGGAAGACGAGGAGGTCAACAAAGAAGAGGAAGGGCAAGATGGGGCTCTCCATCCCCAAACAGATATCCGATTCGTGCCAGGAAAGAGAAGTAGTGGATACTCTACAAATTGTCAACTTATCTGATCGGACATTGACCGAGACGGAAATTGGGGTACTTAGCAGGGGCCTATCCTTCTCACCAAGCACTAAAATGGATCGGTTCCAACTAGAGAAGGATTTAAAGCTCTTTGAGCGTAAACTACTACTAAAAAAATTATTTGCTACAAAAAAGACTGATCCCCCTATGACTAATGATGATGAGATTATACAGCAAGAGTGTGCCGCATTAGCTGCACTGGAAGATCTATACGAAGAATCTGAAGGTGGTGAGCAAACAGGGATGATGAGGGATAAAATATCTTGTAAGAAAAAATCCACATTTTTTCCGTCTGAGACGATATGTCCTGAGGTAAAGGTTTTTACTAGCCTGGTCTCAAAAGAATTTGACCAGTTATATCAAAACCGGTCCCTCCATAAAATGAATAACAATCTCAGCTGGGACGAGAGGGAGTCCTTAAAAAACATCAAGAGCTGGAGTGATGTAGTGATAAAACCCCCGGACAAGGGCGGGAATGTAGTAATCTGGCCGAAGGAACAATACATGAAGGAAGCATACAAACAACTTAACAACAAAGAATGCTATAAACTCATGCTGCTCAATCCTTCACAATACATTAAATCTAAACTTAAATCTCTTTTGGATGAGGCTCTTGACAACAGAGTTATAACAAAACAAGAATATGAATATCTATGGACAGAAAACCCGAAAACACCAACCCTGTATTTGCTCCCAAAAATCCACAAGAACTCTAACACTCCCCCAGGCAGGCCGATCGTTTCAGGGATCAATGTAATAAAATCCTTGATTTTGTTTTTGGTGCCATATTTATCCACCACTTCTTTAGTTCTATGCATATGTTTCGGTTAACACTCATCCCTGGATTGCGGTGCAGTGTCCTGCAATGTCCTAGGATATCGAGACATTCCATCCGCTCTAACAGGGAAAGCAGTACGGCCACTTATCCTCTTTCTGGTCAGAAATTTCAAGGTCGCTGCCCTCTCATCCACCGGCCGCTGAGCTAACAAAAACCTTGAGCTCATGACGGTGAGACAGTAGAAGCAATGTACCATGGCATACTGATCATCTTTTTTACTCTTTCCTTTTTTCTCTTTATACAAACTATTTATGTCGGGCTACTAATGAGCGCATAAGATACCATATAAATATGATGGGCATTCTGCATCTCTCAACACTGTATATATACCATTTGGGCAAAATTTGAATTTTTATAATTATACATGTGTTTGAGAATATAGGAGCTGACGTTCGGTAAATCAATACCTATTCATGATAAGGTTGTTTAAACAGTGAGAGATCATAATTGGTTTTAAAAAAATCTGAATAAAAATAAAAACAAGCTCCTCGGTGAGCAATCAGTGTTCTCTGAACCAATAAGCTCCATAGTGAGCAATCAGTGTTCTTTGAACTCCTTGTGATAGACAAGTGATCCCAAGGTGTATATGAATAAACCTGTGTGTGTGTTTATATATTTTTCCTTTTCAAATTCCTATTAATTTTAAAGATACAATTAAAGGTTATATTTTAATGATACCTAAGGGTATATCTGGCCCTATTTATATTTCAAAGAGTGCCCCCAAGATAGAGTCTTCTTTTCTCTTTCTAGAATATTTGGTTTTCTGACTCTGGGGAGCAACACCAACCCTGTATTATGGTGAATCTACCCGAGCAATCATAGGTATTTGGTTTTCTTTAAAGAATTAACCCCCCTCGTGTGTTCATTTTGTGTGTAACTGTGTCATCCAGGCACAAACAAGGGGGTATCTTGTTGCGGATCATCACAAATGTTTCTTCCTACTGTTTCTGCTAGTTCTCACTAGCTCTCTGAAGATCCAGCACAGATTATATCATTAGAGTTAATAATACTGTACCAATCTAAGATACAACAGTGCATATATATTGTATGTGCACATATATATATATATATATATATATATCTTTATAGGCCAATATACTTGTCTGGTATCGTTATTTTCTTTTGGGAAGAGTTTGAGATAGGATTGTAGAGTTGAACACTGTATAATACTTCTTTGAGATGACTAGCTTCAGCTTAAAAAATGAATTGACTGTAAGGCGTAAAATCAATGAGGACATCAGTACCATATTTCCCAGTGACATTAATCACACGGACACAAACCCCAAGTGGGAAGAAGACTTTAATAAGTTAAAATATGTTCTTCAAAAACAGTTGAGAATCAGCTGGGATTTGACCACATTAGAGAATTATCAAAAACAACGCATTTACCCTAGGGGTTTGAGACCGAAAGTTTTTCCTGCTTTTCCCTTGGCCACAGAAGCATTAAAAACAGAATGGGAAACATGCTTGTTAAGATGTTCACATGAACTTACGAACATCTTACTGAAGCATGATAATTTAATGCTGGATGAATGTGAAAAAGAAATTGAGACATTGGGTAAAACCTTAGAACAATGGGAACAGGATGGTCAATTTCAGAGGGTTTTTGAACAAAACAAGAGAGACCTAGATAGTTATGAAAAAACTATAATTGAACGTAAAAAGAATACATTTTTGAGGGATAAGAAGGATTTAGCAAGTGGCCAAGTATTCAAGTGGAGGAATATACAGAAAAGAGTGTACAATAAGGATACTCGTGCAAACTACAATTATACATCATCTGAGGCTGAATCCTCTGGAGAAGAGTCAAATGAGACGCAGTTTTTCAATAATAGAAAAAGTGCAAAAGACTCAGAGGGTTTTTTAGACAAGAATCGTGGTGCCAAGGGAGGGCACCAGGACACAAAAGGAAGACGAGGAGGTCAACAAAGAAGAGGAAGGGCAAGATGGGGCTCTCCATCCCCAAACAGATATCCGATTCGTGCCAGGAAAGAGAAGTAGTGGATACTCTACAAATTGTCAACTTATCTGATCGGACATTGACCGAGACGGAAATTGGGGTACTTAGCAGGGGCCTATCCTTCTCACCAAGCACTAAAATGGATCGGTTCCAACTAGAGAAGGATTTAAAGCTCTTTGAGCGTAAACTACTACTAAAAAAATTCTTTGCTACAAAAAAGACTGATCCCCCTATGACTAATGATGATGAGATTATACAGCAAGAGTGTGCCGCATTAGCTGCACTGGAAGATCTATACGAAGAATCTGAAGGTGGTGAGCAAACAGGGATGATGAGGGATAAAATGTCTTGTAAGAAAAAATCCACATTTTTTCCGTCTGAGACGATATGTCCTGAGGTAAAGGTTTTTACTAGCCTGGTCTCAAAAGAATTTGACCAGTTATATCAAAACCGGTCCCTCCATAAAATGAATAACAATCTCAGCTGGGACGAGAGGGAGTCCTTAAAAAACATCAAGAGCTGGAGTGATGTAGTGATAAAACCCTCGGACAAGGGCGGGAATGTAGTAATCTGGCCGAAGGAACAGTACATGAAGGAAGCATACAAACAACTTAACAACAAAGAATGCTATAAACTCATGCTGCTCAATCCTTCACAATACATTAAATCTAAACTTAAATCTCTTTTGGATGAGGCTCTTGACAACAGAGTTATAACAAAACAAGAATATGAATATCTATGGACAGAAAACCCGAAAACACCAACCCTGTATTTGCTCCCAAAAATCCACAAGAACTCTAACACTCCCCCAGGCAGGCCGATCGTTTCAGGGATCAATGGCATATCTGAGAAACCTAGTCGATTTATTGATCTACACTTGAGAGATTTCGTTTTGGGATTACCCTCATACATACAGGACACTAGGGATATCCTTAGGAAGATTCATGAGACGACCTTGGATAATGATCAACTGCTAGTTGGTCTTGATGTGGAAGCATTATATACCAGCATTGATCATGTGGCTGGTATATCTGCTATCAAATACTTCCTAAGTATGGGTGACCATGATGCTTTCCAAGACTTTTTGGTGGATTTACTGCACTTTGTTTTGAATAACAACTTTTTTACCTTTGATGAAAAATTCTATTTACAGGTAAGGGGGACTGCTATGGGGGCGGCTTGCGCTCCTACCTACGCAAATCTCTTTTTGGGATGGTGGGAGCGTGAGCACGTCTTCTGTGATGGTAATGAACATTACACCAGACACATATCAATGTGGTATCGCTACATAGACGATATTTTCATGGTATGGAATGCAGGACTGGATCTGCTAATGAAGTTCATTACGGTACTAAATACCAATAATTTCAATTTGAGGTTAACATCAGAGATTAGCAGTACGGAAATTTCCTTTTTGGATGTGAAGATATACAAAGGTTTACAGAACAAGTTGGAAACAAAACTTTTCAGAAAAACAACGGCCACAAACACATTATTACATCAGACTAGTCATCATTTCCCACCCACGGTGGAAAATATACCGAAGGGAGAATTTTTGAGACTTCGTAGGAATTGCTCTGAAAATGCTGTTTTTAAAGAACAAAGTGACGAACTAACTAACAGGCTTAGACAAAGAGGGTATAGTCATAGATCCATAAAAAGAGCAAAGAGCTCTTTAAGGGATACCAATAGGGAAGTACTCATTTTCAGTCAGAAGAAAAATATAAATCAAATAGATGACAAACTAAGATTTGTCATGAATTTCAATCATGATTGGGACCGGATCAAGAGATGTATTCAAAAACATTGGCACATTCTTTTGTCAGACTGTGATTTATCGAAACATATTGGCACGAATGTTTCAATGAGTTGGCGGCGTGCCCCAAACCTACGAGACCATCTAGTGAAGAGCCATTACACTCGTATAGCCCCCAAACCACCAACCCTAGCCGGGTCTTTTCCCTGTGGTGCCTGTAAGGCATGCCAACATATGCATAGAACTAAAGAAGTGGTGGATAAATATGGCACCAAAAACAAAATCAAGGATTACATTAACTGCCGAACAACAGGTGTGATCTACTGTATCTCATGTGATTGTGGGATGCGTTATGTTGGTATGACCACCAGGATGATGAAACAGCGTATCCTGGAACACGTGGGAACAATTAGAAATGCTGCCCTGGATCTGAGCAGGGGAAAACAAATAACCACGGTGGCTAGGCATTTTAATTTTGTACACAAAGGAGACCTTAGAAATTTCAAAGCCTTTGGTTTAGAAAAAATACATCTTGGCATTAGGGGAGGTGATTTGACGAACGAGCTTTTGAAACGAGAAAGTTTCTGGACCTTCAGACTGGGTGCATTGGCACCAGATGGTCTAAATGAATACATCAACTATAGTGCTTTTATTTAAATATGGCCCCCTTCTCCTACCAGCGTACACCATATGTATCATCAATCTAGACTCACTGTTATCCTACCAGCCTATACCGTGTGTATCATCAATCTTTATTCACCTTTGTCTTTATTGATAGCCACGGCAACCTCTTATTTCTCTAAAATGTATGTATATTGTCTATGTGTGGAAATTCTATATAAAATGTGGAATTTCTTCGCGTATAAATAATGTACATACAAACTCTACACCCTCTGAATTCCCCTATGGATTCTAATGCATCGAAAGTCCCCAAAAAACTGCTCAGTACTTTTGATTTAATATGTCAGAAATAAGAAATCAGTCAACTGATGTGGTTTTGGTGAAATTAGAGGTAGCAACAAATTTTAGCTGAAATTTCATATGACTACAAGCTTATTGGAGTTTGATGAAATGCTTTAAATTATTTTATTATATATATATATATATATATATATATATTTATATTTTTCTTTTTTGAAAAAACGTTTTCTGTTTGGAAACTACCTCTTCCTATGGGGAGTCTGTTACTGTGATAAAATTACTGAAGAATTTATGTCCTCTGTAACATATAATTTTCTACTCAGGGAATTTCCAGAGCAAGATATGACTGTACACAAACCGTTAGTACTCAGTTTATTATGTTTGGAGCAACAATACCGGTAACATAAAAGTTATATAAAGGGAATGTTTCTAACAACTACTTGAACTTCCAAGAAAGGGGTTTGTGGGAGCCGCACCGGTCTAGCAACAATTTTTGTACGAAAAGCAATCTGAGTAATGTCCTCTGAGAAACTGAAATTTATGTTATAGAATTGCTTCAGATTAAGGTAACTGTGCATATAGAAAGATAGTATGTCTTTTAAGGAGCACTAAATATAGTTACCATTCAGTGGTGCTCCCATGAGTCAGAAATATATTGAGAAAAAGTACCAAATAAGAGAAATGGAAAAAGAAGTAGACTCTTGTTTGGGAGCACTCTAACTCAGAGGAACTAGGTTGTATACATGTTTTAAACTGGTAAAATCATGATTTTAATAGATTCTTTAAAAATATATAGAATTATCGGAGTTCAAAGCTTATTCTATGTGATTCAAGACTATTGTGCAAAAAATATCTATATCAATTTAGTAAATAATTAGCGAAAATTGCTATAATATAATGTAAGCCGGAAAAGCTTTAGAATTCACAAAAAAGGGGGGGGGGGAAACACCTACTAGTCTCAATGGTGTCTGTCAAGTGCATATATGACCATCATTCATACTGCAAAAATCCCAAATGGAAAAAGTAGTTGCAGGGAATTAAATCATAGGCCATATGAATCCGAATACCCATCTGTGACTTAGAATTGGGCAGCAAAATTTATTTGCAGTACCAGGATGTTCCAAGGTGGTCTCCCATCCGAGTACTGGTCCGGCCCTCCACTGCTTAGCTTCCAAGATCGGAAGAGATTGGGCATCTCCAGTGGGGTATGTCCGCAATTTCTTAAGCTAGCCCTTTCATTTGTCACTTTATATTGGAAATGGAATCGTTCATATTTTCAACAAGAAAAATGAAAGAAGGACAGACACACATGTGAATGGCAGGCTCAAAAAGTGCAGATTGGATATGACAATTGTATGGCAAACAAGTATCAAGGCCATAAATAACCAATCAAGGTGAATCCTTCCTTATTTGTATTGTACTATACACCAGTCAATTGTATATAGATAACAAAATCATTCTTGGTTGTGCTGTCTAAATAAGACAGTAATAAGCATAAATGAATCACCAAGAAAGAATAGGGGAATTACTACAAAGAATCCTTTATAGTTAGTGGGTTAGTATCTGTGTTTTTCTCACAACCAAAGATCCACCATTGGTATACAAAATCTCTGAAATAAACAAAAATGAGAACAAATATTGTAGTATCAGGGTATTCCAAAGTGGTCTCATCCAAGTACCAAACCTGTCCACCGCTATATAGCATAAATGCTCAGATGCAATTAAGCACCATTCGTGGAATACATCTGCAATTAGATGCTTGTCACTGATTGGTATGGTCACCTTCAATCATAGTTTTTGGAAAAAGCATATGTTAGAAGGGCAAATAATAATTAGATGAGTATACCATATATGTGTACCTATGCAGGGTATGCAGTTGGTTAATTACCACAGCATTTAGCATATTACCCTGCAAAAGAGTATATGGTCAGAACACAGCAGGTGTAAGCTTGTAAGGCAAAACCATCAAACACATATTGATCCAAGCCTAAAAGACTTGGTAATGTAAGAATAATATTACCACTAACCAGTAATGTAGCAGAGAGCTTATTTGCTAATCACCCTAGATAAAGATTGTTAAATAAATAAAACATGACAGGTGCTATTGTACCAGACACTTGGTTAATTTCATACAATACCAAACTGTAGACTTTGATATCCCAGGTTTTCTCGTGCAGGCAGTGGGAATGTGAACAGCGGGATAGGTGCAGCTGATCCCCGCTGCTCCTGCCCGAAATCGAGCTCCAGCGGATGGGGGGAATATCGCTGCGTCCCACCGTATTTCCCCGCTAGCGAGTTCCAGACACTAGGGGATAGTTTGTGTGAGTATCCACCTCACTTGTGCCCGTAGACGAGCTCCGGCGGGTGGGGGTAGCCGCTAACTTCCGCGGCTTGTATGGTTGCCTGGTAACAGGCTGTGATGGTCCGGCTCGATTTCGGGCAGGAGCAGCGGGGATCAGCTGCACCTATCCCGCTGTTCACATTCCCACTGCCTGCACGAGAAAACCTGGGATATCAAAGTCTACAGTTTGGTATTGTATGAAATTAACCAAGTGTCTGGTACAATAGCACCTGTCATGTTTTATTTATTTAACAATCTTTATCTAGGGTGATTAGCAAATAAGCTCTCTGCTACATTACTGGTTAGTGGTAATATTATTCTTACATTACCAAGTCTTTTAGGCTTGGATCAATATGTGTTTGATGGTTTTGCCTTACAAGCTTACACCTGCTGTGTTCTGACCATATACTCTTTTGCAGGGTAATATGCTAAATGCTGTGGTAATTAACCAACTGCATACCCTGCATAGGTACACATATATGGTATACTCATCTAATTATTATTTGCCCTTCTAACATATGCTTTTTCCAAAAACTATGATTGAAGGTGACCATACCAATCAGTGACAAGCATCTAATTGCAGATGTATTCCACGAATGGTGCTTAATTGCATCTGAGCATTTATGCTATATAGCGGTGGACAGGTTTGGTACTTGGATGAGACCACTTTGGAATACCCTGATACTACAATATTTGTTCTCATTTTTGTTTATTTCAGAGATTTTGTATACCAATGGTGGATCTTTGGTTGTGAGAAAAACACAGATACTAACCCACTAACTATAAAGGATTCTTTGTAGTAATTCCCCTATTCTTTCTTGGTGATTCATTTATGCTTATTACTGTCTTATTTAGACAGCACAACCAAGAATGATTTTGTTATCTATATACAATTGACTGGTGTATAGTACAATACAAATAAGGAAGGATTCACCTTGATTGGATATTTATGGCCTTGATACTTGTTTGCCATACAATTGTCATATCCAATCTGCACTTTTTGAGCCTGCCATTCACATGTGTGTCTGTCCTTCTTTCATTTTTCTTGTTGAAAATATGAACGATTCCATTTCCAATATAAAGTGACAAATGAAAGGGCTAGCTTAAGAAATTGCGGACATACCCCACTGGAGATGCCCAATCTCTTCCGATCTTGGAAGCTAAGCAGTGGAGGGCCGGACCAGTACTCGGATGGGAGACCACCTTGGAACATCCTGGTACTGCAAATAAATTTTGCTGCCCAATTCTAAGTCACAGATGGGTACTCGGATTCATATGGCCTATGATTTAATTCCCTGCAACTACTTTTTCCATTTGGGATTTTTGCAGTATGAATGATGGTCATATATTCACTTGACAGACACCATTGAGACTAGTAGGTGTTTCCCCCCCCCCTTTTTTGTGAATTCTAAAGCTTTTCCGGCTTACATTATATTATAGCAATTTTCGCTAATTATTTACTAAATTGATATAGATATTTTTTGCACAATAGTCTTGAATCACATAGAATAAGCTTTGAACTCCGATAATTCTATATATTTTTAAAGAATCTATTAAAATCATGATTTTACCAGTTTAAAACATGTATACAACCTAGTTCCTCTGAGTTAGAGTGCTCCCAAACAAGAGTCTACTTCGTTTTCCATTTCTCTTATTTGGTACTTTTTCTCAACTACTTGAACTTAGCAGAATATTAAATGGTGCCTGGTAATTTAACTCCCACATATGTGTAAGCATATGACACAGAATGGGGGTATAAAATTTGTCCAAACAATCCTTGCTTTGGAAAGGGTAATCAGTGTTTGGAATATCCACAGGAGCTGACGATTAGGTCATGATTGAGTGAACACTGAAAGTTTAACATACATCCTGTTTTATTGGTTGGTACTGACGTCAATCACTCACACTAATCAATGAAAGGATGAATAAGCCAATATAATGACTGCTAGTGAGAGTCTCTCTTTTGATGCCAGATAGTGCAGTGAAGTGAGCAAGCCTACGGGTGAAACGCGTTTTGGCACGGCTGGAATCAGCATGGCAATGTCGCCTTGTGAAAGTTAGAATCACTGGTCCTACAACCAACATACGCTGCTCCGTCCAGAAGTCCTGCTGCCTTTAGAACGGTAATCTTCCTATTTTCAGCTAGCTCTCATCCACGGATTGCGGTGCAGCGTCCTTGCTCTGTCCTATGATATCAAGGCGCTGCAACCGCTCTAACGTGGAAAGCAGCACAGCTACTAATCTTTTTTCCGGCCAGTAATACCCGAAGCGCTGCTGTTTTCATATTTGCCGTCCGCTGCACCGGTCCTAGTGACCAGAGTACATGACGAAAAGAGATCTCAGCGGCTGGACTGGGTAGGCGGTCATAAAAACTTTTCATTCTGGCTGGGTTTTCTGCTACTTTTTAGCCCAACACATATTGTTCAGTGACCTATGGTCAAATGTTAGAGAAAATAATGAGTTATGTTAAGTGAGCCTAACAATATTAGTATACCGACAAAGTATACCTGAAAATAAATTTGGGAAAGTACTTTGCAATAGCCTGTGTGGAGAACGGCTTTTTTGGTAAATGCATTTTTATGTGAGAATGTGCACGGCACTGGTTTAACATTGAACCACTCCCTATCATCTCCCTGCAATTACCCGAAAATTAAACAGGCAGGAATTGTACTCAATTTCGGTTAACACTCATCCCTGGATTGCGGTGCAGTGTCCTGCAATGTCCTAGGATATCGAGACATTCCATCCGCTCTAACAGGGAAAGCAGTACGGCCACTTATCCTCTTTCTGGTCAGAAATTTCAAGGTCGCTGCCCTCTCATCCACCGGCCGCTGAGCTAACAAAAACCTTGAGCTCATGACGGTGAGACAGTAGAAGCAATGTACCATGGCATACTGATCATCTTTTTTACTCTTTCCTTTTTTCTCTTTATACCAACTATTTATGTCGGGCTACTAATGAGCGCATAAGATACCATATAAATATGATGGGCATTCTGCATCTCTCAACACTGTATATATACCATTTGGGCAAAATTTGAATTTTTATAATTATACATGTGTTTGAGAATATAGGAGCTGACGTTCGGTAAATCAATACCTATTCATGATAAGGTTGTTTAAACAGTGAGAGATCATAATTGGTTTTAAAAAAATCTGAATAAAAATAAAAACAAGCTCCTCGGTGAGCAATCAGTGTTCTCTGAACCAATAAGCTCCATAGTGAGCAATCAGTGTTCTTTGAACTCCTTGTGATAGACAAGTTTTGTTTCATGGCAAAGACACAAATGAAATGTGGGATGCTTTAAAAAGGTTGCTCGATAGCAAAATTCACAAATTCATTCCCATGAGCAGTAAACGCAGGAGTACTAAACTCAAACCAACGTGGCTTAATAAGGAGGTCAAAGAAGCAATGGCTAAAAAGAGGCATGCTTTCAAAGCATTTAAATCTATTGGAGGGGAGGAGTCATTCCAGTACTACAAGGAATGGACTAAAAGACGCAAAACAGTAATGAGCAGCTAAAATTGTAAACGAAAAGCAAAGTGAGTAAAACCAATCCTAATAAGTTTTATAAATACATAAACAGTAAAAGTTTAAAAAAGGTAAATGTAGGCCCATTAAAAGATGAACTAGGAGCCTTGATAAATGATGACAAAATAAAAGCGGAAATACATGACTCTTGGCTAGATGCTTGCTTAAGTGAGGAAACAGTCCTGGAGAGACTAAGCAACATTAAGATTAATAAATCACCTGGCCTAGATGGTTTTCACCTGAGGGTTATTATGGTGCATAGGTCACAGCTAGCAAGACTCCTATACTTGATTTTCTATAGTTCAATTAGATCAGGCATGGTACCTAAGGATTGGTGTATAGCTGAGGTAGTGCCGTTATTTAAAAAGGGAACTAAAAATCATCCAGGTAACTATAGAACAGTTAGTTTAACCTCTATAATGGTAACAAAATTGGAAGGAATTTTGAGGGATAGCATAGAGGATTATCTGCAGACTAATAAGATTATTAGTTGAGAACAGGAAAAGAAAGAGTCAGCATGGGTTTGTGAGGGACAGATCATGTCAAACTAACTTAATTAGCTTCTATGAGGAAGTTAGCGAGAATCTTAACCAGGGAAAAGCAGTGGATGTGGTCTATTTAGATTTTGCAAAAGTATTTGATACAGTGTTTCACATGAGACTGATCATCAAATTAAGGGAGCTTGGCCAAGAAAATACTATTTGTACATGGATAAGTAACTGGCTGGAAAACAGGGTACAACGAGTAGTGGTCAATGGGATATTCTCCAGCTGGGCACCAGTAGTCAACGGAATTCCACAAGGGTCCGTACTCGGCCCACTACTGTTCAATATATTTATTAATGATCTAGGAATAGGCCTGGAAAACACAGTGTCAATCTTTGCAAATGATACTACACTGTGTAAGGTAATTAATTCGGAAATTGATGTGGAGTCTCTACAGAATTACTTGTTTAAACTTGAAACCTGGGCGGCTAAATGGAGAATGAGGTTCAGTATAGAAAAATTAGAAGTTATGCATGTTGGGATAAAAAACAAACTTGCATTCTACACATTAAATGGGGAAAATATAGGGGTAACAGTACTGGAAAAAGATTTGGGGTGCTCATAGATAATAGGCTTAATAACAGTACAGAATGTCAAAATGCAGCACAGAAAGGCAAGTAAAGTGCTTGCGTGCATAAAATGGGGCATTGAGACAGGGGACGAGGAAGTAATCCTGCCGCTGTACAAATCAATGGTATGTCCGAACCTGGAATATTGTGTTCAGTTTTGGGCACCACATTATAAAAAAAGATATCGGGGGAGTTTAAAGGTGAGCTGCTAATTTTATTAAAGGGTTAGAGTCACTGGAGTATGAGGAAAGGCTTACTAGGCCTTTCCTCATACTAGGCCTCTTACTAGGAGACACTATTAATATCTTCAAAGATGTAAAATGTCATTACAAGGAGTTAGTAGAGGATTTGTTTATTAAAGGAAATCTGTATAGGACACGTGGGCACTCGCTTAGGCTGGATGATAGAAAATTATGTACACAACGTAGGAAAGGGTTCTTCACAGTAAGGGCAATAAAGATTTGGAACTCCCTGCCGGAGAAGGTAATAATGGTGGACTCTGTAAATGCATTTAAAAATGGACTGGACAAATTTCTAACTGAAAAAAGTATCCAAGGCTATAGCATTTAATATATTGACATTAATTTTCTGGGAGTGATACGAATTATAGTTGTTAACTGGTACAATACCATTACTTGAGCAGGTACATTATAAGGTGCACAGCTTAATACAGAATACAGGTAGAACCCGATGGGCATTTTGCCTCTTTTCATTCTCATTAACTATGTTACAACCATCTCTGCAGCAATCCACCAATCAAGCCTGTATGGTAGAGTGGCCAGGCACAAGCCACTCCTTAGTAAAAAGCACACGGCAGCCCACCTGGAGGTTGCCAAAATGCACCTGAAGGACTCTCAGACCATGAGAAACAAAATTCTCTGGTCTGATGATACAAAGATTGAATTCTTTGGCGTGAATGCCAGGCATCATGTTTGGAGGAAACCAGATACCGCTCATCACAATGCCAATACCATCCCTACAGTAAAGCATGGTGGTGGCAGCATCATGCTGTGGGGATGTTTTTCAGCAGCAGGAACTGGGATACTAATCAGGATAGAGAGAAACATGAATGCAGCAATGTGCAGAGACATCCTTGATTAAAACATGCTACAGAGCGATCTTGACCTCAGACTGGGCCGAGAGTTCATCTTTCAGCAGCACAACAACCCTAAGCACACAGACAAGATATTAAAGGAGTGGCTTCAGGACAACTCTGTGAATGTCCTTGAGTGGCCCAGCCAGAGTCCAGACTTGAATACGATAGAAAATCTCTGTAGAGATCTGAAAATGGCTGTGCACCGACGCCTACCATCAAGCCTGATGGAGCTTAAGAGGTGCTGCAAAGAGGAATAGTCGAAACTGGCCAAAGATAGGTGTGCCAAGCTTGTGACATCATATTCAAAAATACTGTAACTGCTGCCAAAGTTGCATCAACAAAGTATTGAGCAAAGGCTGTGAATACTTATGTCATGTGATTTCTTAATTTTTTTATTTTTAATAAATTAACAAAAATCTCAAACTTTTTTCATGTTGTCATTATGGGTATTGTGTGTACAATTTTGAGGGGCAAAAAAAATTAATTCCATTTTGGAATAAGGCTGTAACATAACAAAATGTGAAAAAAGTGAAGCACTGTGAATACTTTCTGGATGCACTGTAAGTCCCTGCAGTGATAAATCGGGCGCCATTTCACAGCAGACGCCAGAGAGTTGTGTGCTGATGATGATCTGTGCTGACCTACAGTATCTGTCCATCCACTCCAGTGCTGAGAGGAACTACCTGTTCAGTATCCACCCACTCTAGTGCTGCTGAGCTGACCTATCTGTCCAATGTCCATCCACTCCAGTGCTGCTGAGCTGATCTATCTGTCCAGTGTCTATCCACTCCAGTGCTGCTGAGCTGACCTGTACAGTGAGGATGTGGTTAATATGCCAGCTGTCGTGATCCTGGCAGTCAGCAAACTGATGCCGGAATCCCAATAGCCGTCATTATGCAGATGGCGTAATCCCGACAGGGTCAGGAGACAGATGTCAGAATCAGCTGGCATCCCAACCTTAAGTATAGTGGGTGGGTTAGGGCCAGAGGAGGGGGAGGTTAAGTTTAGGCGCCACCCGAAGGAGTTAGGTATAGGCTGAGGGAGGGTTGTTAGGGTTATGCTGCAGGGAGGGGGGTTGGAGGGGGGTTAGGTTTACGCACCATCGAGGAGAGGTTAGGTTTAGGCACTAAAGGGGGAGGGTTAGGGTTAGGCTGCAGTGAAGGGGGCTGGGTTTAGGCACCACTGGGGGTAGAGTCAGTGTTAGGCATAGGTAAATTAGGCAATTGCTTAGATTTATATTGGTGGTTTGTGGGTGCCAGGGCACCCATATGCCTGAAAGCTCTGATCGGATGGCAGCTGACAGAGCAGCTCACACAGCGGGAGCTCCGGGGCATGTGCAGAAATGCGGTGCTGCTGCTGGAAATAAACATTCAGGAGTTTAGGGAGAGAGGCTGCCTGTCAGTTACAAATATGGCTACATTGGTCCTGGTCCTGGAGTAGGGCTGCTGTGCATGCCCAGCCACAGCAGCTCCTCCTCCCATGGACAGACTCCAGGAAGTCTGCCAGCCACCACCACCATATTTTATTACTAAGGAGAAATAATGTGAGTACACTTGCACTACTGTGTGGTGTCATTTGAATTGGGGATACTACTGTGTGGACACACCCTTTCCCAGCAAGAACATGCCTCTTTTTTGAGTTGTGCACCTTTGGCATACACTGTACCCCTGAGGAAGGATGCACAATCTGAAATGCGTTGGTGCAGACACCACCTCTAAGGACTGCATTTCTATTCCTGGGTGAGGATTGATGACCATCTGGTGTGGGGTCTTTCACTAAAGATTTATTTTGATGAGCGCAACACCATACATATTAGTGAGTGTATTTCTGATGGAAAGCTTAATGCATGATGAGTATAAACAGAATTAGTGAAGGGTACAAAAGCCCCAAAGAAACATTTTGGTGCACGCATCTCATTGTATTGAGGTGAGTTCTGGAGATGATCACTGGATGTAAAAAAAAGTGTTGTTAACCACCATTAATGAGGTTTCTTTGTTGTTCTTTTTCCTTGCTGGAGATTTTAGAAAGAGTCTCCGGAGGAATTCCGTAAAAAGGAAAAGAGGAACATTTTCTGTATTTCTAACAGTGCTTGTGGACCATCCACATTATATATTTTAGATTACAGTACAGGCAGTTAGGAAGTTATTGTTTATTATTTTTTTTATAGTGTAGGAACATAGTTACAACATTTATTTGTTTATCACACTGGTTCTTCTGCGTAATCCTAAGTGTCACCAGGGTTGCATGATTTAAATCAAATGATTAAATCAATGATTTAAATCAAATGATTAAATCAACGATTTAAATCAAATGATTAAATCATGATTTAAATAAAAACATTAAAAAAACCTACAACTTTTTCTTGTTCTTTTTCTTTTGCTCAGTTGGGGAGAATAATGGATGGTGTACAGTATAGGAGATTCTACCAAGTATATACTACCAAGTTACATATGCTGGAATACTATGGCAGACTGTTTGGAGTCCTTTCTGAAAAACTGGCCCATTCTTGTTAGAGTATGTGATGAAAACAAAGATTATATCCCACAAGACATTATTAACAAAGTTAATAACTTTGGTATTAAGCGGAGTGCTGAAGATTATTTGGCTCAACTGAAACCTGTATCTGTTGCTCTGGATCATGCACAAAGACACAACTGTACAATCAGTGATGTCGTACAAGTGTGGAAGAAGCTGTCAGATGATCTTGAAGAGATTGGACACTACAGCAATGTAGTAAAGATGGCAAAGGCAAGAGCTAAAATTGCACTCACAGATGCCCACTTGCTGGCTAATCTACTTGATCCTCGGTACAGGGGAAAAAAGCTTAGTCCTGCTGAAATTGAACTGCTATAGAGTTTTCTCATGTCAATAATCGTCAACTTATGCCGGTCATCATCAACTTTCGTGCATTCATGAAACTATTTGCACCATACATGTTTGAAGTGGACACTTTACGACAAGTATCTCCTCTAGCCTGGTGGATGTCTTACGCAGCTCAACTTCAGTTAGATACTTCTGTAGTAAATCTTCTGAAGCAGATGCTCATCGCAATTTCATCAAGTGCAGAAATTTAAAGGATTTTTTCAACGTACGGTTTTGTACAATCCAAAACACTCAACAGATTAGGAAATGAAAAAGCAGCTAAGCGGGTTGTATGCTACAGAGTCTTTTCTGTTGAGGACAAATGTAAGGTCATGGAAAAAGACATGTACATGTTTGACTCATACTCAAACAACTGATTGAGTGAAAATCAGAGCCTAATTGTACTTCTTGATGCAACTGTATAGTGTGTATTTATTCTATTACTGTGTTCATTGTGTTACTGTTCTCACTTCAAAAATTGTTCATATATTACTAAAACAAGGTGTAAACATCTAAAATTAAACAGTTTACTTAAAAAAAGTTAATTAAAAAATCCTATTTAAATCCCCAAAATCTGATTTAAATCAATAAAAACTGATTAAAATCAAATAAATCTGATTTTTTTTTTAAATTAGATTTTTATGCAACAGTGAGTGTAACACTGGTGTTGTAATGTACGTCACTGCCCACAGTGCAGCTGCAGCCCAGTGCTAATATATTTTTTGTACAACTGGTTTGTGGTGTAGGTGCCGTGCCCCACTGCCTAGAAATTTTATTTTGTACAACATGCATTCACGTCACATAAATATGAGCAATGTGAGTCCACAGTGTGAGTTGTAATTTGTGAAAAAAGTTCAAATAAATAAAAAAAAATTACAACTTGTGTGTTATGTAGGTGCTGTACCCCACTGCGTTCACATAAATATAAGCATTGAGAGTCCGCAATGTGAGTTGTCATTTACAAACAATATTTATGTAAACAAATGCTAAAGGTTTTTTTATACAACTTGTGTGTGGTGTAGTAGCCATATCCAACTAGGATCACATAAATATAAGAGTCAATATAAATATACCAAAAAAATAATCAGGTACCCAAGGCGCAAACACACTTATGCAGCCATTTCAGAATGAAAGGGCCACTTAACCCTTAAACAGAATACAATAGAAAAGAAAATCCTCAAATAAAAAGCGCTCAGTGCTGTTTCATATAGTTATCAAATAATGATAGTATGGTACTTAGTGTACATGTATGGAGTGAAAAATTTCCAATTCAAATGTCTCTCCTCCCGATGCTATCCTTCTGTTCTGATATGGAATAATCTTCTATCCAAAGAGGTATCTCGTGGTGATATACAATAAAAAACAATAATACATCATAGTGCAATATGTCCTTAAAATCCATAAGATATCATAAACTCTCAAACTTCTATTTTCAAATCCACTGAGCATGCGATGCGTACCCCACTCACAATAGGTCGTGTATAAATCTGCACATAAAGGTATCTTTATCTGTATAAGTAAAACGATTTTTCGTGACTAGTGATGCGTACCGTACTCACTCATTAACGGACATTGATCCTCATATCACAGTTTCTTTATGGACTGCTTAGCAGCATCCCCCTCTCCATATGCAAAAGTGTGGAAGTGAAGGTATAATTAAAAGTAGAATTTTATTTAAAAAAAATATAAAAATATATACAAAGGCAAGTGACACACACATATAGTGCTCTCTGGGATGGAATATGAAACACTGGTAAAGCCGTCGGCCGAAAATGGCAGTGGCCAGCCTGATGTTGAACCCAATTCCAGCCTCAAGAGGAAAAATATTAGTGTGTCTCGCCTGCACTCTACCAACGCATTTCTAACCACTAGACAAAGACCCCTAGCAGTTAGAAACGCATTGGAAGTGTGCAGGCGAGACACACTAATATTTTTCCTCTTGAGGCTGGAATTGGGTTCAACATCAGGCTGGCCACTGCCATTTTTGGCCGACGGCTTTACCAGTGTTTCATATTCCATTCCAGAGAGCACTATATGTGTGTGTCACTTGCTTTTGTATATATTTTTATATATTTTTTTAATAAAATTCTACTTTTAATTATATCTTCACTTCCACACTTTTTTCACATGGAGAGCGGGATGCTGCTAAGCAGTCCATAAAGAAACCGTGATATGAGGATCAACGTCCGTGAATGAGTGAGTAGGGTACGCATTTATGAAATTTAATTAACAAAATTATAATAATTTGTTGGAATTAACACCCTCATCATCAACCTCCTCATAAGTGATCAGAGGTAGTCCTTAAAAAAGAAATTGTTTTGTGTGGGGGGGGGCAAACAAACCAAGCACTTCAGCCACACAAGTGGCAGTCCCTGTCCCTGACACTGTGCATGTCCTTTATAATATACAGCATGGATGGGAGGGCTATAGGACAATTTCACCTTGCACTGCTTTTCCTTTAATTATGGCTGTTAGTTGCCTAAACCCAATCATTAACAACAGTTAGCTGGTAGTTTATTTTGTGTGGGCCCAAACAAACCAAGCACTTCCTCCATAAAAATGGAAATCCCTGTTATGGAAGTACTTGGTTTGTTGAACTGTGCATGTCTTTTTTAATTTTTTAAATAGGACTATTTTGCAGCAACTGATGAGGAGACAAAGGCCCTCATTCCGAGTTGATTGCTCGCTAGCTACTTTTAGCAGCTGTGTAAACGCATAGTCGCTGCCCACGGGGGAGTGTGTTTTCACTTTGCAGGAGTGCAAATGCATGTGCAGCCAAGCCAACACATTTTGTGCAAAACAAGACCAGCCCTGTAGTTACTTATTCTGTGTGATGATCACTGTGACGAATGACACGGTAATGATGTCAGATACCCGCCCAGCAAATGCCCGGCCACGCCTGCGTTTTTCCAAACACTCCCAGAAAATGGTCGGTTGGCACCCAGAAACTCTCACTTTCTGTCAATCTCCTTGCGATCGGCTGTGCGACTAAAAGCGTCACTAGAACCTGTGCAAAACCACAATGTTCTTTGTACCTGTATACCGCGCATTCGCATTGCGGTGCAAATGCATGCACAGTTTTGCCATTTTTTTAAAATGATCTCTACGCAGCGCACAATGGCAGCTAGCGATCAACTCGGAATGACCCCCAAAAAGCCATAACAAAACACCAGAATGACCGATTGCTGATTTATTAAATTAACATGTGTGAGGTCTAGATCAAGATCTGTAGCCTGTTTTATAACAACTGAGGAGAGAAAAGGCAAAAAAAAAAGATTATTTTTTTATATCAACTCCAATGCCCCCATTCATTAACGTTTTTGGAAATCAAATAATTAAATTAAATTAATGTAAGAATCAACCCTTCTTTCCTTCTGATCTAGTTCTTGGTTACTTTCCTGTCTGCCACTGCAGTGCCTTTCTGTTTCCTTGAAGCTGAACTGCCACGTGCCTGTGCCTCCCATTGCTGTTGCTTTGTTTAGTCAGCTAGCTAGCTTGGTGCAACCTTTTAGCCTAAACTGGAAGAAAACAATATTGCAAGCTGTGAGATGGTGACAATTTAATAGAAAGGACTGGAAATGAATGTTACTGAGGTTAATAATACTGTAGGGACAAAAAATGGCCAAATTATGTGATTAAAGCTGTTTTTTTAATCAATTTGTGAAAAAAAATACAGATCAAAAATCGAAACTAGTGAGGGCAGATATGGCAAAACCTGATTATGTATTAGAACCAAAACCAAAACATGGGGGTCAGTGCACATCTCTAGGGGTCTGATAGGACTGCCTAATATTCAGCAAACTCTGAAAACTTCCATTTTTCAGAGTTTCTTACAAAAACAAACACCATCTTCAGCTGATGCTAGTACTCACAGTCTCAGTTCTTCCTATGGGATCCCTCTGCCGCCTCCTGCTTAGCGGCTGTCTGCATATGTATGACCTCAGGTCACACATGTGCTGAAGTCAGCAACAAAGGTGGTAAGTAATGATGCTACTGAAGTACAGTAGCAGTGTTACTGATCGAGGGGATTGCTGCTTTTCATAACAACTGTGCCAGAACAGGAAAAATGCTTAATTTCTCTGGTAATAAGTATCCCACATTTCATCCATCCCCCAATAGTGTTTAGACCCTTCATAGTGCTGGTTTAAATGTGATTTCTTTCTCCATATGCATATATAAATGTATATACAGACAGATAGATAGATAGATAGATAGATAGATAGATAGATAGATAGATAGATAGATAGATAGATAGATTATATTATATTATATTTTATGTGACAGTGGTATAATTTGTATGAAACAGAGACAAATGATTACTGAGCATGCTGAGTCTGACAGTGGCTGGACAGGTTTCTATTACAACATCTTGTAGCTGTGTGCTACAAACAAATTTGAAGTAAAAATGTTTCCTTAGCTCTCAGATCAGTGAATAAATTAGTGGCATGTCAAATTTTGCTGCCAAATTAAGGAGTAATTTGTTTTCTATGCACTCATTACCAGTAGCAGTTTTGGGTGAGGGCTAGCAGGGCAGCCACCCAGGTTGTCACCCCACAGACACCTGCCATCCACCCGAACCCCGCACAATAACAACAGCTGCAGCAGGCACCAAGGGCTGTGTGTGCCTGCAGCTGAAACAAAGGAGGAGAGTGCGGAGGCAGACCTCCGTATCCCTGTGGGGACTTCTACTTTAAAAAGACTACCACTGTAGTATGCTATGCCGCATGCTCTGTCCTAGCCAGCTCTTCAGAGATGCATCACTGGGAGGCAGGGATGTCCCAGCATGGCCATGCCTCCTCCCAGTAATGCATTTGTGAAGAGCTGGCTAGGACAGAGCATGGAGCATTTCATGCTGCAGTGGCAGACTTTTTAAAGAAGAAGTCACCATGGGTATCTGGAGGGGTGGGTCTTTTGGGGGAGTGCCAATATGTAATTTTTTGTCTGCGCCTAATCTCAAAACATTCTGGTGCCCCTGCCACCAGAAGAAGATGCAGAAATGAATACATCTCCCATGTAAATCCCTGACATCAAGCATGAACCCCCTGGCAATGAGCAGGAAACCCCTGACAATGGTCAAGGAACACAGAGCATGGAACCCCTGACAATGAGCATGAAACCCTTGGCAACAAGCATGAGAACCCTTGCAATGAGCATGAGACCTCTGGCAATGAGCAGGACACCCATGGAAGTGAGCATGAGACCCCTGTCAATAAGCAGGAAACCAAAAGCATGAAACCCCTGCCAATGAGCATGAGACCCCTGGCAACAAGCATGAGATACCTGGCAATGAGCATGGAACCCAGAGCAAGAATTCCCTGATGACGACCATGAAAGCCTAGGCAATGAGGATGATACCCCTGGCAATGAGCAGGAAACCCCTGGCAGCAAGCATGAGACATCTGGCTACAAGCAGGAAACCCATGGCAATGATCAGGAAACACAGAGCATGAAACCCTTGGCAAGGGGCATGAGAACCCCATCATGGTGTGGGCCATAATGTGATATGGGCATTACGGTGTGTGGCATAAGGTGTACTGGGCATTACAGTGTCTGTCATAATGTGTATTGGGCATTACAGTGGGTGACATAAGGTGTAAAGGGCATTACGGTGTGTGGAATAAGTTGTAATAGACTTTACAGTGTGGCATATTGTGTTATGGGCTTTGTGGTGTGTTGCATAATGGTGTGTGGTATAAGTTGTAATAGAATTTACAGTGTGGCATATTGTGTTATGAGCATTACAGTGTGTTGCCTAATGTGTAATGGGCATTATGGTGTATGGCATAATGTGTAATGGGTATTACTGTGTGTGTGTGGTGTGTGTCGCAATGGGCATTATGGTGTGTGGAATAATGTGTAATGGGCATTACAGGGTGTGGTATACTGTGTAAGGGGCATTACTATAAGGAGGAAAAATGACAACAATGTAAGCATGAATCAGTATTTTTTTCTTTTTTTTTCTTTTTCCTGTGTTGTATAAGGGACTCCACCTGGCTTAATGTGTATAAGGGGCTCTTCTGTGGAGTAATGTGTGTAAGGGGTTCTAACATGGTATAATGTGTATAAGGGGTACTACTGTGTGGTGAAATGTAACTGACAGACACTACAGTGCAGTGTAATATAAATTTGTAGTATTCTGTGGCCACGCCCCTTCCCCATAAAGCCCCACCTTTATTTTTTGCTGCGCACTTCAGTGCCCACTGTCCCCATTTTGAATGCCCCCCCCCCCATTTATGGCACCGAAGGAAACTTTCGCTATGGGCACCTCAAGGTCTAGAACCGACCCTGCTCATCACATGTAGTGGACCAGGAGTTTTTTTTGTACATAAATTGGACAGTTTGTTTTGAAAATACCTTTTTTTTACTGAAGATGTTCATGTATGTTTCTGTGATGGAATTAGGGATTCATCAAGTTATATCAGTTTTGCTGTCAATACAGTTTGGCTTTGGTGCGGAAAATGTCATCACTATGCTTATACTGTATAAAGACTTTGTAAATGCTCAGTTTGATTTAATATATTGAACATTTTTGGAGGACTTATTTAAAGCTAGTCACTAACACTTGTTCCCCAGTGAGTACATACTGTGCATTGTATTTCAAGATAACATTTGCAATATACCTTTAATTTTGCTTTAATTTCATTTTTCTAACATTGCTAGAATGCTAACGCAAAGATATGACTTATGATAAGAGCACTATAATGACATAGTTACATGGGCTCTAAATAGTATTTTCTAAAAACATAATTATCTATATTTTGCCCTTACTATAATGTAACCTGAGTGCCTTTTAAGTCTCTCAAGTGTTCTTCAATGCTATAGTCAGGTCACATCTTGTTCCTAGATATTAATTAGACCTAATTAGAGCATCTATAAAAAAAAAAAAAAAACACAAATAACAGACTAATTGAAGTTTTTTTCTAGTTGCAAAAATAATATAATCTATAAGGATGAAAAGTTAGGAAGCTAAACCTATAATTTGTGGTTCAACATACTATATGGCATGAAAAGAAAGAATAAAATAAAATTCAGGATTAAAAGTGATTTCCACAGTGAAGCTGTATTTGCATTCACACTGTCCATCCCTGCCAAATTATAATATACTGTTGCACTGTCTATGCATGGGAAACATTAAAGTACCATATTTCTTTTATATTGATTTTATCCTAAAATACTGTGGAATCACATTTTAGTGGCAATATATTTGCCAAATTCTACTCCTGAGATTAATCTCGGAACTGCTGCAAAGTTACCCAGACTCCACGTTATATCTTCCTGGTAGCTATTTCATAGTAACGGATGATTTTTCAGTTTGTTTAATTAACTTTCAATATTTCTTTTTGTTGTGACATCTCTGAAAACATTAAACACTTTAATAAACCTTCATGTAATTAATGACTTGAAGCTTGAGGTTTAAAAATTGGGGATCATCTTATTTAAATTACATTGTTGTCTCTTATCATAAAACAAGCATATTTTTTGCACATATAGTGCTTTATACATATAATGAATGACAGTAACTGGAGTTATTACATAAAGCTGCTATGGAGCCTAGGTAAGATAAAAGAGTACTGCTAAGATTCAGATTCCTCTTACAGGATGCAAATTATAAGTGTCAATGCACCCATGATCAGCTGGGTGTGCTATGATATGATGACATTCATAATATCATATGATCATATGCAGGGCCTGCCCGAGACTAATTTTTTTGGTAAGCGAATATATATATTGGCACCCCTTAGTGGAATATATAGGGGCGTGGCTTCATGTAGAAGGGGCGTGGCCACATAATAGCATAAATTCAGAATACACAGCACAGTAGAACTGCTTATATAGGTCACACGCCAGTAGAGACGCTTATACACATTACGCCACAGAGGAGACGCTTATACACATTACACCACAGAGGAGACGCTTATATACATTACACCACAGAGGAGACACTTATACACGTTACGCCACAGAGGAGAGGCTTATACAAGTTACACCACAGAGTAGACGCTTATACACGTTACGCCACAGAGGAGACGCTTATACACGTTACACCACAGAGGAGATGCTTATACATGTTACGCCACAGAGGAGACACTTATACACATTACGCCACAGAGGAGACGCTTATACACGTTACGCCATAGAGGAGACGCTTATACATGTTACGCCACAGAGGAGACGTTTATACACGTTACGCCACATTGTATAGGGGGCACACAGACAGACACACTGTAAAGGACCATGGGCACAGTGAAACACATATACATTGTACAGGGGAAGTTGCCTCTTCCATGAACATACCTTCCATCTGTAGGTCATAGCTCCCCGTCATTAGTAGATGCTGCACTGTCTCCCTCCCCCTGTTACCTGGCATCAGGGGAGGGCTGAGGAGACAGAACAGTCACTCGATAGGCAGATCAGCATTCAGGCAGTTCCAGCTCTCCTCTGTGCGCTTGTCAGAGGAGCCTGGCTGTTATTGTGCAGGGCAGGCGGCGGGCGGTGAATTGTGCAGGGCGGCCGCTGAGCGGAGTTCATGTGTAAGGCGGGTGGTGAGCAGCTGGCAGTGGGTAGTGGTGAGCGGCGGGCGGCAGAGAGAGTGATGCGGATTTCAGCAGCGCCCTCAGCGGTCCGGCGCTCTACGCCGCTGTGTAACCGGCATATGTGTCGGGCCAGGCCTGATCATATGGTCGCTGTTGGCCCAATTGGCTTCTGACAGGTATTTGCTGATTATTTGAAAACCTTGCTTATTGACAAGAATAACACATTTAAAATATCAACCTTCTTTCCTTAATTTGTGGATTTATGTTCAGAAGGGTTGGGTAGTAAATGCCGGCGGTCAGAATACCAACTGCAGCATCCCAATGTGGAGAATCCCAAAAGAAGGCAAGGTAGGACTACGTACCTCCCCCAATGCCCCCCTAACTTTAACCCACGCTTCCCGCAGCCTAAACCTAACCCCCTCTGTCCCACACAGACTAACCCTAACCCTCCCCAGTGGTGCCTAAACCTAAATCCCCTTCCCATAGCCTATTATTATTATTATTATTATTATTATTATTATCATCATCAGTTATTTATATGGTGCCACAAGGGTTCCACAGCGCCCAATTACAGAGTACATATGCACATAATCAAAACAGGAAAACAATGACATACAGTTGAAGACAATATAGGACAAGTACAGAGTAACTAAGCATAACTCCATCAATAGATGACACTGCAGGATTTGGGCAGTTGAGAATTATTAAAGTATGAAAAGGATAAGCACATGAGGGAAGAGGGCCCTACTCATGAGAGCTTATATTCTAAAGTGGAGGGGCAGGCAGCCAGACAGGGGTGACACAGATGTGGTAGACCGAGCATGGGACAGAGGGTTAGGATAAGATTTGTCTGTGTTTGGTAAAGAAGTGGGTCTTAAGAACCTGTTTGAAGTCCTGTAGAGAGGTGGAGAGTCTGAGCGGGAAGAGGTAGAGAATTCCAGAATAAGGGAGCAGCACATGAAAATCTTGGAGATAGTAGTGGGAGGAAGTAATCAAAAGACAGGAGATTCGGCGTGCATTAGTAGAGCGAAGAGGAGGGGTGGGAGAGTAAACGGAGATAAGGTCAGAGATGTAAGTGGGAAAGGAGTGTGTAAGTGCTTTGTAAGTGAGTGTGAGAAGTTTGAATTGAATTCTGAAAGGGAAGGGAAACCAGTAAGTGTCATCAGCATAGAGGTGATATTGGAATTTAAAAGAACTAATGATTTCACCTAAAGAGGATGTATAGAGAGAGAAAAGGATAGGACCAAGAACAGAATATTGGGTTATACCAACAGTTAGTGGAAGTGGGAGGAAGGTAGTGTCATGAGAGGAGTCAGAGAAGCCTAACTCTAATTCTCTCTGGGGGTGCCTAAACCTATCCCCCTCTCCCCACAGCCTAAATCTATCCCTCCTTTCCGCAGCCTTACCCTACTGTACCTCCCCTACACCGCTTATCTCACTGACGGCCCAATAGTGTATCATTCAGGATCCTGGCTGTCGGGATGCTGGTGTCAGGATTCAGAGAAATGTCAGGATTCCAGCATAGGTATTTCGACAGCCATTCATAAGTATAATTGGATTATAACATGGAAGTCCGCATACCTGATATAAGACAGTATTTTAGATTATCTTCATGATCACTTTCAAATGTTCAACTAGTCTGCATTTGTTAAGGTTGAATTTTAAGGATGTAATTTCAAGGGTGCAGTTAGAACCAGAGTTTGAACTAGATTTGGACTTTTGGATGACTCTAGAATCTCAAATGAATAACGTTTCACAAACAGGATCATTATGTGACCTCTACTCGACTCTGCCATGAGAAACCCAGTACCAGGCCTACTTCCCCTCCAGTTGAGAACACCAGAACTGCCTCTCGGAGAGCACCAGGACCAGACTCAGCAGGGAAATTTCCATCGGACATAGTATGCTCCTCACATTCTCACACCTACTCATACTGCTCCCATAAGACCATGTCATTTATAATTTTATAAAAATATTATGTTATCCCAATTTTTCTTCTTTTTTTGGTTACCTACAAATGTATTCTTACCATGTGCTTTTTTTTCTTACTGCGTACGTCCACCCCATTGTGTGCTAGTTCTGTAATGTGTACCACCACTGATTGCACACCCTAGCAGCAGCAGCCTATGCAGTGCACCCAAGATGGTTTCCTTGGATGGTTCCTTCATGGGCAGGATGTACTTCATGTGGATCTTTCCGTGCAGGGTATGTGGGACCCCATTGGAGCTCCCACCAACTACAGTGTGACTTTTGTGCCCCTTTTCCTGCTGATTTCAACCTTAGCTGGACACTAGTAAACATACAGCAGAAAAAGGGTTAATTGCCCTGAGTGCTGCTCCTGGCACTAGGACACTGACCAGTCAGCAAGATGCTATGGATTCCAGGGAGAGAGACGGCTTATGCTGTGGCAGTTACAGCTGGGACTTGGTACAGTTGGCATTTGGGTGTCGGCCATTTTAGAGAGTTGGACTGACAGTAGGAGCTGAGAGATAACAACACTGCTGCTGTGATTCCTAGCCAGGGAGGCAGGACAGAAATGTGGCTCCCTGGAGTAGGGTAGAACCAAAGACCCTGGGAGACAGCTCTGTAGTGATAGAGCCCTCCATGCAAAAGAATAGGCCCGAAAAGGTAAATCTGTTAATCACTGCACTCATTTACTCTATTTACATGGATGTTACAGGTATATCATACTACTACACAAGTATCAGTTTTTCCATTTATGCATTGTGCCCTTGTAAGGCTCACCTCCCACAGTGTAACCTTCAGAGTGTACCCAACATGGCTGCCGGGTACACTTGCAGATTGGCTGAAAAATACATGGACCTGATGATTTTGTTGGGACCCTACTCTGCAATAGCCACATTTTGTGTCATCTCTTCTAGGAGTAGACTATTTAAACCAGGGTAATAGTACGCAGTGCGCCCAAGACGGTTGTCTCACCTGGTATCTTGTGACAGTGGAATACATAACCAATGTAAGATATTACCCAAAAGGCCTACACCAATCCCGCATTATGCTTACTGTGTACTGTAGGATTTCTTTTTTATATCTGTGTGGTTTGTCTATTGCTGTATTACTTAAATTTTCTGTATTATGCACATTGTTTTTGATATCTGTCAAGCGGATGGTAGTCATTGGGTCGACATGAGTTAGGTCGACATACATTGGGTCAACCACGTTTGGTCTACATGCATTAGGTCAACATAATCACTAGATCGACATGGTCGATAGGTCGACATGGAAAAAGGTCATGCATTTTTTAATACTTAACTATCAATGTGGACTACAATTGGGAACGGTAACCTGCGGTAGCGGAGCAAGGCACCTTGCCTGAAGCATGGCAAGCAAAGCAAGCCATGCGAGGGGTTATGGTGCACTAATTGGGGTGCCCCCTCACTTTTTGAAGAAAACTACACCAAAAAAAGTAAAACAAACTAATTTATTTATTTATTAACAGTTTCTTATATAGCGCTGCAAATTCCGTTGCGCTTTACAATTGGACACAATGATAAAACAGAACTGGGTAATAAACAAACAGTCATAGAGGTAGGAAGGCCATGCTCGCAAGCTTACAATCTATAGGGAAATAGGCATTGATGCACAAGGAGAGGCACTATCTATTGCATATTTGTCCACCGGATTGCAAAGGTTTTAGGTGGGTTGCATGATATCACATCACAGCAATGACGAACCATGGTCAGAAAGAAGGGAGAGTGAAGAAAGAGAAAATATGTGGACTCATGTCGACCTTTTTCCATGTCGACCTAGCACATGTCGCCCTAATGACCATGTTGACCTAGTGCTCATGTCGACCTAATGCATGTCGACCAAACATGGTCGACTCAATGTATGTCGACCTAACTCATGTTGACCTAATGAACCACACCCCTGTGAAGCACCTTGAGCCCTGTTGGAGAAAGAGCCTTTATATAAACAAAATTATTATTATTATTAATATTGTCTCCAGCCACCCCAGTTGGGCTTACTGGTCACATCCTAAAATAGTTAATCTGTGGAGAAATCTTTTATAGACAGTCCAATTTTTATTTCACTTTTCATTTGGTTTCTACCATGACACTTGGGTTCAAACTTTTTTCACTTGTACTCTAGTTATCGGCTGCTATTATTCTGTCCTATAATATATTCCTACAGCAGTGAATAGTTTTGTTTTGTTTCAAGATGAGCAGGTTCATTTTTACTCGGTTTTACGCGGTTCTCAAAACAGCATCTTATTGGCTCACGGATGTCTCTTGTTTTGGATAGCCAATAAGATGCCGTTTTGAGAACCGAGTAAAACCGAGTAAAACCCGAACCCGCTCATCTGTAGTTTTTTTGTAGTCTAAAAGACATTTTCCAGTTGCACTGTTAGTGAAGTCTAAAAATCCTAAATTATTTCCTCATTTTGGTGATGTCTGCAGCATAGGAAGGGCCAGGAGACAAATGCAGACGGCTGATATGGGTTTATGAGCTGAAATATGAACTAATACTTCATACAGTATATCCATTGTGCTAGTTACAGTATATTCAAATGTGCAGCTGCAAACATGAGTGGTGCAGCAGTGTTTTTATTTTTATATTAAAAAAGCCATTTATATTGCCATGCAGCTGGTACCACTGAAGTTTAACTGAGTGGTGGAATATTTCTTTACTTTATGTGCTGCTGGTTAATATTTATGTACTTTATGTCCAGCTGTGTCTTCTGTAGCAGTGACAACTCAACCAGTTGTTTAGACAGTAATTATATTTGGTAAATTATATGACGTATTTTACATTTGGGCTCCAGCTGAAAATTGACTTGTAGAAAAATCTTACATGTGAATGCTGAGTTGAATGTATATCAAAGTACTGTACATCATGAATTCTGCGTCAGATGTATGGTTATATCCCACTATAGCACTGAGATGTGGCTTGACAGTGTTAGTAGTAAATGTGTAAGTCCCATTACCCTATTTGTCCAAAATATAGTGTAACTAGCTGTTCTACCAGTTCTTCGCAAGGGAGTTTCTGATTTTCTTGGTTGTAAATATAAATGAGTGTTAAAAATGTGATAAATCTATAGAGATGTAAATTTGAGACGTCTTAATGTAAGCAAATATTAATCCATGGTTCTTGGCGTTACCCGAGGAGCACCCACAGCAGATATGGTAAAAAGTGACAGGACCATTTTTGTAGTTTATTCAATTCTACCTACTGGAGGTGCAATCCAAATTTTGATCCGATTGTCTATTTGGGCATTATCCTTCCACGCATTGGTAATGATGTCATTATGTCAACCCCCTTTTCATCCCCTTAGTGGAGGTTTGTTAAAATTCTAATTAAGTAGTTTTCCTATTTCCCACCTGAAGAATACTGTACCTATGTTAAATTTCAGCTTCCTAACATATCGGGAAGTAAGAGAATTCGTGATGAATCAGTGAGTGAGTGAGTGAGTGAGTGAGTGAGTGAGTGAAAGATACAGTAAAAAGTGACAGGACCATTTTTGTAGTTATATAACTTCTACATACTGGAGGTGTAATCGAAAGCAGAAACTAGACTTTTTGGTGCCCTGTGCCAGAGAAAGAATTGATGCCCCCCATTTTTTTTAAAAGGGTCATAAGGCGCATATCTTGTGGGGAAGGGGCATGACAAGAATGATCCCAAAGAATGCCCAAGCTGTGATGCCCCTTCCCACATTTATATATATATTTATATAATACACACACATTTAAAGACCACTGCAAAAAAATGGATTTGTACACAAACCTTCTTTATACCACATTCATGCATTGACTTGATAGCTTGTTGTTATTCAGTTACAATACCCTTTAATAGGATTGGTATGAAAAACCGATGCCCGGGATAAAATTTTGATCCAATTTTCTGTTTAGGCATTATCGTTCACGCAAATCAAACCATGCATCAGCAATGATGTCATTATATCAACCCCTTTTTCATAACCTGGTTTATTAAAATTCTAATGAAGTACCTCCCTTCTCTTGTTAACTATGACCAAGTTGGGTTTATTCCGGGCCGTCAGGCGAGAGACAACACCAGGCGCGCTATCTATCTTATCCATATCTCAAACTCCAGGGGGTAACATACGACCATGCTCTCCTTGGACGCTGAAAAAGCTTTTGATCGGAGCTCCTGGAGGTTCCTGAGAGCCACTCTGGAGGCCTATGGCCTGTCTGGTGTCTTCCTCACTGATGTCCTGGCACTATACGCCGCCCCTTCCGCTACAGTCTTAATCAACGGCGTCCCATCTGACCCGGTCCACATCTCTAATGGTACACGTCAGGGATGCCCCCTATCCCCATTAATATTTGCCCTTATTATTGAGCCGCTTGCCTCCCAAATTAGGTCTCATCAGGGTATACATGGAATACGCGTGGCCCATACCAATCCTAAGATCTCTCTCTTCGCGGATGACATCCTACTTTCCTTGACTCAGCCACTTATCTCGCTCCCAAATTTATTTTCGGTCCTCCAATCTTACAGTTTTATTTCGGGCTACAAAAACAATTACTCTAAATCAGAGGCTATGCTGCTCCATGTACCCCCACGGGAAGCCGAATCCCTTCAAGCCACCTTAACTTTAAATGGCAGCCTACAAAGATCAAATATTTGGGGATCTATTTGACCTCCCGCTACGACTCCCTCTTTCGTGAAAATTTTCCAACTCTCCTCACCAAAACTCAAACTGATTTAGCGACCTGGAATAGTCTCTTCATTTCGTGGCTGGGTAGGATTATAGCGGTTAAAATGAATATAGTCCCCAAATGGCTCTATCTTTTTCAGACGCTTCCTGTGGCTGTCCCTGCTTCCTTCCTTTGTGACGTCCAGAAAGCCCTTGTTCATTTTATTTGGAATCACAGGCCCCCCCGTATTACTGCCAACACTCTGAAAAGATCCCTGGATCTTCTTGCTGTGTTATCCTCCTCCGGTCCTTGATAAATTCTCCAAAAAATTGACCATGCACATCTTAACTGCGGCGAAGTCGCTGATTGCTCTCAATTGGAAGAATCCTTCTCCCTCTTCTCTCTCTTCCCTTAAAGCCAAAATTTGGCATATCGCATCAATGGAGCGGATTACATATTACCTCCATGATCGGGGTCATGCTTTTGAGCAGGTATGGGCACCCTGGCTCCTTGCAGAGCATAGATCACTGCCCTCTCCCTCCTCTTCTTGACTCCACCTGTAGGCCCATGGGCGGCAGCGACTACTTCTTCCCCACTTCTTCTCGTCTACTAGTTTTCAATGTACCTACTGATATCTGATTGCACCATGGTTCCCCCCTTTCCCCCCCACCCCCCTTATCTATCCCTCTTCCTCCCTCCCCCCACATTTGATATTTTATTTCCAATTTTTGATTGTTCTTGTTCATTCCAAAAAATGTGATTTCTGTTGGACGTTGGTTTCTTTTAACCGTTTGTCCTTTTCTTCTGTGTATTGCTTAACCACTATGTTTGACCATACAAAAATAAAGAATTTAAAAAAAAATTGTAATGAAGTAGTTTTCCTACTTTACACATGAAGAATACCTATGTTAAATTTCAGCTTCCTAACATATCGGGAAGTAAGAGAATTAGTGGCGAGTCAATCAGTGAGTGAGTGAGAGATATTGTAAAAGTGGCAGGACCATTTTTGTAGTTGGAGGTGCAATACAAATTTTCATCTGATTGTCCGTTTGGGCATTATCGTTTACACAACACAAGCCACGCATCGGTAATGATGTCATTATGTCAACCCCCTTTTCATCCCCTAAGGGGAGGTTTATTAAAATACTGATGAAGTAGTTTTCCTATTTCCCACCTAAAGAATAACTATGTGAAGTTTCATCTTCTTAACATATCGGGAAGTAAGAGAATTAGTGATGAGTCTGTCAGTGAGTGATTGAATGGTCAGTCAGTGAATCAGTGATGTTTTTTTTTACATATATATATATATATATATATATATATATATTAGAGATGAGCGGGTTCAGTTCCCAGAGAACCGAACTCCCCCCCCCCCCCCGAACTTCACTACCCGAGCCCAGACCCAAGCCCAGCTCTGGTTTTCCCGCCTGACTCAGAAACCAGAACAAGGCAAAATTTATTCTATATAAGGAGCCGCGTGTCACAGCCATTTTCACTTCGGCATTGGAGAGTGTAGCGAGAGGACGTGTCTCTGTCCTCAGTGTCTATGTTGGTGGGAAAGTGCTGTCTTGTGCTGCTCAGTCTTATGCTGCACCACTGTTTTATGCTGAATCAGTCCAGTGACAGTGGTGGTGTCCTCTGCTGCCGTATGTCCAGTGTAGCTGTATCAGTCCAGTGCAGTGGCGCTGTGTTGTGCTGCATCAGTACAGTGGTGGTGTCTTGTACTGCATCAGTCCAGTCACAGTGGTGGTGTCCTCTGCTGCCATATGTCCCTTTCTGCTGTATAAGTCCAGTCCATTGCAGTGGTGCTGTGTTGTCCTGCATCAGTCCAGTGGTGGCGTCCCTGTGCTGCTGTATATGTCCAGTGGTACTGCTGTATATGTCCAGTGATACTGATGTATATGCCCAGTGGTCATGCCGTATAAATCCAGTGGTACTAGCGTATAAATCCAGTCCAGTGATACTGCCGTATATGTCCAGTGATACTGCCGTATATGTCCAGTGGTACTGCCGAATAAATCCAGTGGTACTGGCGTATAAATCCAGTCCAGTTATACTGCCATATATGTCCAGTGATACTGCCATAAATGTCCAGTGGTACTGCCGTATATGTCCAGTGGTACTGCTGTATATGTCCAATGGTACTCCCATCTAATTCCAGTGATACTGCCGTATATGTCCAGTGGTACTGCTGTATAAATCCAGTGGTACTGGCATATAAATCCAGTCCAGTGATACTGCTTTATATGTCCAGTGATACTGCCGTATATGTCCAGTGGTACTGCCGTATATATGTCCAGTGGTACTGCTGTATAAATCCAGTCCAGTGATACTGCCGTATAAGTCCAGTGATACTGCCATATATGGTCAGTGGTACTGCCGTAAATATCCAGTGATACTGCAGTTTATGTCCAGTGGTACTGACATATAATTACAGTGATACTGACGTATAATTCCAGTGATACTGCCGTATAATTCCAATGATACTGCCATATAATTCCAGTGGTGCTGCCGTATAATTCCAGTGGTACTGCCATATAATTCCAGTGATAATGCCGTATAATTCCAGTGATACTGCCGTACAATTTCAGTGGTACTGCCTTATAATTCCAGTGATACTGCCATATAATTCCAGTGGAACTGCCGTATAATTCCAGTGATACTGCCGTATATGTCCAGTGGTACTGCTGTATAAATCCAGTCCATTGATACTGCCGTATAAGTCCAGTGATACTGCCATATATGTCCAGTGGTTCTGCCGTATATGTCCAGTGGTACTGCTGTATATGTCCAATGGTACTCCCATATAATTCCAGTGATACTGCCGTATATGTCCAGTGGTACTGCCGTATAAATCCAGTGGTACTGGCGTATAAATCCAGTCCAGTGATACTGCCATATATGTCCAGTGATACTGCTGTATATGTCCAGTGGTACTGCCATATATGTCCAGTGGTACTGCCGTATATGTCCAGTGGTACTGCCGTTTATATCCAGTGGTACTGCTGTATAAATCCAGTCCAGTGATACTGCCGTATAAGTCCAGTGATACTGCCATATATAGTCAGTGGTACTGCCGTATATATCCAGTGATACTGCAGTTTATGTCCAGTGGTACTGCCATATAATTCCAGTGATACTGCCATATAATTCCAGTGGTACTGCTGTATAATTCCAGTGATACTGCCGTATAATTTAAGTGATACTGCCTTATAAATCCAGTGATACTGCCATATAATTCCTGTGGTACTGCCGTATAATTCCAGTGATACTGCCATAAAGTTCCAGTGGTACTGCCATATATTTCCACTGGTACTGCCGTATAATTCCAGTGATACTGCCATATAAGTCCAGTGATACTGCATATAATTCCAGTGATA
Organism: Pseudophryne corroboree; assembly: GCF_028390025.1. Classification (NCBI taxonomy): domain Eukaryota; kingdom Metazoa; phylum Chordata; class Amphibia; order Anura; family Myobatrachidae; genus Pseudophryne; species Pseudophryne corroboree. Next base: position 307,469,451 of record NC_086447.1, on the reverse strand, counting down.
CTGCCGTATAATTCCAGTGGTACTGCCATATAAATCCAGTGGTACTGCCATATAATTCCAGTGATACTGCCATATAATTCCAGTGATACTGCCATAAAGTTCCAGTGGTACTGCCATATATTTCCACTGGTACTGGCGTATAATTCCAGTGATACTGCCATATAAGTCCAGTGATACTGCATATAATTCCAGTGATACTGCCGTATAATTCCAGTGGTACTGCCATATAAATCCAGTGGTACTGCCGTATAATTCCAGTGATACTGCCGTATAATTCCAGTGGTACTGCTATATAAATCCAGTGGTACTGCCGTATAATTCCAGTGATACTGCCATATAATTCCAGTGATACTGCCATATAAATCCAGTCCAGTGGTACTGCCATATAAATCCAGTGGTACTGATGTATAATTCCAGTGATACTTCTGTATAAATCCAGTCCAGTGGTACTGTCATATAAATCCAGCGGTACTGCCATATATTTCCAGTGGTACTGGTGTATAAATCCAGTGATACTGCCATATAATTCCAGTGATAGTGCTATATGTTTACAGCGGTATTCCCGTATAATTACAGTACTGCCGTATAAGTCCTGTGGTACTGCCATATACAGTAAGTCCAGTGGCACTGCCGTATATGTCCAGTGGTACTCCCATATAATTCAAGTAATATTGCCCTATAAATCCAGTCCAGTGGTACTGCCATATAAATCCAGTGGTATCGCCGTTTAATTGCAGTGATACTGCCAAATAAATCCAGTCCAGTGGTACTGCCGTATAATTCCAGTAGTACTGGTGTATAAGTACAGTGATACTGCCGTATAATTCCAGTGATACTACTGTATAAATCCAGTGATACTGCTGTATCATTCCAGTGGTACTGCCATATAATTACAGTGGTACTGCCGTATAATTCCAGTGATACTACCGTATATTCCAGTGGTACTGCCGTATATTCCAGTGGTACTGCCATATAATTCCAGTGGTTATGGCATATAAGTGCAGTGATACGGCCATATAAATCAAGTGCAGTGGTACTGCCGTATAAGTCCAGTGGTACTGTCCTGTGCTGTATATTATTTACTCCATTTAAAGGGGTTATTAATATTTAATGTAAATAATTTTTACAGGGTTTGCCCTGTGTGGTGTAGGCATTTGCTGATCTGTGCCACATATTGGGGGTCATTCAGAGTTAATCGCTCGCTAGCAGTTTTTAGCAGCCGTGCAAACGCATTGTCGCCGCCCACCGGGGAGTGTATCTTCGCTTTGCAGAAGTGCGGACGCCTGTGCAGCAGAGTGCCTGCAAAAACATTTTGTGCAGAACAAGACCAGCCCTGGACTTACTCTTCGTGTGCGTTGATTCTAACGTTGGTGGGATGGCTTTTGACGTCACACACCCGCCCAGCGTTTGCCCAGCCATGCCTGCGTTTTCCCTGGCACGCCTGCGTTTTTCCAAACACTCCCATAAAACGGTCAGTTGACACCCAGAAACGCCCCCTTCCTGTCAATCTTCTTGCGGCCGCCAGTGCGACTGAAAGCTTTGCTAGAACCTGTGCAAAAACACAAAGGACTTTGTACCCGTACGTTGCGCATGCGCATTGTGGCATGCGTGATGTCAGGTAGCTATCAACTCGGAATTACCCCCACTGTTTTATATAACTCCAGAAAATTAATGGAGAACAAAAATTTGGAGGATAAAATAGGGATCAAGAACCACTTCCTCCTAGTGCTGAAGCTGCTGCCACTAGTCATGACATAGACGATGAAATGTCATCAATGTCGTTTGCCAAAGCCTATGCCCAATGTGATAGTAGAAGGCATATAAAATCCAATAAGCCAAAGTTCAGAAAAAAGACCCCAAAAAAATAAATTTAAATGGTTTGAGGAGAAACATAAACTTGCCAATATGCCATTTACGACATGGAGTGGCAAGGAACGGCTAAGGCCCTGGCCTATGTTCATGACTAGTGGTTCAGCTTCACATGACTATGGAAGCCCTCATCCTCCCACTAGAAAAATGATAAGAGATAAGCTTGCAAAAACACACACCATAGAACTGTGAGTTCTAAGATAGTATCACAAATCCCCAAGGAGATCGGCGTAGGAGGTTACTTCAACAAAATGTGGATAATATGATGTTCATCAAAATGAATTATAAATTCCTCCAGGTAGACCTTGACCAGCAATTGCCTCCAGAAAGTACACAGGGACCTGCAATGGTGGATTCCAGTTGGGACGAATTAATACTGTGTGAGGAGGAGGATGTACACACTGAAAGGGGTGAGGAATTGGAGGATGAGGATGAGGATGAGGTCAACATCTTGCCTCTGTAGAGCCAGTTTGTGCAAGGAGAGATTGATTGCTTCTTTTTTTGGTGGGGGCCCAAACAAACCATTAATTTCAGCCACAGTCGTGTGGCAGACCCTGTCGCAGAAATGATTGGTTTGTTAAGTGTGCATATCCTGTTTATACTACAAAAGGGTGGGCGGGACAATTCCATCTTGCACCTCTTTTTCTTATTTGCATCATGTGCTGTTTGGGGACTAGTTTTTTAAAGTGACATCCTGTCTGACACTGCCGTACAACTCTAGGGGTACTGCCGTATAAGTCCAGGGGTACTGATGTATATGTCCAGTCCAGTGGTGCTGTTTTGTGCTGCATCAGTCCAGTGGTAGTGTTTTGTGCTGCCATAATTCCAGTGGTGGTGTCCTGTGCTGTATATTATTTACTGCAAATAAAAGGGTTATATACATTACTTATATTTTTATCCAAATAATTTTTACAGGGTTTGCCCTGTGTGGTGTAGGGGTATGCTCACCTGTGCTACATATTATTATAATATCTCCAAATAAAATGGTTGTTATTATCCAAATTAATTTTACAGGTTTTGCTGTGTGTGTGTGTGTGTGTGTGTGGTTTAGGGGTACGCTCTCCTGTGCCATCAATATTGTGCGTGTATTACAAATTCCAGCATGTCACATGTTGTTTTTGCAGCACACTTTTGTCGCTTAGCTTGGTCATGCAGCTACCTCATTGCACCTCTTTTTCTTCTTTGCATGATGTGCTGTTTGGGGCCTAGTTTTTTTAAGTGCCATTCTGTCTGCCACTGTAGTGCCACTCCTAGATGGGCCAGGTGTTTGTGCCGCACACTTGTTTCACTTAGCTTAGCCATCCAGCTACCTCATTGCACCTCTTTTTATTCTTTGCATCATGTGCTGTTTGGGGCCTAGTTTTTTTAAATATACAATCCTGCCTGCCACAGCAGTGTCACTCCTAGATGGGCCAGGTGTTTGTGCCGCACACTTGTGTCTCTTAGCTTAGTCATCCAGCCACCTCGGTGCAACCTTTTGGCCTAAAAACAATATTGTGAGGTGTGAGGTGTTCAGAATAGACTGGAAATGAGTGGAAATGAATGCTATTGAGGTTAATAATACCGTAGGAAATTATGTGATTTTATCTGTTTTTTTTTTTTTTTTATCATCCAGATCCAAAACCAAAACACGATAGGGTGGCTTTGGCAAAACCAATCCAGATCCAAAACACGAGCATGGCACCAGAGCCAAGACCAAACACAAAACACGAAAAGTGCCCACCGCACATCTCTAAATAATATATATATATTAGTGCTGGGCAATATAACGCGTTATTAATGCGTTAATGCCATAAGGCAATAACGGCAATAATATTGTTAACGCCATTAACGCTGCTGCTGCTGCGCTGGAAGCAGTAATTCATCTGACCCCCTTGATGGAGAAGCTGCTGGATGCCGCCGGAGAAGAGGAAGCCGCCGGATGCCGCCGGAGAAGAGGAAGCCATCAGCCGCCATAACCTCTTGAGACTGAGACTCCGGTAAGCTTGTCCACCACAACACACATAGTTAAATGAAAGAAAAATTGCGTGGGGTCCCCCCTTCTAAGCATAGCCAGCCTCGGGCTCTTTCAGTCGGTCCTGGTAGTAAAAATACAGGGGAAAAATTGCGTAGGGTTCCCCCATATTTAAACAATCAGCTCCGGGCTCTGCGCCTGGTTCCAAAAATACGGGGGACAAAAGATGTAGGGGTCCCCCGTATTTTTAAAACCAGCACCGGGCTCCACTAGCCAGAGAGATAATGCCACAGCTGGGGGACACTTTTATATAGGTCCCTGCCGCCGTGGCATTACCCCCCCAACTAGTCACCCCTGGCCGGGGTTCCCTGGAGGAGTGGGAACCCCTTCAATTAAGTAGTCCCCCCTCCGCCAGCCCCCCAAGGGCCAGGGGTGAAGCCCGAGACTGTCCCCCCATCCGTGGGCTGTGGATGGGGGCTGATAGCCTTTGGGTAAAAAATAGAATACTGTTTTTTGTGGTAGAACTACAAGTCCCAGCAAGCCTCCCCGCAAGCTGGTACTTGGAGAACAACAAGTACCAGCATGCTGGGAAATAACGGGCCTGCTGGTACCTGTAGTTCTACTACAAAAAAAATACCCCCCAAAAAAACACAACGCACACACCGTGAAAGTACAACTTTATTACATACATGCACACCTAAATACACACATACTTACCTATGTTGACACAGAGCTCCTCAGTCCTCTTCTCCAGTAGAATCAGCGGGGTACCTGTAAATAAAATATATACTTACAAACAATCCTTGCATAGTTCTGTCCTCTTCTTTTCCGACGTAATCCACAAACTTGATTAAAATAATAAAATGGAAACCCGATCCACGCGACTAAAGGGGTTCCATGTTTACACATGGAACCCCTTTTCCTGAATGTCAGGACCCCCCTTGACTTCTATCACTGAATGTCCCTGTAGCCAATCAGGGAGCGCTACGTCATGGCGCTCTCCTGATTGGCTGTACACTCCTGCCCTGTCAATCAGGACGAGCGCACTGTCTAGAATGGAGGGGAGTGCTCCTCCATTCTAGTCAATGATGGGAACTTTGCAGTCTGCGGTAGACCACGAGGTTAATTGGTGTCACTCTTGTGACACCAAATGTTATTGCACTGTTGTTCATATAGAAGTACTAAAAGTGCACAATACACCACTTTTGAATTTATTATTGACTTCAGTGCCTAACAATACGATTAATCGTGATTAATCACAGAAAATCCTGCGATTAATCACGATTAGAAATTTTAATTGTTGCCCAGCACTAATATATATATATATATATATATATATATATATACAAAAGGATGGATATAGTGTACACCATTGGTTCCCAAACTATCTTGAATCTCGGAATCCTAGAATATCAGTATATGTTTCAAAGAACCCCATTGCCAAAAACGTATTTCTGAGAAAGTCTTCAACATATTTTTAATTAAGTAGATTGCACTTAACTGTTATGCTCAGGTCCTTTTATGTGGTGGTAGACAGGGTTGTGTTTGTCTACATATTTTTTAATTGCCAGCCACCACCAATTGTGGAGCTAGCAGCTGCACCGTGGCCTGCCGTGGTGAAGGGGCCCACAGCCGGCATCAGTATAATTAGTCAGACTGAGTAATTATAAGCTGTAAGCCACTGCCGCAAGAAAGGAGGAAACCTGAATGCAGTCCAGCGCCAGCTAGAAAGAAGGGTCATGAGATCAGTCATCACCTTTCAACTCTGAGCCTCGCAGCTATGACTGTCACCAGTTTCCCTGGTCTGCTGGCTGAACTGCATACTGGGAGAAGTGAGGATGGAGGAGGCAGAGTAATGGATGCAAGAAAGCCAGCCTATGCAAAGTATATTGTGGGAAAAAAGGACATGTAAATACTAGGGGCGAGAGCTGGGCCGTTTTTCAGGTTTTATGTTTTGGTTTCGGATCTGTATCTCCTTCGTATTTTGATCTGTATTGGTTTTTCCAAGCTGCCCTTGCGGGTTTTGGTTTTGGAACTGTATTTTATTGGAAAAAATAATAAAAACAGCTAAAATCACAGTATTTGGGGGTGTTTTTGTTCCTACAGTATTATTAACCTCAAAAACATTAATTTCCACTCATTTCCAGTCTATTTTGAGCACCTCACAGCTCAGATTGTTTTCATCCAGTTTAGGCCAAATGGTTGCACCAAGGTAGCTGGATGACTAAGCTAAGTGACAGAAGTGGGCAGCACAAACACGTGGCACATCTAGGAGTGGCACTGCAGTGGGAGACAGGATATCAGTTTTACAAACTATGCCAAAAAAATGCTGCAAAGAGCACATAATGCAAAGAAGAAAGATGCAAGATGGAAACGTCCTTTAACCCTCCCACCCACCTTTATGTTGTATATATTAAACAGGACATGCACAGTTTAAGGGACAGTCACTTGTGGCTGAAATTATTGGTTTGTTTGGGCCCCCACAAAACAATTTTTTAGAAGGTCTTTCTCTATTAAGTAATTACTCAGAGGATGTTGATGATGAGGTGTTACTTACATTATAATCTTGTACAAAGATTTCCATGTCTTCGCTGCAAATGACGTAACATGGAGGATGTGCATAGATGGCTAATGTTCCTACCTCTACTAAATTTGGCCTCACAAATGGAGCAGATGCTTTCATAAACATTGTCAGGATTGGGGTAAAAATAATCCCAAACCTAAGAGGTCACATGTTTGGTTTTGTGCCCAGGCATCGCAATGGCTTTCTTTTTATCATGGTCAACAACTGCAGCCACTGGTGGCTGACTTACACAAACAACATCATCGTCATCAACATCCTCACTGTCAGATAGTACACACATACCCCCCACATCCTGTCCCACTTCCACACACAAATCCTTCATTTGTATTATGTCCTCTTCATCAGATTCATCACCATCTTTATTGTACTGCTCCCCACATGTGCAGATGGTTCAGAAATGGTGGAAGGAGGTAAAAGAACCACTCTAAAATTAAATGATTTTAAATACCCTGACTTAAGCCCTCTATGCCCCTGGGCATCTGCCTTAGCAGATGACATTGACGGACTCGAATTGTCAATGTCATGACTAATTGCAGCAGCTTCAGCACTAGTAGTAGCCTCCATTTCTTTTTTTTTTAAACAATTTTTTTTATTTACACCAAAAAAGACTGAAGAATCCACAATACATGATACAAATACAGTGGCATAATAAAATATGAATAACAGTCTTCATGGCGTCAGTTTTCCAATTATTTTGTATACTTGTTAAACAGATAGGCAGACTTTCTCCCCAAATGGGGAGCATGTATATGGAGAAAATGGGAGCATCGGTGGGTAGTGGGAAGGGGGGGGGAGGGGGGGAGGAACAGAGAAATAGGAAGAGAAAAGGGACAACAGAGCCGTTCTATGCTACAGTGGGAGCATAACAACTGACACATCCATAAAAATTATATGCGCTAAACATTAGATAAGCATACCTGCGGGATGCGTAACGGTGTAGAAACAAACAGGAACTGGCAGTGCGGGGTGGTGTCCGGAGGGAGGGCCCGAGTGCGTCCCGTTCGGAGGTCGATGAGGTGGGGTCAGAGGCAAGGTTTGAATCTCAAATTGGGGTAGACATCGCGGATAACCAGGGGCCCCAAACAAGTTCAAATTTGTGGGGACAGTCATGCAGGTAATAAGTGATTTTTTCCATATTGGCTACGAACCAGATGTAGTTGTTCAGGGCAGGTATTGTGGGAGGGGCGGTGGTTTTCCAATTTTTGGCTATTAAAGATTTAGCCGCTACTAATATATGGGAAAATAATTTATTCAGTAGGGGGTCAAGGTCTGGGTGTGGACGGGCCAGTAGAAACATCCACGGGTCCAATGTAAGCTTAAGCCCCGCTAACGAGTTCAGTATGTCAAGTACTTTTTTCCAGTAGTTAACGATACGCGGACAGGTCAACCAAATATGGAGGAGAGTACCACGCTGACCGCATCCCCGCCAGCAGACCGGGGTGGCAGAGGGGAACATCCGAGATAGTTTGTCTGGGGTATAATACCACCGATAATACAATTTATAGGATGTCTCCTTGAGTTGGGTAGAGATCGAACTTTTAGCGATGCCCTCCCGTACTTCCTCCCAACAGGTTTCGTCAGGGGGGGGGCCCAGGTCCCTCTCCCACTCCCGTTCGTGGCGGGTCTGCGGCCCAGAGGAGGTCTCAATCAACAAGATATATATTTGCGAGATTAGGCCTCTGCTTATGGGTTTTGCAAGGCATAAAGACTCAAAGGGGGTAAGGTCCCGCTGGACGTCGGCCTGAGGCAGGGACAGGAGGAAATGACGAAGTTGGAAATATTCAAAGAAGGGAGGGGACAGTGAGGGGAATTTGGATTTAATACCGTCTATTGACATCCAATGGCCGTGTAGGGATAAGTCGTGGACCACAAGGATCCGGGCATTAAACCAGGATGTGAACTTACGAGGAGGGACCCCAGCGGGGAAATCTGGGTTGTCCCAGAGGGGTGTAAGAGGGGAGTGTGAGGAGGATAAATGATATTTCACAAGATACTTGTGCCAGGTAGATAGGTGAAACTTAAGGGAGGGAGAGATATCCCTGAGAGCCAGCAGGTGTGATTTGCCCAGGCCCCACAGCGAAGCCAGTGAACGGATTCCCATAGAAAATGCAGTAAGATCAACCCAGGCGATACAGCCTCGGGGTGCAAATGAGGCCACCATTTGGCTTAGATGGCTAGCCAGATAATAGAGTTTGACATCGGGAAATCCTCGACCTCCCGCGGAGCGGGGGAGCCGAAGCACGGTAAAGGCAATCCGTGGGGGTTTGTCGTTCCAAACAAACTTCACAAATGAGGCCTGGGCATCTCTGAGGACCTTCTCTGGCACCTTCACAGGTAGGGTTTGGAAGAGATATAGAAGTTGTGGCATAGCTGTCATTTTGAGGGCAATAATCCTACCCAGCCAGGATATGATGTGCGTCCTCCATCTTGTCAAATCCGATTTGATCTTGCTCAGTATCCGCGGAAAATTTTCAGAGTATAGAGAATTATAATGAGAGGTAATATAAATACCTAGGTACTTGATCTTATTGGTCTGCCATCGTAGGTCATAGGAGGACTGCAGGGAGCATTTGAGGTCTCCAGGTACATGGAGTAGCATAGCTTCAGATTTAGAATAATTTATTTTATATCCTGACAGGGAACCATATTCCTCTATAATCCTATATAGGGCGGGTAGGGAAGACTGTGGCTGAGTGAGAGATAGTAGTACATCGTCGGCGAAGAGCGAGATCTTAGACTCCCGTGAGCCCATCTGCACTCCCCGAACATTACCGGACCTCCTTATCATGGCTGCCAATGGTTCAATGACCATGGCAAACACCAGGGGGGAGAGAGGGCACCCCTGTCTAGTTCCATTAGCTAATGGGAAGGAGGGGGACAGTATCCCGTTGGTAAGGACCTTTGCTATTGGAGAGGAGTAGAGGGCAGAGACCCCGGTCAGAAATTCCGCCGATATCCCGAACGCCTGTAGAGTCTGAAATAAGAACGGCCAAGAGATACGATCGAACGCCTTCTCAGCGTCGAGGGAGAGGATAATAGATGGGGTTTGCCTGCTATTCAACAGATGAATAATGTCAATCGCTTTTCTAGTGTTGTCTCTGGCCTGGCGTCCTGGGATAAATCCCACCTGATCATAGTGTATCAGTTCAGAGAGCACACCATTAAGGCGGGTAGCCAAGATCTTTGCATATATTTTAATATCTAGGTTCAATAAAGATATCGGGCGATAGTTAGCACAATTTCGTGGGTCTCTGCCTTCTTTATGGATGACTATTACTCTGGCCTCCCACATAGTACTTGGGAATTGAGTGCCATGTAGGACTGCGTTAAACAATACCCGTAAATGGGGGACCAACAAGGGGGCAAATTTTTTATAATATGAGGCCGAGAAGCCATCAGGACCTGGGGCTTTAGAAGATTTAAGGTTTCTCAGGACGGCCGATATTTCTTCTTCTGTGATATCTCTATTCAGTTCCACAGAGTCGGTGACAGATAGTTGAGGGAGATCGGCTCGGCGTAGGAATTCTGAAATTAACGCGTCAGGAGGGCCGGGGTTTGGGGCCTTGGGGTTTAAATTATATAGCTTGGTGTAATAATCCCGGAACACCCTGTTTATACCCCCTGGGTCATATGTGATTTCGCCAGATTCGGTGTTTACCGCTAGGATATTATTACGGGATCGTTGTGCTCTAAGACGAGAAGCCAAAATTCTATCGGCTTTGTCGCCTTTCTCGTAGAAGGTCTGATTAAGCCTCTGAAGAGTCTTTGCTGTACGTTCCGACAGAGAGAGTGACATTGCATTTCTAGCTTCTAGTAGGGGCTCTAGGTTAGACGGGGTAGGAGAGAGTTTATGCTGACGCTCAAGGGCCTGGAGTTTAGTAGAGAGGGAAAGGAAGCTAAGCTCCCGGGTTTTTTTAAGCCTAGCTGCCTGGCTAATCAAATGGCCACGTAGGACAGCTTTATGTGCTTCCCACAGAGTGGTTGGGGACGTTTCCGGGAGATCATTGAGAAGGAAGTAATTGGCAAGGCAGTCTTTAATTTGAGTGATAACTTCCTGGCTGTGTAATATGGATTCGTTCAGACGCCAGGAAACGGGGGGAGGGCGTGGGGTGATGGATTGGAGTTCGGCAGTGATTGGGCAGTGGTCAGACCAAATCATAGGTAGAATACAGGCAGATTTCAATTTGGAGGATAGATCCCGGCTGAGTAGGATCATGTCAATTCTAGAGTAGGACTTGTGTACAGAGGAAAAGAAGGTGTAGTCTCTGGTCAGTGGTTCAGATATCCTAAAGGAGTCGAATAATAAGTGGGTTTTCAGGAGTTCTAGCAAAGCAAGTGACGCCAAAGTCGGACGGGGGCGGTTAAAAGACCGAGGGTGAGGAGGAGAGGACCTATCTAGGGAGGCATCCAGTACCTCATTGAAATCTCCAGCCATTATGACCTCTCCTCTACAGAGTCTAGTCAAATATGCACTCAGTCTCCCGAAGAATGTAGCTTGATTTTGATTTGGGGCGTATATATTTACTAGGGTGCATAGGCTATCATTTAGCTTCCCCACTAGGATAAGCCATCTACCTGCTTTATCTGCATGACTGTCCAGCAATTCAAACGTAAGGTGGGCCGCTATCAGAATGGAGACCCCCCTCTTCTTGTGTGCGGCATCACATGCATGAAACGTAAGGGGGTAAGCTTTGGATTTTAAATCAGGGTGTAGGGATTTCTTAAAGTGGGTTTCCTGTAGGAAAACTAAATCACCCTTGGCCTGCTTAAGGGAGAGGAATAGCTTGGTGCGTTTGTTAGGGCTGTTCAAACCTTTGACGTTGTGCGAATAGACTTTAAGAGCCATGGCCGACCAGGTCTCGAAACGCTTCACCTCCTCCCTCCGGACACCGCATCCCTATGAAGAACCAGGACAAAAACAGTATAAATGTATGTGATATATGGCAGATATTTATGCATAGACGGACAAAAAAAGAACACATATACAAAAACAGAGACAGAAACAGGGAGGACAAAACATGGGAGAGACAGGGAAAAGAGGAAAGTTGGAGGCCAGAAGAAACGGCATCTGGCCATATGTGCCGGTCAGGGGGGAACCAAAGGGGGTCACTAGGTGACAACCACCGGATTAGGGTATAAGACCCAATTATGGGGACGCGGCCTGGTCGAGCCAGATGCATCAGGGGTAACGGGCACTCATCCTGGTGCCCCGAGTCCAGGAACCTACATTTGAAAGGTATATGTGTAATCAGCTGTTCCCTATCCCCACCATCCCCTAAGGCGTCTAGCGAAATAACAGCGGCCAACCCAAGTTAGCGCACCTAAATGGCTGTGCCATGGGCACGGGGAGGCGGGACGATGTTGGGACGAAAGCAGAGGGGAGCCACATCTTAACAAGATAGACACACATATAGGCAATATAAAATAAAAATATAAAATAATATTTAGGCAGGAGCGGCCTCAGGTGTTAGGGCCAGCAGAGGCGGATTTCCGTGATGAGGGAACTCGTGTCCAGTCTCGGTTCAGGGAGCGTCTCGGAGTGTCGTTCGACTCTACAGAAGGAGCCTCATTTATCCGCTGCGGAGACTCAGACATGGTTGGAGACGGGTTAACGCCTAGGTTGCGTAAGAGATCTTTAGCTTCATCTAGGTCCCTAGCCGAGTGGAGGCGGTTATGGTGCCATACAAGTATACGGAAGGGGAATCCCCATCTATATCGAATGCCATTATCTCGGAGAGCCAGAGTAATGGGTCGGAATTCCTTTCTTTTAAGTAGTGTACTAGGAGCAATGTCCTGAAATATTTGAAGGGGATGTCCTAGGAAATCCAACTTGGGAAGCTTTCTGGCCTCCCGAAGCAAGACCTCTTTAGCCGAATAATAGTGGCAGCGGAGAATAACATCTCTGGGTTGGACTTGATCTTGAGAGCGGGGGCGAAGAGCTCTATGGGCCCTATCCAACAAAAACTGATCTTCCGGAGTTGAGGGCGATAGATGTACAAACAGTTTCTTGAGGTAGACGGGGAGAGATGCCATATCAACATCCTCGGGTACCCCCCTGATGCGAAGATTATTCCGGCGCGCCCGATTATCCTGGTCCTCTTGATGTTCCAAGATTAGGTGCATTTCTTGCTTCAGGGTATGAACATCGTCCTCCACCCCCTGTTGAAAAGCGACCACTTCGTCCATTTTAGACTCCAAGTGGTCCGTCCTGTCACCCAGATCTGTAATATCGGCTTTAAGAGTGGCTATAGCTGTATGAACCTCTGCCTGTACCGCCTGTACTGATTTCCTCGTCTCCTTGATTTCGCGGAAAAGCAGATGGAGATCCTTTCGGGTCAAGGGAGAGTGGTCGGAATCCTCCGAGTCTGAGACGTCAGGTAGTGACGTAGCCCCTTGTCCTGGCGATTTGGTATTTGAGTAGGCAAATTTTTTCAGGCTCGGGGTTGCCGCTGCCCCCTGTTGCTTTTTGTTGCCTCTAGTCATGGTGAACATGTGTGTGTATATATTGGTTAGAGAGAATCACTGCATCAGCGTGTTTAAAAAAGTCCCGGTGGCGGGGATAGGACAGCTACAATATTATGACATAAGCGATCCCGAGACTCAGGGCTGGTTCCAATGAATCACATTATGAGAGAAAGAGTACCCGGCCTGCAGCCGAAATCAAATATGAGGGCTGCCAGTAGATGGAGCTCCAGGCTCATGTATCATAGGTGAAGCAAAGCAAAGCAAAGGATATTTGTGGTGGAGTCCTCTGTAGTGTTTAAGGGACAATTCCAAGGGGTCCCCCCTGGGCTTAAATACTGCAATCCTGGGTGGGCTGGTCTGCTCTAGCGATCATGTGGTGGGGGTTAGTGAGATAATGCCCGGGCGAGAAAGCTCCGAGCTATACGATCACCCCACACTTTTCCTGCAGGTTATGGGTCTATATTTGGGGCAATATGCAGGGATCAGTAGAGAGGGCCTCCTATCTGCGGTACAGCCGACACACAGGGTCCCCCAGTCTCACCTTCGGCCGCCGAAGGCCGCACCCGTGTCCCGAGCTCCCGAGCCAAGATGGCCGCCAGCAGCCAGTCGATCCCCTGCAGGCCTTCGTGAGGGGTACCTTAGGTTATGGGGTTGTACAATATAGGCGGCTCTAGTGCGGCGGGGGAGAGCAGCTTCCGATGTCAGTCGCACAATGGAGAGGCCGGCCTCCGGCGGATCACGGCGGTCGTCCCGGCAACCCCAGAGTTCCGTGCAGGCAGCCGCCCGCACCTGGTCTCTCTCCCCGCCGGACGAGCACGGAGCACCTCCCTGCGCTTACGGAGCCTTCTGACAGGGTTGTAGTGTGGAGAGCAGGTCGCAGTGAGTCCCGATTTGTCCAGGTACTTCCCGCAGCCCCAGTCCACCACGATCGGGGTCTCCACCGAAATCCAGTCCCCGGCTTATGCACGATATCTAGGCCCCAACCCGCAAGGAGGCAGGAGGCCTCCCCCGGCTCCGGGACTCGTCGTGTCTGGTGCAGGGGGGATTATTTATGCGGCAGGTGCCAGGTGGATCAAGAAATAAGCCAGATAGAGGGCTATAAACTAATAATTTCGGCCCAGGTACCAGGAGCCAGTCTCTGGCACGTCTTTCTAGCTTGCCTGCCAGGCCACGCCCCCCAGTAGCCTCCATTTTTATCAACACAAAGTGGAGTTGACTTTCAATGACAGTGTCACACAAATGAGTCAGAAATATATATAATAATTACACACTGCGGTTGACTTCACCAACAGCACCACACAAATTAGTCAAAAATATGTATAATAATTACACACTGTGGTTTGACTTCACTGACAGCGGTGCACAAATGAGTCAGAAATATGTATAATAATAATAATAATTACACACTGCAGTTGACTTCACAGACAGTATCGCACAAATGAGTCTGAAATGTATATAATAATAATTACACACTGCGGATGACTTCACCGACAGTGTCGCACAATACGTGTATGAGTAGGAAATAATATGCTGTGGTCTGACCAGCAGTGTCACAGTACTTATGAAAATAAAATAAAAATTGTATAGTAGACTGGGTTAACATAGTAACATAGTAAAATAGTTTCTGAGGTTGAAAAAAGACAATTTGTCCTTCAAGTTCAACCTATTTGTGGTCTCCTACGCTGTATTATTTTGAGGACTAATTTTGCCTGTTGCTAATGTTGGCCGTTGTGTTTGCTCCTCTTTTTTTTTTTATAACTATAGTGCATGACTAAGCACCATAAACCTGTATATCCTTATCCATTAGGAATTTATCTAGCTCATTATTAAAAGTGTTGACTGAGTTCGCCAGTACTACTCTCCTGTAACCTAAGCAGGTGTCCACGTGTCCTCTGTGTTGGCTTTACCAAAAACAGATCCCTTGCAAGCTTTTTGCATTGTTCCCCTTATATATTTGTAAATGTTTATCATGTCCCCTCTTAGTCTCCTCTTTTCCAATGTAAACATGCCTAGCCTTGCAAGCCTTTCCTCGTATTCCAGTGCCTCCATCCCCTTAATTAGTTTGGTCACCTGCCTCTGAACCTTTTTTAGTTCCAAGATATCCTTTTTGTAGTACGGTGCCCAAAATTGTGCACAGTATTCAGGATGTGGCCTCACTAGTGATTTATATAATGGGAGTATAACACTCTCATCCCTTGCATCAATTTCCCGCTTTATGCATGCTAATACCTTGTTAGCCTTCTTTGCCGCAATCCTACTTTGGGTACTGCTGCTTAGTTTCCTATCTATGTGAATACTTAAGTCTTTTTCCAGTACAGAATGCCCTAATTTTACCCCATTTAGTATGTAGGTGTTATTTTTGTCCCTGCTACCAAAGTGCATTACCTTACACTTGTCTGTATTGAAGCTCATACTCCATTTTGCTGTCCATGCTTCCAGTTTAACCAAGTCGTTCAAGGGTACAGCATGAACAAAAAATAAATATATATTTTTATAATTTTAGGCTTTATCTTTTTAGCTCTTATTATTTTAACTTTACACTGGGGCAGAGCACCTGGATGGATGGACAGATTACCCCTTACAGCAGAGAGCACCCCTTTTTCAGAAACAGCAGAGAGAGCACCCCTTTGTCTGATACAGCAGACAGAGAGCCCCCTTTTTCAGATACAGCAGAGAGAGCATCCCTTTTTCAGATACAGCAGACAGAGAGCACCCGTTTTTAAGATACAGCAGGAAGAGAGAGCACCTTTTTTAGATACAGCAGACAGAGCACTCGCCCCATGCCATGCCACCCAGTACTGAGACGAACACATCCATTCAGTACACTCTCCAATGCTGGAGTGAAGATGGTGCCGATCACCATGGACTTATATAAAATCCCAAACCCGCGAGAATGCGACAGCGAGATGATGATGTTTTGCCTCATTTTGGGATCCGAGTAATCCCACCTCGGATCGAGAAGTATGGAGGGGGGGTTCGGTTCCTGAGGAACCGAACCCGCTCATCCCTAGTAAATACCAACATGTAGATGTGTGTTTTGCTGTGTGTGATTTGCTATTTATGTGTATTTATAGATAGCTATATTAATAGTACATTAACATTCCTGGTAGTAAATGCTGGGGTATCCATAAGGTAAACACTGGCATAACGTGTTTAACGAGCACTGCTGTGTGGTGTAATGTGTATAAGAAGGACTACTGTGTGGCATAATGTGTATAAGGGGCACTACTGTGTTGTATAATGTGTATAAGGAACTGTACTGTATGGTGTACTGTGTATAACGAGCACTACTGTATAGCGTAATGTGTACAAGGGACACTTCTGTGTGGTGTAATGTGAATAAGGTTGCACCACATGTGGCATAATTTGAACTGGGGGTTTACTGTTGCATCTAGGTCCACCACTCGCTGGTTCCTCCACTGGCCACCACTACTGGTTTTGGTCATCACATAGACCATAAGGTTGCAATACATGTGGCATTATTTGAACTGGGGCTTTATTGTTACATCTAGGTCTGCCACTCGCTAATTCCTCCACCACTGGCCACCACTACTGGTTTTGGCCATCACATAGACCATAAATAATTTGATTTGGTCTTGGACCTCTAACGTGTGGCACCTCTGCAAGTGCATGTGAATTGCAGTTTGGGAATCACTGATATATACAATAGAAAAGACTGTCTTGACAGTGTTATAAGCAAGTGGAGGTTGCTGCCCGTGTGATGGAGCTCAGGAAGGTTAATTCTTGTATATAAGCTTTATAATACCTTTAAAGTGTGCTAGCTGGCTGGCTGTCCCATGAAATACAGACTACATGGCTCCTTTTCTCATTATCCACACTGCTGTGCTGGCTGCTGGGCAGTGCTGTGTTATGTCCATTGGCAGCTGCGTGTGTCCATCTACTCAAGTGGCTGTGCTGTGTCCATTGGCTGCTTTGCTGTGTTCATCCACTCCCTGTGTCCAGTGGTTGCTGCTGTGTCAATCCACTCCCTGTGTCCATCCACTCAAGTGGCTGTGCTGTGTCCATCCACTCCCTGTGTCCGGTGGCAGCTACTGTATCCATCCTCTTCCTGTGTCCATCCACTAAAGTGGTTTTGCTGTGTCCAGTAGCTGCTGTGCTGTGTCCATTCACTCCCTGTGCTGGATGTCATGAAGTCCAAGTAGGCCGGAGATGTGGGTTCCAGGCTAAAGTGACAATCACGTACAAGGCAAAACCATGCATTGTTATGATTTCCGTTTTATAAAAATGTCAAATATTGGCCGGCTGGTGATGCGCCCATCCACTCCCTGTGTCCATCCACTGAAGTGGCTGTGCGGTGTCCAGAGACTGCTGCACTCTGTCCATCTACTCCAGTGCTGCTGACGTATCTGCCCAGTGTTCATACACTCCAGTGCTGCTAACGTATCTGTTGTTCTGTTCAGTGGCCCTCATTCCGAGTTGATCGCTCGCTAGCTATTTTTTGCAGAGCAGCGATCAGATAGTCGCCGCCCACAGGGGAGTGTATTTTTGCTTTGCAAATGTATGATCGCATGTGCAGCCGAGTGGGACAATTTTTTTTTTTGCAGTTTCTGATTAGGTCTGAACTTACTCAGCCCTTGCGATCACTTCAGCCTGTCTGGTCCCAAAATGGACATCAGACACCCACCCTGCAAACGCCTGGACACGCCTGCGTTTTCCCTTCACTCCCAGAAAATGGTCAGTTCTTCCTGTCAATCTCCTTGTGATTGGTTGTGTGAATGGATTTGTAGCTAGAAGCATTGCACAGCAACAATGCTGTTTGTACCCATACGACGCACGTGCGCATTGCGATACATACGCATGCACAGTAGTAACCTGATTGCTGCACTGCAAAAAACGGCAGCGAGCGATCAACTCAGAATGAGGGCCTGTGTTCTTATACCCAGGGCTGCTGGTGCATCTGTCCAATGTCCATCCAAAAAGTTTTAACAAAGTTTAAAAAAGCAAAATGAAAAAAAGTTTAACAAAATGTGTACATCTTGTGTGTGCTATACCCCCCTGTGTTCACATAACATATAAGTTGACCTATCTGTCCAGTGTCCATACACTCTAGTGCTGCTGACGTATCTTTCCAGTGTTCATATACTCCAGTACTGCTGATTTATCTGTCCCGTGTTCATATGCCCCAGTGCTGCTGACATATCTGTCTAGTGTTTATTCACTCCAGTGCTGTTGAAGTATTTGTCTAGAATTCATACACTCCAGTCCTGCTGACATACTGTATCTGTCCAGTGTCCATCCAAAAAAGTTCTAAAACTGCTGATGTATCTTTCCAGTGTTCATATACTGCAGTGCTGCTGACATATCTGTCCATTGTCCAACCAAAATAGGTTTAAAAAATGTTTGGAAAATATTTTTTGGGATAAAATTTGCTGTGTGTGCTGTACCCCCCACTGTACCCCCCACTGCATTCACATAAATAAAAACACTGCAATCTGCAGAGTTCACATAATGTATGAGTACAATGACTCCACAGGCCATATCACACTGTGTTCCAGGGCCATAACTAAGTGTGTGCCAGTAGTGCCTTGCCCACAGCGCACATGCACTCTGGATGCAGAATACTGGCAGCACAGCTCAGTCGGAGAAGGTGCCCGGCCGCTAACGCAGCAGTGTGAATGAGAAGCTGCAGCAGGCGGCAGAAATTGGACACTGCCTGCTGAAATAAGGGAAGGCTGCTGGAGGAGGGCATGGAACAGGGAGAGGACAGAAGCTCCTCCTCCTCCACTCTGTGCGCTCTCTGCTGCTACTTCCACCACTGTACTATCCCTCCTCCTTTGGTGGCAACCCCTGGTCCTGCAGTCTCCGATGTCGGACTCAGACAGGGGAGAGGAGTGCAGCGCTGGCCTGGAGGTGGACCCCCGTTCTCAGCAATTCATCCAGAACACATTTGTTGTCACTGCTGCTGGAAGATGGCGGTGACCCCCCCCCCCCCCCCAAGCACAGCTTTGGAGGAGAAGAGCGCGCTGGACTTGGAGTCAATGAGGAAGTGCCTGTCAGGTGCACACAGTGCTGGGGTGCTGGTGGAGAGGAGCATGCTCAAAAGGTAACTGTCCCTGGCTGGCTGACTGTCTCTTTCTCTACCCCCCACCTAATGTGTAAAAAGGGGGACTCTGACTGCCTAATGTGTAAAAAGGGTGACTCTGCCTGCCTAATGTGTAAAAAGGGGGACTCTGCCTGCCATTATGTGTAAAAAAAGGGGGACTGCCTGTCGTTATGTGTAAAAAAAAAGGGGCGGGCGACTGCCTGCCATTATGTGTAAAAAGGGGACTCTGCCTGCCGTAATGCAGTGACATGCAGTGGGGTGAGGCAGAGCCTTTCCTGTCATGCTAAAGTTTGTGTTTGCTCACCGCACGTCCCTGCTATAATGTGTAAAAAGGGGGACTCTGCCTGGCTAATGTGTAAAAAAAGGGGGACTCTCCTGCTGTAATGTTAAAAAAGGGGCACTCTGCCTGCTCTAATGTGTAAAAATAGTGGACTCTGCCTGCCGTACTGTGTAAAAGTGGAACTCTACCTGCCATACTATGCAGAGCCGGATTAACGGTGGGCAGAAGGGCTGGTCATCCCGGGGCCCACACACACTGTCCTCACAACTGCAAAAAAACATTGGAGTAGGAGTACAGCATTTACCTGTCTTCTCTCCATCTTCCTCGGCAGCTGAGACGTTTCATTACAGCTGCAGCCGCCGAGGAGCTTCACTCTTTGCAGTGTGAAGTCTCGCGAGATTTGACATTATCTCGTGAGTCTACACACTGCTGTGAGTGAAGCTCCTCAGTGGCCGCAGCAGTAAAGGAACAGCTCAACTGCCGAGGAGTACGGAGAGGAGACAGGTAAATGCTGTACTCTTACTCTGATTTTTTTTTCAGTTGTGAGGACAGTGTGTGGGGACCCCACAAATTTGTTGCCCAAGGGCCCCCACAGACCTTAATCCGGCCCTCATACTGTGTAAGAGGGTACTCTGGTGTAATGTGTGATGGGCTCTACCTGGCATAATGTGTAAAAGAGGCTCTACCTGGTGTAATTTATGTACGTGGTGCTACTGTGCGGCATAATTTGAATAATAGCGACTTCTGTACAGCGTAATAATATGAATTTGTATTATTTTTGTGGCCACGCCTCTATATTTTTGGCGCGCACTGCCCCTATTTTATATATATAGTAGGGGGGCAATGCTTTTTATTGTACACAGTGCTAAAATGTCTAGTTACAGCACTGCTGTGTTCACATAACATAAGTACGGTAACACCACAGTGAGCGGTGAGTTTAAAAAAAAAGTTCAAGGAAATACAGTAAATAATCCTTTTAAGCTTTAGTTGATATTGTACAACTTGTGTGTGTGTTCATCGATATGGATCATGAGGATCAGTCGAGAAAAGAGCAGAGTCATTGATGGACAAGATACCAGTCCTTAAATGTCATCTACTAAAGCCGATGCCCAAGGCCATAGTGGGTTTACGTCAGGGAATGTGAAATTAAAAAAACAATAATTTACAGTGGTAAAGAAAAAAACACCTCTAATAAATGGAAGGTTAACTGCAGAAAACATAAAATAGGCAACATGCCGTTCAAAACATGCAGTGGCAAGGAAAAGCTCAGGTCATGGCCTTTATTTATGAGTGGTGATTCTGCAATTGTCAGTGAGGCATCTTCTACTGCCTCACATGATGATGCAAGCCCTTCTTATTCAGAATGTAGAAGAGATGTCAAAATAATGAAAACCAGAAAATCAGTGCAGAAGTAAAAGCAGTAGAACAAACCGTGTGTTCAGAAACATCACAAATCTGTGAGGAGAGTCTAAGTGTGTCCACAAGTGCTATGTGTGAGCCCGACCTTTCTGATACTGTACTCAGAGAGAAGCCTACATCAACCATTTCTGCACCCTCTGTAAATGTGGGGATGAGCAGCAAAAGTATAGCTGGTAACATAGAAATTGATGAGGGATAATTTTGTAAAGCTGATGCTGGCATTAATGAGTATGTTGATGAGAATGTTGTTTGTGTAAGTCAGGCACCAGTGGAAGCAGCCCTTGCCTGTGTTAAGAAGGTCATTGTTGTGCCTGGGCATGTTAAAACATTCACCTCTTATGTGTGGAATTATTTTTCCCAAAATCACTTCTCTGGCCTTCTGTAGCATTTGTAAAGACACAGTTAGTAGAGGTAGGGACGTTAAGCATTTAGGAACCTCCTCCCTGTTACATCATTTGCAGTGAGTTCATGCAAAGTTTTTGGGAAAATCAGAAACTTATGCTAAAAAAATAACAACAAGCAGTGCAGCATCAGTTAGCTCCCTTCCTTCAGCTAGATCCCAGCACCTGTAAACTCTACTGCCAACAACTTCATCATCAATATCCTCACTAATAATCAAAGATAGTTTTACATCCAATTTGATAAAGCTAGGTGACTCCTCCCCTATCTAGGATTCCTCAGAAGATTCCTTCAGCCCTATGCCTGCTGCTGAAGATGGATCTTCATCCCAGAATGGGGCCAAGAAGACCACTAGTAGTTTCAACCAACAATTAACCTTTAAACAATCTTTTGTAACAGGAAGCAATCATGGCAGTTGTCACCCAGCCGCACAGTGGATCACTGAAGCTATTATGGTTATGCTAGTACTAGATCTGCATCCAATATCCACCATTAATGCAGCAGGTTTTAGACAGTTAATTAAAGGTCCTATGTCCCTTCTAGCAAATTCCATCTCGGTTCCATTTTACTAGACAAGCAATTCCTCCTGTATAAGGTTGATAAAAAAATAGATTTGTTGGCCTACAAAATGCCATTATACCCACTGTTCACTTAACAACAGATATGTAGACAAGCAGAACTGGGCAAACTAAAGATTACATTACTGTGACAGGCCAATTGGTGGGTGAATCTCCTTCAGCAGCAGGAAGAGAGGCAACATCTAAAAAAAAATGCCAGCACATTTAGAGGCAGGCTACTCTGTGCATCACTGGCTTCACTTAGATGCATGCTGCTGAAAACCTCTTCAAAAAACTAAGGGATGGCGTTGCAAAATTAGCTTACCTCGTTTTAACTCTCCTCAGGACTTGTGATTACTGATAATGCCACAAATATTGTGAAAACAATATAGCTGGGTGAATTACATGTCCCATGTTTTGCTCACACAATCAACTTGGTGTCCCAGAGATTTTTAATAGATGACAGAAGTGTGCAGAGGATGTTGTCTGTAGCACAAAAACTTTTTGGCCATTTTCAGAATTCAGCAGATACATGCAGAAGACTGCAGTGCCTGCAAGAACAGTTAAATTTGCCTTGCCACCAACTGAAGTAAGAGGTAGTAACAAGGTGGAATTCCACCCTTTACCTGCTTCAGCAGATGGAAGAACAGCAAAAAGCAATCCAAAGATACACAACAAGCCATGTCATTGGGAGAGGAGGGGGAATGTACCTTAGTCCAGTGTAGTGTAGCATTCTTTCTGTGTTGTGCAAGGTGCTGAAACCCTTCAAAGTAATCACCTGTGAAGTGAGTTCAGATACTGTCATCTTGAGTCAGGTGATTCCTCTAATGAGAGTTTGGGAAAAACAGCTCAAGAAATTGGAGGAGATGAATAAAATGATTCTGATAAGTATCATGGGCTTGTAGATCAAGTCCTTTATTTGCTTTGCCAGAAGGGTAGTTTATACTGTATCTTGAAATTGGTTAACTAAATTTTTGTGACCATGCTTTACCCCATGTCTAATCTGTACATTGTGTCTTTCTTTCAAACTGACCCAAATCTTAACAGATGCGAGGAACTCCTGGTGTGCAAGTTGGCAATTAAAATGCTACATGACACGCTGACATCTCCTTCAGTTAACTGCTGCTGCCAGGAAAAACTCAGCTTTCCCAAGAGACCCGGTGGTGATGCAAAGGAGTCAACACAACATTTTGATCTGGTTGGGTCTAAAAGAATTTCCCAAAATTAGTGACACCTCTATGTAACTCCATCTGATATGGTCAACATCCAAAGAATGGCGGGGGATTATGTAAATGACAGGATACAAATAGACATGTCACAGAGTCCCTTTGACTACTGGAAGGAAATAAAAGCCATTTGGAGTCACTTGTACAAACTGGCTGTGCATTACTCAAGCTGCCCACCCTGCAGTGTGTACTCAGAAAGAGTTTTCAGCACAACTGGGAACCTTGTCAGTGATCAGCATAGGAAGCTATTTCCTCAAAATATGGAAAAGATAATGTTTATCAAAATTAACTATAAATTCCATAAGTAAGACTGCTACTGGCAATTACACTAAAGTATACAGACTTCTGTTATGTTGGATTTCAGTGGAAATTAATTGATATTGTGTGAGGTTGATGTACACACTGATGAGGGTGAGGATGGCAATTATGATGATATCTTGCCACTGCAGAGCTGTTAGTTTAGTTGACTTTAAGCTCATTAGTAGCTTGTTTTGTGTGGGCCCAAACAAACCAAGCCATCTCAGCCACAAAAGTCCTTGTTGCTGAAGTGCTTGGTTTGTTAAACTGTGCAAATCCTTTTTAATATCCAATATAAAGGACAATTCCATATTGAACCACTTTCATCTCTGCCACTGCTGTGTGGCAATGTTTCATAGATGTGTTATAAAATGTGTTTGTGCCGCTGCTCTGTCATTTAGTAACCAGCCAGCTCACTGCAGCCTTTAGTCTAAACAGGATGAAAACAAAAAAAGAAACAAATAATTCCAGCGCGTCACAACCACCTAACTAATACAATTTGGTCGTATGTGTTGAAAAAAGCAGCTCTCAACTGGACAGTACTGACCTGTCCACCAACAAAACAGCACAAGATTGATAATATATTATCAGAGAGCGCATATAGCTGTATATATCAAATTTATTACATATAAAATAAAATAAACACATGTACATATAAAAAATAAACAATCAATTAAAAATTCCCCCTACTACAGTGGATTAAATTTGACCGGACACTTTTGCTATATCCAGATTTAAAGTTCTTAATATGACCTTATTCTCAGTTTAAAGTCCCGAACAATATGCAGTCCTATTTAAGAACAGTTGATGATGCCTGCTGTTTTTATCCAGCTGTGAGCATTTTCACATGCTCTTAGAGATCTCCTTATGTATCTGATAGACAGCCGGCTTTCCACTTCCGTTAATTGGTGCCGCAAAACGGCCAAGTACTTTAGATGCTTAAGCTTTAGTATCAGTATTAAAGGACTTATACGTCCACTCTCACTGTGCTAATAGGGCCACATTGCAAGATTGTCCACTTTACTCACGACCAGGAGCGTGCCTGTTTGTTATCCGTGGACGGCCCCCGTTGTCGGTCTCAGCCACAGTCGAGAGAAGGCACCTTTATTTGTTGCGGGGTGCACCGGAGGATCTCTCAAGATGGTCAGCTTCCAAACGGACAGTAATTTCGAAGGATGATAGTCAACTGGATACCGCTGGTAGTAGGATGGACGTCAATACAGAATAAGCCCCAGTCCTGGACTGGGGCTTATTCTGTATTGACGTCCTTCCTACTACCAGCGGTATCCAGTTGACTATCATCCTTTGAAATTATTACTGTCCGTTTGGAAGCTGACCATCTTGAGAGATCCTCCGGTGCACCCCGCAACAAGTAAAGGTGCCTTCTCTCGACTGTGGCTGAGACCGACAACAGGGGCCATCCACGGATAACAAACAGGCACACTCCTGGTCGTGAGTAAAGTGGACAATCTTGCAATGTGGCCCTATTAGCACAGTGAGAGTGGACGTATAAGTCCTTTAATACTGATACTAAAGCTTAAGCATCTAAAGTACTTGGCCGTTTTGCGGCACCAATTAACGGGAGTGGAAAGCCGGCTGTCTATCATATACATAAGGAGATCTCTAAGAGCATGTGAAAATGCTCACAGCTGGATAAAAACGGCAGGCATCATCAACTGTTCTTAAATAGGACTGCATATTGTTCGGGACTTTAAACTGAGAATAAGGTCATATTAAGAACTTTAAATCTGGATATAGCAAAAGTGTCCGGTCAAATTTAATCCGCTGTAGTAGGGGGAATTTTTAATTGATTGTTTATTTTTTTATATGTACATGTGTTTATTTTATTTTATATGTAATAAATTTGATATATACAGCTATATGCGCTCTCTGATAATATATTATCAATCTTAGGATGAAAATAATTTTGAGGTGGACAATATTTACTGGAAATGACTGGAAATTAATGTTATTAAAGTAAATAATACTGTAGGAACAAAAAAAGGCCCAAATTATTTGATTTTAGACTCTTTTTTTTTTAAAAGTGAAGAAAAAAAATACTAAACCAAAACCAGTAACGACATTTTAGCAAAACCAAAACCAGATGATGAATTAGAACAAAAACCAAAATCAGCAAATATGGTCCAGCACACATCTCTAATTAAAGTAAGTGTGAACAGTGCTTTTTTTTGTATACAATGTACAGAAATCAAATGCAAACACTGCATCCTTTATTTACCACTTTAAAAATCTAGTAGGAATCTTGGGGAAGATTTATTAAGCCTGGTGAAGTGATAACGTGGAAGGTGATAAAGCACCAGCCAATCAGCTCCTACCTGTCATTTTCCAAACCTAGCCTGTAACATGGAAGTTAGGAGCTGATTGGCTGGTGCTTTATCACCTTCCACTTTATCACTTCACCAGGCTTAATAAATCTGCCCCCTTGTTTCTTGCAGTAGTCAAAATGGAAAGGACAAACAAGAAATCAGAATCGATAACAGTAATGACATAATATAAAAACAACTTTGTAGCTATCAGCTGGAAAGGTCAATACACAAGCAATGAATTCACCTTCCAGGTGCCACGGACAACAAGTCTAAGATATGGAGAAATGTAAATACATGCATTTGGCACCCATACAAAGTACACAAATGCTTTTATTTATAACAAAAACATTTATGCACAACCAGATGTAAATGAGGGTCTTTTATGTAACAGTTTCTCAACAATTATGGACAGATTATATAACTAGCTATTTTAGATTTGCTGATAATCTGTGGTGGATTTTACCTATGGGTTGGAGGATTGTAGCCCCCCCCCAGGCAGAGGCGGATTTACCGCTAGGCAACATAGGCACCAGCTTAGGGCCTGGCGAGTTCCAGGGGGCCCGGGCCGGTCACGGGCGCCAAGTCACCGACGGTGAGGAAACAGAGCTGCAGAGCATGAGAGCACTTTCTCAAAATACATCTGAGCTGGCCAGCCCCAGGCAGCAGCTGCCAACGCACAGTGATTGTACAGCTGCCGCTGTGAGCCCTTTCCCAGTGCACGCCCACAGTCCAGGTAGTGCCTCCTCCTCTCCTGCACTGTTGTGCATGTAACAAACATGGAGTATGGAGAAAGTAGCCCAGAGGAATGGGAAGAATATGAAGAAAAGTGCTGCCGAAGTGAGGTACGCAGACGTGAGTGCTGCCCCTCCTGCCCCCGCCCCTCCTGCCCCTGATCTGTACACAAGATCCCCAGAGAAGTGCTGACAGATCAGCGACCTCAGTGCACACCTGATGCTTATGTTGCTGAGTTATACTGTCTCTCCTACCAGCTCTGGTGGAACTACAAGTCTGTCTCAGTATACACTGCAGTTCCACATGAGCAGGGGAGTCATGGATGCCTGCATCTCCAGCTGTAGACCTTTAGCCAATTTCCCCCATCTGTTTGTGTTTATCTTTTGTCATGATATATTTAGCTGTATACTGGGTGATACTGGAAGTAATATTGTCCTGCCCCAGTCTCTCAAGCTGTATTCTGGAGCTCTTATCAGTGTTACATACAGAGATACAGTGATGGGTTTATGTGTCTGCAGTACTGGGATATTACAGGCATATAATAACACTGCAAACTGTTCTTATCCTCACTCT
This sequence comes from Pseudophryne corroboree, assembly GCF_028390025.1. Lineage (NCBI taxonomy): Eukaryota > Metazoa > Chordata > Amphibia > Anura > Myobatrachidae > Pseudophryne > Pseudophryne corroboree. Next base: position 307,442,705 of record NC_086447.1, on the reverse strand, counting down.
TTTATCATGAAGCACCAACATACTCCATAGTGTGGCACAAGACTGAGAAACACAAAACTTGTATTGTTACAAGTAGTTGATACTATGAGCCACAGGTGACAGCTGCTCATCAGTAATAGTATTGTATGGTCTTTCCTTGTTTCTATTGACAACCTCGCCCTCTTATCTGTCCCTCATGCATGCTGTTCTCTGGGTGTCATCCCTGACTCTGATCTTTCCCTTCCCCAACATTCACTCCCTATGCTAGTCCTACTGCTTCCACCACCCTAATATCTCCAGGATCCGGCCGTTTCCATCCTGAAAGCCACAAAAACACTTAGCTGCCTATTTATCAATTAATATTTCCAGGATAGGCCCCGAAAACATGATTTTGTGCAGTAATACAAAGTATCCCCTGATATCTGCTGCAGCCCTTCATTTGAAACTGCAAAGACAGCAACCTAAGGCTTCTATGGGCACTGCTTTATTGCCAAATCTACAGAACAGAACTTGTCGCCAATAGCTAACGCCATCTACAGTATCACCCCCCAGCAGTGGATGTCTGCAAATGTGTGGGCGTCCTATTGCCCACGCATGGTAACATGTTGGGATCCTGAAGGAGAAGTGACCACATTTATAATCACTTCACTTATAACATATCTCAGGAACAGAGACCCTCGGCCCCTGTATGTTTTTTTTATACATCCCACTGAATGGTCCTTTGATAAAGCTGCCAAGAGACAGCGAAGGGCGTAAGGGAGCCAGCCTCTGACCAGGGCATTGCTTGACCGTTCAGTGGGACCTTTTACAGCTGTACCAAACGTTGGGAGATTCCAACATCCATTACTGTGGACAATTAATAAAGGGAAAACCACCATGACTGTTGCGTAGGATAAATAGAGTACTCTGGACCCTTGCTAGGTGGAATACCCAGCTTCAACCACAAGGAATCTGATAATTATCCATCTTGAAATGGGATGTCCTATTATCTACCCACTGTCTGGAGGAATTTTGATGATCAATCCATATTGCTTCATGCTAATACTGACATATTGGCTTGCCCTAAGAGAGATTAATTGTGGTCTAGAGACTGGTTATGAGGCTCTTTTAAAGTTTTTATTGAATCTTTCCATTATTTATGTCTTTTTGAATCTGTTTTTTATTATGTTTTTTATTAAATGTATGAAATTTGTTTTTTTTAAAACACCTGTTAATAATTTATTCTTTTTAGCGCTGTTTTTTCATGTGTTTTATCCTTTTGTATTGGGGTGACTGACTATCACCCCATTTGACAGCAGCTTAGAGAACCAGCCCTGTCATAAGTGCCTGATTCATATTAATTTATTAATATAGTCCTTAGATTATAATTGTACCTGGCTATACCTGGCGTAACAGACACTACTGTGCAGTGTAATGTGACTAACGAATACTAATGTGCTGTGTAATGTGACTAAAGGACGCTACTGTGTGGTGTAATGTGAGTAACGGATGCTACTGTGTGGTGTAATGTGACTAACAGACGCTGCTGTGCTATGTAATGTGACTAAAGGAAGCTACTGTGTGGTGTAATGTGAGTAACGGATGCTACTGTGCGGTGTAATGTGTCTAACGGACGCTGCTGTGCTGTGTAAAGTGAATAACGGACGCTACTGTGTAGTGTAATGTGAGTAACGGATGCTACTGTGCGTGTAATGTGAGTAATGGGTGCTACTGTGCGGTGTAATGTGTATAACTGACGCTACTGTGCAGTGTAATGTGACTAGTGAACACTACATGAAGCCATGCCCCTTTATGTTTAATGCATGCCTTAAGTGCGCGCATTTCAGCTCACTACTCAGGGGGTGGTGAGCAGAAATGCATGAAAAGTGACCCACTTGGGTGCACAAATGGCACTTTTTGCGATCGCGTCCAGCACTTTTGTCAGGTTTAGCTGCTTTATGCGGCTAAACCTGACCTCTATGGTCGCGATCAGTGCGAAAACCATAAATAATTGAATATCGCCCCTGTGATCTATTATCACTTTAGACAGTGCCAGTGCCCGTTACTGCACTGATGTCACTGTGACTGGCAGTGACTTTAAATTGGAAATCTAACCTGTCAGTCACAGATACACAAGGCAGTCCCATTGGGAGGTGTTTCCTCCCCCTGAGACTGCCAGACCGGGCTGTGATAAGCAGAGAGCTGGCTTCTTGTAGACATCTTTTCCCTGCCTTTTGCTCTATGGGTTGCAGTCGGTGCAGTTCATAGAAGCCGAGGGCTTGCACATGTGCAGTCGCACCGCAATGTCTGCACATGCTCTGGTCCTGGCACCAGCCAGATCCATTGCGCAGGTGCGAGGACCTGGGGCTGGCTTTCTACTCTACTCTCTGGACATGGGGGTAGCACAGACCCCATAATAAATGTAAGTGGGAGCTGCTGCTGATGATAATACATGTTAGTTGAAAAAATGTGACATTTATAACGTAATCACTATTAGAAAAAAAAGCCTTTTAATGTATAACACATTCACGTTTTTTTACTTTATTTAGGACAAGTCTATTACCACAGTACTATTAACATCTTACGGTAAATTGTTAAATTAAGTTCTGTCTCATACAGTACAGTAGAAATTAAAAATAATGGTTGCAATGGCAAGCAAAAGGTTAAATTAAAGTTCAAAATCTCATTCTTTGATGGAGTTGTCTGCATAGTATTAGACTATTTTATTCAGGATAATAAATAGCCCAATGGCATCATTAACCTTTATCCTTTATTATTTGCAGTCTTGGCGCTACAGTTCTCTAAGCTGAGCCCAGCAGGTTGTCCATGCACTGACATTTCAAAGATTGGCAATGTACTACACTTTGTGTCGGAAACTCGGAATGCACTATCATGCATTTTTGTCATTCGCAGCAAGCAGATCTCAGTCCATTCTCTTTGAATAAAAAGAATAACATGTTAGCCGTTAAGTATGTATATCCTCTACAAAGCGACATATTGAAGATTTTTTTCATATATATTTTGTTATTCTCTGAGAAAGTACTCTAATGGTATTATTTTGTATACAAATAGCTGAAACTGAAGAACTGAACAACAATACATTTGGCAAACAGACAATGTTACATGTTCCTTTTTTACCTTTGAAATGCAATATCTAAAATGCAACCTTTAAATAAATGCTCCTTATACCAGACTTGTATCAATAATGGTGAAAGAAATGTCTAATACCCCTTTCATACAGAGAAAACAACTCTGTAAAAGGGTCGACCCAGGATTTTTTTTGTTTGAAAGGGTTAACCCGGGACTTAATTCCTGTGACTTCGACCCAGGTTTTAACCCGGGCTTTTCACTGATCTTACATGGGTTGCCACCTGTCTGAAAGGGTCCGACCAGGGATTTTAGAAACAGGTCGCAGTTAACAACGCTTATTGGCAGAACTGGAGGGGCACTGGCGATTGGCTGAGCAGCAGGTTCTCTCTGATTGGCTGAGTGGGTGTGGCACTGGTATCTGAGGTCACAATTGTGCTGCAGGGGAGATGGAGAGAGACAGCATGGCACACTGGAAGAGATCAGGGTGCTGCTTGCTGTTAGAGGGGAGGAGGAGATCTGGAAGAAGATCACTGGGACAGTGAAAGACACCACAATGTACACCAACATTGTCAAGATACTTACCTTAAAGGGCATTGGGGGTAATTCCAAGTTGATCGCAGCAGGAATTTTTTTAGCATTTGGGCAAAACCATGTGCACTGCAGGGGGGGCAGATATAACATGTGCAGAGAGAGTTAGATTTGGCTGTGGTGAGTTCAATCTGCAATCTAAATTGCAGTGTAAAAATAAAGCAGCCAGTATTTACCCTGCACAGAAACAAAATAACCCACCCAAATCTAACTCTCTCTGCATATGTTATATCTGCCCCCCCCCCTGTAGTGCACATGGTTTTGCCCAACTGCTAAAAAATTTCCTGCTGCGATCAACTTGGAATTATCCCCATTATGCGGACACAGCAACAGGTAGTGAATAAATTGAAAGCGATCAGAAAATTTTACAACATGACCACAACCTGAGGAAAAGTGGTGCTGCTAGAATGGAGTAGGTTTACTACGATCAGTGCTATTAAGTTTTTGGCAATTCTGCGCTGGTTAATCCCATTGCTACCCCGGAGAATAGCCAATCCATTTGGTGGCGTCCAATTGACGCCACCAATGTTGTGTGATGACATCACTGAGACCAGCAACACCGATCAGATGGCTGCTGTTGGGGACCCAGTCACTATCGAGGTCGATGCCAGTGTAAGCAACGCAGGGACTCCGGCTGGGACATCGACTTCTGTGCAGACTGAGACCCCAAAGTTGCGTAGGAACAGTAAGTAGTTTTTGTTTTACTTTACACACACTTAAGATTTTTGTTTTATTTAAAATCCAGTATATATTATGGGCCATATTCCACAATGATGTTGTTTGCACGTGTTATTATTTTTAAATGCTACATTACACATTCAGTTCCTGACTGTCGTGTATTTCATCAATATTAGAAGGTCACATTAGCTGTTGCACCACTTATGAGTAATAACGACTGCTAACAACATCATAGGCTGGTTACACACCTGCACGCTAATAGCACGATTTATCCTTTATAAAGGCTAAATCGTGCATAGCATGCAGTGTTTGTACAGTTGCACACTTCCTTAACTCACACATGATATCTTTGTCTTGACCGATACTCAAAATGTACTGTATATGTAGCTAGTGTGTAGCTAGTGCAAAGGAGGTACAAGGCCTCAAGCACATATATGCTGACATCACTGCTATTTGATTTTCTTTTTTTACCTCCATTTCTAGTTTTTGACGTACCTGAACGGAAGAAAAAATCGTCAAAGATGGAGCAAGCTACGCACATAGGGGGTCATTCCGAGTTGTTCGCTCGTTGCCGATTTTCGCAACGGAGCGATTAAGGCAAAAATATGCATGCACATGTTATGCAGTGCGCATGCGGTAAGTATTTTAGCACAAAACTTTGTAGATTTACTCACGTCCGAACGAAGAATTTTCACCGTTGAAGTGATCGGAGTGTGATTGACAGGAAGTGGGTGTTTTGGGGTGGAACCTGGCCGTTTTCAGGGAGTGTGCGGAAAAACGCAGGCGTGCCAGGAAAAAACGCAGGAGTGTCTGGAGAAACGGGGGAGTGGCTGGCCGTACACAGGGCGTGTTTGTGACGTCAAACCAGGAACGAAACGGCCTGAGCTGATCGCAATCTGTGAGTAGGTCTGGAGCTACTCAGAAACTGCTAAGAATTTTCTATTTGCAATTCTGCTAATCTTTCGTTCGCTATTCTGCTAAGCTAAGATACACTCCCAGAGGGCGGCGGCCTAGCGTGTGCAATGTTGTTAACATCTGCTAGTGAGCGAACAACTCGGAATGACCCCCATAATGACAAGAATCCTGGTCAATCAGCTGCGAGATTCCGATGCTGAAATACAGACACAGGAGGATGCCCGACTCAAACGCTTTTCTGAGAATAAGAAAGAGTTACAAAATTAATTTCTCACGCAACTCGTGGGTATGCATGAACACATTTCTAGGGAAAACAGAGAGGCACAGATGTCCTTTCTTAACGGTCTGTGTCTAGAATAGACAATCCGCACTCTCCACACCCTTATCCAGCGTATCCTTTTCAGTATTCTGAGGGCCATTTTTTCCAACTACCAGCATCATAGCAGAGGCATGCAGTTTATGGAAACAAACCCTATTATGCAAAATGTGCATAATAGTTAGTGATGTGCACTGGAAATTTTTCGGGTTTTGTGTTTTGGTTCTGGCCCATCTAGGAGTGGCACTGCAGTGTCACGCAGGATGGCCCTTCAAAAAAATACTCCCCAAACAGCACATGACGCAAAGAAAAAAAGAGGCGCACCAAGGTCGCTGTGTGACTAAGATAAGCGACCCAAGTGGCCGACACAAACACCTGGCCCATCTAGCAGTGGCCCTGCAGTGTCACGCAGGATGGCCCTTCAAAAAAACACTCCCCAAACAGCACATGACGCAAAGAAAAAAAGAGGCGCACCAAGGTCGCTGTGTGACTAAGATAAGTGACCCAAGTGGCCGACACAAACACCTGGCCCATCTAGGAGTGGCACTGCAGTGTCACGCAGGATGGCCCTTCAAAAAAATACTCCCCAAACAGCACATGACGCAAAGAAAAAAAGAGGCGCACCAAGGTCGCTGTGTGACTAAGATAAGCGACCCAAGTGGCTGACACAAACACCTGGCCCATCTAGGAGTGGCACTGCAGTGTCACGCAGGATGGCCCTTCAAAAAAATACTCCCCAAACAGCACATGACGCAAAGAAAAATGAAAGAAAAAAGAGGTGCATGATGGAATTGTCCTTGGGCCCTCCCACCCACCCCTATGTTGTAAAAACAGGACATGCACACTTTAACGAACCCATCATTTCAGCGACAGGGTCTGCCACACTACTGTGACTGAAATGACTGGTTGGTTTGTGCCCCCACCAAAAAAGAAGCAATCAATCTCTCCTTGCACAAACTGGCTCTACGGAGGCAAGATGTCCACCTCATCATCATCGTCCGATTCATCACCCCTTTCACTGTGTACATCCCCCTCCTCACAGATTATTAATTCGTCCCCACTGGAATCCACCATCTCAGGTCCCCGTGTACTTTCTGGAGGCAATTGCTGCTGGTGAATGTCTCCACGGAGGAATTGATTATAATTCATTTTAATGAACATCATCTTCTCCACATTTTCTGGAAGTAACCTCGTACGCCGATTGCTGACAAGGTGAGCGGCTGCACTAAACATTCTTTCGGAGTACACACTGGAGGGAGGGCAACTTAGGTAGAATAAAGCCAGTTTCTGCAAGGGCCTCCAAATTGCCTCTTTTTCCTGCCAGTATACGTACGGACTGTCTGACGTGCCTACTTGGATGCGGTCACTCATATAATCCTCCACCATTCTTTCAATGGTGACAGAATCATATACAGTGACAGTAGACGACATGTCAGTAATCGTTGCCAGGTCCTTCAGTCCTGACCAGATGTCAGCACTCGCTCCAGACTGCCCTGCATCACCGCCAGCGGGTGGGCTCGGAATTCGTAGCCTTTTCCTCGCACCCCCAGTTGCGGGAGAATGTGAATGAGGAGCTGTTGACGGGTCGCGTTCCGCTTGACTTGACAATTTTCTCACCAGCAGGTCTTTGAACCTCTGCAGACTTGTGTCTGCCGGAAAGAGAGATACAACGTAGGTTTTAAATCTAGGATCGAGCACGGTGGCCAAAATGTAGTGCTCTGATTTCAACAGATTGACCACCCGTGAATCCTGGTTAAGCGAATGAAGGGCTCCATCCACAAGTCCACATGCCTAGCGGAATCGCTCTGTTTTAGCTCCTCCTTCAATGCCTCCAGCTTCTTCTGCAAAAGCCTGATGAGGGGAATGACCTGACTCAGGCTGGCAGTGTCTGAACTGACTTCAAGTGTGGCAAGTTCAAAAGGTTGCAGAACCTTGCACAACGTTGAAATCATTCTCCACTGCGCTTGAGACAGGTGCATTCCAACTCCTTTGCCTATATCGTGGGCAGATGTATAGGCTTGAATGGCCTTTTGCTGCTCCTCCATCCTCTAAAGCATATAGAGGGTTGAATTCCACCTCGTTACCACCTCTTGCTTCAGATGATGGCAGGGCAGGTTCAGGTGTTTTTGGTGGTGCTCCAGTCTTCTGTATACGGTGCCTGTACGCCAAAAGTGGCCCGCAATTCTTCTGGCCACCGACAGCATCTCTTGCACGCCCCTGTCGTTTTTTAAATAATTCTGCACCACCAAATTCAAGGTATGTGCAAAACATGGGATGTGCTGGAATTTGCCCAGATGTAATGCACGTACAATATTGCTGGCGTTGTCCGATGCCACAAATCCCCAGGAGAGTCCAATTGGGGTAAGCCATTCTGCGATGATCTTCCTCAGTTGCCGTAAGAGGTTTTCAGCTGTGTGCGTATTCTGGAAAGCGGTGATACAAAGCGTAGCCTGCCTAGGAACGAGTTGGCGTTTGCGAGATGCTGCTACTGGTGCCGCCGCTGCTGTTCTTGCAGCGGGAGGCAATACATCTACCCAGTGGGCTGTCACAGTCATGTAGTCCTGAGTCTGCCCTGCTCCACTTGTCCACATGTCCGTGGTTAAGTCGACATTGGGTACAACTGCATTTTTTAGGACACTGGTGACTCTTTTTCTGAGGTCTGTGTACATTCTCAGTATCGCCTGCCTAGAGAAATGGAACCTAGATGGTATTTGGTACCGGGGACACAGTACCTCAATCAAGTCTATAGTTGCCTCTGAAGTAACGATGGATACCGGAACCACGTTTCTCATCGCCCAGGCTGCCAAGGCCTCAGTTATCCGCTTTGCAGCAGGATGACTGCTGTGATATTTCATCTTCCTTGCAAAGGACTGTTGGACAGTCAATTGCTTACTGGAAGTAGTACAAGTGGTCTTCCGACTTCCCCTCTGGGATGACGATCGACTTCGCCAGCAGCAGTAGGCGTTACACTCAAGGATGCATCGGAGGAATCCCAGGCAGGAGAGGACTCGTCAGACTTGCATGTGACATGGCCTGCAGGACTATTGGCTTTCCTGTCTAAGGAGGAAATTGACACTGAGGGAGTTGGTGCTGTGGTTTGCAGGAGCTTGGTTACAGATTTAGTGGTCAGTGGACTGCTTCCGCTGTCACCCAAAGTTTTTGAACTTGTCACTGACTTATGATGAATGCGCTGCAGGTGACGTATAAGGGAGGATGTTCCGAGGTGGTTAACGTCCTTACCCCTACTTATTACAGCTTGACAAAGGCAACACATGGCTTGACACCTGTTGTCCGCATTTGTTATGAAATAATTCCACACCGAAGAGCTGATTTTTTTTGTATTTTGACCAGGCATGTCAATGGCCATATTCCTCCCACGGACAACAGGTGTCTCCCCGGGTGCCTGACTTAAACAAACCACCTCACCATCAGAATCCTCCTTGTCAATTTCCTCCCCAGCGCCAGCAACACCCATATCCTCATCCTGGTGTACTTCAACACTGACATCTTCAATTTGACTATCAGGAACTGGACTGCGGGTGCTCCTTCCAGCACTTGCAGGGGGCGTGCAAATGGTGGAAGGCGCAAGCTCTTCTAGTCCAGTGTTGGAAATGTCAGGCACCGCAACCGACACAATTGGACTCTCCTTGGGGATTTGTGATTTTGAAGAAAGCACAGTTCTTTGCTGTGCTTTTGCCAGCTTAAGTCTTTTCATTTTTCTAGCGAGAGGCGGAGTGCTTCCATCCTCATGTGAAGCTGAACCACTAGCCATGAACATAGGCCAGGGCCTCAGCCGTTCCTTGCCACTCCGTGTCGTAAATGGCATATTGGCAAGTTTACGCTTCTCCTCAGACGCTTTTAATTTTGATTTTTGGGTCATTTTACTGATCTTTTGTGTTTTGGATTTTACATGCTCTGTACTATGACATTGGGCATCGGCCTTGGCAGACGACGTTGATGGCATTTTATCGTCTCGGCCATGACTAGTGGCAGCAGCTTCAGCACGAGGTGGAAGTGGATCTTGATCTTTCCCTATTTTTTTAACCTCCACATTTTTGTTCTCCATATTTTGCGCACAACTAAAAGCCACCACAGGTATACAATGTAGATGGATGGATAGTATACTATTATTACTTATGGACGACGAGTGACGACACAGAGGTAGGTACAGCCGTGGCCTACCGTACTGCTATATATATAATATATACAGAATAATAATAACGGACCTGGTGGACACTGTCAGCAGACTGCTAAACTTGTATGAAGAAAAAAAAGCCACCACAGGTATACAATGTAGATGGATGGATAGTATACTATTATTACTTATGGACGACGAGTGACGACACAGAGGTAGGTACAGCCGTGGCCTACCGTACTGCTATATATATAATATACACAGAATATTAATAACGGACCTGGTGGACACTGTCAGCAGACTGCTAAACTAGTATGAAGAAAAAAAAGTCACCACAGGTATACAATGTAGATGGATGGATAGTATACTATTATTACTTATGGACGACGAGTGACGACACAGAGGTAGGTACAGCCGTGGCCTACCGTACTGCTATATATATAATATATACAGAATAATAATAACGGACCTGGTGGACACTGTCAGCAGACTGCTAAACTAGTATGAAGAAAAAAAAGCCACCACAGGTATACAATGTAGATGGATGGATAGTATAGTATTATTACTTATGGACGACGAGTGACGACACAGAGGTAGGTACAGCCGTGGCCTACCGTACTGCTATATATATAATATATACAGAATAATAATAACAGACCTGGTGGACACTGTCAGCAGACTGCTAAACTAGTATGAAGAAAAAAAAGCTACCACAGGTATACAATGTAGATGGATGGGTAGTATAGTATTATTACTTATGGACGACGAGTGACGACACAGAGGTAGGTACAGCTGTGGCCTACCGTACTGCTATATATATAATATATACAGAATAATAATAACGGACCTGGTGGACACTGTCAGCAGACTGCTAAACTAGTATGAAGAAAAAAAAGCCACCACAGGTATACAATGTAGATGGATGGATAGTATACTATTATTACTTATGGACGACGAGTGACGACACAGAGGTAGGTACAGCCGTGGCCTACCGTACTGCTATATATATAATATATACAGAATAATAATAACGGACCTGGTGGATACTGTCAGCAGACTGCTAAAGTAGTATGAAGAAAAAAAAGCCACCACAGGTATACAATGTAGATGGATGGATAGTATACTATTATTACTTATGGACGACGAGTGACGACACAGAGGTAGGTACAGCCGTGGCCTACCGTACTGCTATATATATAATATATACAGAATAATAATAACGGACCTGGTGGACACTGTCAGCAGACTGCTAAACTAGTATGAAGAAAAAAAAGCTACCACAGGTATACAAAGTAGATGGATGGGTAGTATAGTATTATTACTTATGGACGACGAGTGACGACACAGAGGTAGGTACAGCTGTGGCCTACCGTACTGCTATATATATAATATATACAGAATAATAATAACGGACCTGGTGGACACTGTCAGCAGACTGCTAAACTAGTATGAAGAAAAAAAAGCCACCACAGGTATACAATGTAGATGGATGGATAGTATACTATTATTACTTATGGACGACGAGTGACGACACAGAGGTAGGTACAGCCGTGGCCTACCGTACTGCTATATATATAATATATACAGAATAATAATAACGGACCTGGTGGATACTGTCAGCAGACTGCTAAAGTAGTATGAAGAAAAAAAAGCCACCACAGGTATACAATGTAGATGGATGGATAGTATACTATTATTACTTATGGACGACGAGTGACGACACAGAGGTAGGTACAGCCGTGGCCTACCGTACTGCTATATATATAATATATACAGAATAATAATAACGGACCTGGTGGACACTGTCAGCAGACTGCTAAACTAGTATGAAGAAAAAAAAGCCACCACAGGTATACAATGTAGATGGATGGATAGTATACTATTATTACTTATGGACGACGAGTGATGACACAGAGGTCGGTACAGCCGTGGCCTACCGTACTGCTATATATATAATATACTGTATAATAAATGGACCTGGTGGACACTGTCAGCAGACTGCTAAACTGCTAGTATAAAGAAAAAAAGCCACCACAGGAGTGTTTTTCAGGCAGACAAACGTATACTGGACTGGTGGTCACTGTCAGCAAAACTGTGCACTGTACTCCTGCTATAACTGCTCCCCAGTCCCCACAATTAGGCAGTGTGAGCAGTGCACTCAGCACAGATATATCATGCAGCAGTGCAGCACACTGAGCACAGATATGGTATGGAGCGTTTTTTTCAGGCAGAGAACGGATTAAACTGGTGGTCACACTCACTACTATCAGCAAAACCCTGCACTGTACTCCTAACAGCTGCTCCCCGTCCCCAATCCTCCCCACAATTATAACAATGTCACTCTTAGTCTTTTCTATTATGACTATAACGGAGAGGATGCCAGCCACGTCCTCTCCCTATCAATCTCAATGCACGTGTGAAAATGGCGGCGACGCGCGGCTGCTTATATAGAATCCGAATTTCGCGAGAATCCGACAGCGGAATGATGACGTTCGGGCGTGCTCGGTTTACCCGAGCCACACGGGAGAATCCGAGCACGGCTCGGACCCGTGTAAAAAGGCTGAAGTTCGTGGGGGTTCAGTTTCCGAGAAACCGAACCCGCTCATCACTAATAATAGTCCAGATGGCACAGGGAATACTACTCACTATGGCGCAGTGTATAGTTATCTAGATGGCACAGGGAATAATTTTTCACACAGGACTGACGTAGCAGTCCGCATGCCAATAAGCAGACCAGTCCTGGTGGTACAATGCATAGCAGTCCACATGCCACTGTGCATAATAGTCCAGATGGCACAGTGAATAATAGTCCAGATGGCACAGTGAATAATCCTCCACATGGCACTGTGCATACTTACCCAGATGGCACTGGGAATAATACTCCACATGGCACTGTGCATACTTACCCAGATAGCACAGGGAATAATACTCCACATGGCACTGTGCATACTTACCCAGATGGCACAGGGAATAATACTCCACATGGCACTGTGCATAGTTACCTAGATGGAACAGGGAATAATCCTCCACATGGCACTGTGTATACTTATCTAGATGGCACTACTCATAACTGTCCTCTGGGCAGCACTTCTTACAGACAGATGTAGACATTTATGTTCTTCTAAAAGTTTGCTGTACAGTTATGCCTTCTATTTACAGTATGTGTCTACAGAAGCAAATAATATTTTTTCTTTGTCTTTTATATTTTTGAAAATGTTCTTGTGTATTCTGCACTTTACAGGCCTGTCAAGTGCCCAGGCAATACTTGTCCGTTACCTCAGCCACTTCTACAGATGGGGGTGTACGTTAGGCTGAATGTACACACATTATGCCTTATATTTATGTTTCTACAGAGGCAAATTATATTTTTTCTTCATCTTTTATATTTTTGAAAATGTTCTTGTGTATTCTGCACTTTACAGTAGAGATGTGCACTTGAAATTTTTCGGGTTTTGTGTTTTGGTTTTGGGTTCGGTTCCGCGGCCGTGTTTTGGGTTCGACCGCGTTTTGGCAAAACCTCACCGAATTTTTTTTGTCGGATTCGGGTGTGTTTTGGATTCGGGTGTTTTTTTCAAAAAACACTAAAAAACAGCTTAAATCATAGAATTTGGGGGTCATTTTGATCCCAAAGTATTATTAACCTCAAAAACCATAATTTCCACTCATTTTCAGTCTATTCCGAATACCTCACACCTCACAATATTATTTTTAGTCCTAAAATTTGCACCGAGGTCGCTGGATGACTAAGCTAAGCGACCCTAGTGGCCGACACAAACACCTGGCCCATCTAGGAGTGGCACTGCAGTGTCACGCAGGATGGCCCTTCCAAAAAACACTTCCCAAACAGCACATGACGCAAAGAAAAAAAGAGGCGCAATGAGGTAGCTGTGTGAGTAAGATAAGCGACCCTAGTGGCCGACACAAACACCTGGCCCATCTAGGAGTGGCACTGCAGTGTCACGCAGGATGGCCCTTCCAAAAAACACTCCCCAAACAGCACATGACGCAAAGAAAAAAAGAGGCGCAATGAGGTAGCTGTGTGAGTAAGATAAGCGACCCTAGTGGCCGACACAAACACCTGGCCCATCTAGGAGTGGCACTGCAGTGTCACGCAGGATGGCCCTTCCAAAAAACACTCCCCAAACAGCACATGACGCAAAGAAAAAAAGAGGCGCAATGAGGTAGCTGTGTGAGTAAGATAAGCGACCCTAGTGGCCGACACAAACACCTGGCCCATCTAGGAGTGGCACTGCAGTGTCACGCAGGATGGCCCTTCCAAAAAACACTCCCCAAACAACACATGACGCAAAGAAAAAAAGAGGCGCAATGAGGTAGCTGTGTGAGTAAGATAAGCGACCCTAGTGGCCGACACAAACACCTGGCCCATCTAGTAGTGGCACTGCAGTGTCACGCAGGATGGCCATTCCAAAAAACACTCCCCAAACAGCACATGACGCAAATAAAAATGAAAGAAAAAAGAGGTGCAAGATGGAATTGTCCTTGGGCCCTCCCACCCACCCTTATGTTGTATAAACAGGACATGCACACTTTAACCAACCCATCATTTCAGTGACAGGGTCTGCCACACGACTGTGACTGAAATGTCGGGTTGGTTTGGACCCCCACCGAAAAAGAAGCAATTAATCTCTCCTTGCACAAACTGGCTCTACAGAGGCAAGATGTCCACCTCATCATCATTTTCCGATATATCACCGTGTACATCCCGCTCCTCACAGATTATCAATTCGTCCCCACTGGAATCCACCATCTCAGCTCCCTGTGTACTTTGTGGAGGCAATTGCTGCTGGTCAATTTCTCCACGGAGGAATTGATTATAATTAATTTTAATGAACATCATCTTCTCCACATTTTCTGGAAGTAACCTCGTACGCCGATTGCTGACAAGGTGAGCGGCGGCACTAAACACTCTTTCGGAGTACACACTTGTGGGAGGGCAACTTAGGTAGAATAAAGCCAGTTTGTGCAAGGGCCTCCAAATTGCCTCTTTTTCCTGCCAGTATAAGTACGGACTGTCTGACGTGCCTACTTGGATGCGGTCACTCATATAATCCTCCACCATTCTTTCAATGGTGACAGAATCATATGCAGTGACAGTAGACGACATGTCCGTAATCGTTGTCAGGTCCTTCAGTCCGGACCAGATGTCAGCATCAGCAGTCGCTCCAGACTGCCCTGCATCACCGCCAGCGGGTGGGCTCGGAATTCTGAGCCTTTTCCTCGCACCCCAGTTGCGGGAGAATGTGAAGGAGGAGATGTTGACAGGTCGCGTTCCGCTTGACTTGACAATTTTGTCACCAGCAGGTCTTTGAACCCCAGCAGACTTGTGTCTGCCGGAAAGAGAGATACAACGTAGGTTTTAAATCTAGGATCGAGCACGGTGGCCAAAATGTAGTGCTCTGATTTCAACAGATTGACCACCCGTGAATCCTTGTTAAGCGAATGAAGGGCTCCATCCACAAGTCCCACATGCCTAGCGGAATCGCTCCCTTTTAGCTCCTCCTTCAATGCCTCCAGCTTCTTCTGCAAAAGCCTGATGAGGGGAATGACCTGACTCAGGCTGGCAGTGTCTGAACTGACTTCACGTGTGGCAAGTTCAAAAGGTTGCATAACCTTGCACAACGTTGAAATCATTCTCCACTGCGCTTGAGACAGGTACATTCCACCTCCTATACCGTGCTCAATTGTATAGGCTTGAATGGCCTTTTGCTGCTCCTCCAACCTCTGAAGCATATATAGGGTTGAATTCCACCTCGTTACCACTTCTTGCTTCAGATGATGGCAGGGCAGGTTCAGGCGTTTTTGGTGGTGCTCCAGTCTTCTGTACGTGGTGCCTGTACGCCGAAAGTGTCCCGCAATTCTTCTGGCCACCGACAGCATCTCTTGCACGCCCCTGTCGTTTTTTAAAAAATTCTGCACCACCAAATTCAAGGTATGTGCAAAACATGGGACGTGCTGGAATTTGCCCATATTTAATGCACACACAATATTGCTGGCGTTGTCCGATGCCACAAATCCACAGGAGAGTCCAATTGGGGTAAGCCATTCCGCGATGATCTTCCTCAGTTGCCGTAAGAGGTTTTCAGCTGTGTGCGTATTCTGGAAACCGGTGATACAAAGCGTAGCCTGCCTAGGAAAGAGTTGGCGTTTGCGAGATGCTGCTACTGGTGCCGCCGCTGCTGTTCTTGCGGCGGGAGTCCATACATCTACCCAGTGGGCTGTCACAGTCATATAGTACTGACCCTGCCCTGCTCCACTTGTCCACATGTCCGTGGTTAAGTGGACATTGGGTACAACTGCATTTTTTAGGACACTGGTGAGTCTTTTTCTGACGTCCGTGTACATTCTCGGTATCGCCTGCCTAGAGAAGTGGAACCTAGATGGTATTTGGTAACGGGGGCACACTACCTTTAAGAAATTGTCTAGTTCCCTGTGAACTAACGGCGGATACCGGACGCACGTCTAACACCAACATAGTTGTCAAGGCCTCAGTTATCCGCTTTGCAACAGGATGACTGCTGTGATATTTCATCTTCCTCGCAAAGGACTGTTGGACAGTCAATTGCTTGGTGGAAGTAGTAAAAGTGGGCTTACGACTTCCCCTCTGGGATGACCATCGACTCCCAGCAGCAACAACAGCAGCGCCAGCAGCAGTAGGCGTTACACGCAAGGATGCATCGGAGGAATCCCAGGCAGGAGAGGACTCGTCAGAATTGCCAGTGACATGGCCTGCAGGACTATTGGCATTCCTGGGGAAGGAGGAAATTGACACTGAGGGAGTTGGTGGGGTGGTTTGCGTGAGCTTGGTTACAAGAGGAAGGGATTTACTGGTCAGTGGACTGCTTCCGCTGTCGCCCAAAGTTTTTGAACTTGTCACTGACTTATTATGAATGCGCTGCAGGTGACGTATAAGGGAGGATGTTCCGAGGTGGTTAACGTCCTTACCCCTACTTATTACAGCTTGACAAAGGCAACACACGGCTTGACAAATGTTGTCCGCATTTCTGTTGAAATACTTCCACACCGAAGAGCTGATTTTTTTGGTATTTTCACCAGGCATGTCAACGGCCCTATTCCTCCCACGGACAACAGGTGTCTCCCCGGGTGCCTGACTTAAACAAACCACCTCACCATCAGAATCCTCCTTGTCAATTTCCTCCCCAGCGCCAGCAACACCCATATCCTCCTCATCCTGGTGTACTTCAACACTGACATCTTCAATCTGACTATCAGGAACTGGACTGCGGGTGCTCCTTCCAGCACTTGCAGGGGGCGTGCAAATGGTGGAAGGCGCATGCTCTTCACGTCCAGTGTTGGGAAGGTCAGGCATCGCAACCGACACAATTGGACTCTCCTTGTGGATTTGGGATTTCGAAGAACGCACAGTTCTTTGCGGTGCTTTTGCCAGCTTGAGTCTTTTCATTTTTCTAGCGAGAGGCTGAGTGCTTCCATCCTCATGTGAAGCTGAACCACTAGCCATGAACATAGGCCAGGGCCTCAGCCGTTCCTTGCCACTCCGTGTGGTAAATGGCATATTGGCAAGTTTACGCTTCTCCTCCGACAATTTTATTTTAGATTTTGGAGTCCTTTTTTTACTGATATTTGGTGTTTTGGATTTTACATGCTCTGTACTATGACATTGGGCATCGGCCTTGGCAGACGACGTTGCTGGCATTTCATCGTCTCGGCCATGACTAGTGGCAGCAGCTTCAGCACGAGGTGGAAGTGGATCTTGATCTTTCCCTAATTTTGGAACCTCAACATTTTTGTTCTCCATATTTTAATAGGCACAACTAAAAGGCACCTCAGGTAAACAATGGAGATGGATGGATACTAGTATACTTATGGATGGACCAGCGACTGCCGACACAGAGGTAGCTACAGCCGTGGACTACCGTACTGTGTCTGCTGCTAATATAGACTGGATGATAATGAGATGAAATTAATATATATATATATAATATCACTAGTACTGCAGCCGGACAGGTATATATATTTATTATGTAATGACTGATGACGGACCTGCTGGACACTGTCAGCTCAGCTGCACCGCAGACTGCTACAGTAAGCTACTATAGTAGTATGTATCAAGAAGAAAGAAAAAAAAAAACCACGGGTAGGTGGTATACAATTATGGATGGACCAGCGACTGCCGACACAGAGGTAGCTACAGCCGTGGACTACCGTACTGTGTCTGCTGCTAATATAGACTGGATGATAATGAGATGAAATTAATATATATATATAATATCACTAGTACTGCAGCCGGACAGGTATACATATTTATTATGTAATGACTGATGACGGACCTGCTGGACACTGTCAGCTCAGCAGCACCGCAGACTGCTACAGTAAGCTACTATCGTAGTATGTATCAAGAAGAAATAAAAAAAAAAAAAACACGGGTAGGTGGTATACAATTATGGATGGACCAGCGACTGCCGACACAGAGGTAGCTACAGCCGTGGACTACCGTACTGTGTCTGCTGCTAATATAGACTGGATGATAATGAGATGAAATTAATATATATATATATATATAATATCACTAGTACTGCAGCCGGACAGTTATATATATTTATTATGTAATGACTGATGACGGACCTGCTGGACACTGTCAGCTCAGCAGCACCGCAGACTGCTACAGTAAGCTACTATAGTAGTATGTATCAAGAAGAAAGAAAAAAAAAAAAACACGGGTAGGTGGTATACAATTATGGATGGACGAGCGACTGCCGACACAGAGGTAGCTACAGCCGTGGACTACCATACTGTGTCTGCTGCTAATATAGACTGGATGATAATGAGATGAAATTAATATATATATATATAATATCACTAGTACTGCAGCCGGACAGGTATATATATTTATTATGTAATGACTGATGACGGACCTGCTGGACACTGTCAGCTCAGCAGCACCGCAGACTGCTACAGTAAGCTACTATAGTAGTATGTATCAAGAAGAAAGAAAAAAAAAAACACGGGTAGGTGGTATACAATTATATATATATTATATACAATTATATATATATATATATATATATATTAAACTGGTGGTGATTAATTAAACTGGTGGTCAGGTCACTGGTCACACTATCAGCAACTTGCAAGTAGTACTCCTAAGCAGACAATCACAATATATACTGGTGGTCAGTGTGGTCACAATGGCAGTGTGGCACTCTGGCAGCAAAAGTGTGCACTGTACGTTAAAATATGTACTCCTGCTCTCAGACTCTAACTGCTCCCCACTGTCTCCCCCACAAGTCAGATATACAGTCACACTATCACTTCAGCAAGTAGTAGTACTCCTCCTAATGCTCCCCAAAATTACTAAAGTAAATACTGTGTCTCTCTCTACTCTAGTCTCACTCTCTTCTCTATAAACGGAGAGGACGCCAGCCACGTCCTCTCCCTATAAATCTCAATGCACGTGTGAAAATGGCGGCGACGCGCGGCTCCTTATATAGAATCCGAGTCTCGCGATAGAATCCGAGCCTCGCGAGAATCCGACAGCGGGATGATGACGTTCGGGCGCGCTCGGGTTAACCGAGCAAGGCGGGAAGATCCGAGTCGCTCGGACCCGTGTAAAAAAACCTGAAGTTCGGGCGGGTTCGGATTCCGAGGAACCGAACCCGCTCATCTCTACTTTACAGGCCTGTCAAGTTCCCAGGCCATACCTGGCCATTACCTCAGCCACTTCTACAGATTGTGGGGGTGTACGTTATGTTGAATCTACACACATTATGCCTTATATTTATGTGTCTGATGTTTATGGCCTATATATGTTAAAAAATTAAAGAAGCTGTTTAAACTGTAAATGTTATATTTAAAATGATACATGTGAGGTAACATGTACATAACTTTTTCATAAACAATAAAACCAAAACTTCTTTTAAAAAACAATAAAACCAAAACATTTTTGCAACATATCTCTTGTGTCCTCTACTGTGTAATAGTAGTTAAGTTAGCAGTGAGGGTGTTGCGGATTTCCTCAGCACTGCCACTACTTGTCTCACCCTCATAGGATGCTGCTTCTACCGGAGTATTGCACAGTTCAGAGTCCACAACATTCCACTACGGTAAAAAGTGTTCTTTCGGTATCCCACAAAATTTGTGGAGGATACAGCAAGCAGCAACCACATCCGGCCACATTGCCACACCAGGGTGATGGCAATGTCATTGCGTTTTAGTAGACACCGCCAGTCTCCCAAAGGCATTCTCCACCACCATCCTGGCTGAGCTGACAGTGTGGGTGAAATGCACTTAGTCCCGAGAGAGTGGGAGATGCTTTGTGAAGCCCTTGATGAGCCATCACCTCAAAGGGTACACTGCATCTCCAAAAAGGAGTACCAGGATCTCCACCCCATCAACAAACTTTGATTTCTGTAATGGGAAAAAATATTAATATATAGTATAGGTGGCATACAGAATGTTCAAGAAAGTACAGGGAATAGTTAGGAATACCAATGATCTTAACCTGACATGGGTGAGGTAAGTATCCCAACACTCCCACCCCTCCACTATCACCTAACCCTCGCTTTCCACAGCCTAACCCTAACCTGCCCCTCTGGTGCCTAACCCTATCCTCCATCAATCCATACCCACCTTCGGTGTCACGGCTGTGAGGATCTTCATAGCAAACCTTTCCCATATCCATGGTGAAACACCACAGGGATGTCAAACTTGCAGCCCTCCAGCTGTTGTGGAACTACACATGCCAGCATGCCCTGCCACAGTTGCAGCACCCCCAAATAGAAAATTTGTGGCAGGGCAACAAATAGAAATTTTAGGGCAGGGAAACAGCTATAGTTTAACACACCTGCTACACAACTTAAGACGTTGGCCCTATACCATAATTACAATCTATTGTATTATTATTTTGCTGTGAAAAATATAACTCATCAAAAGAGATATATTTACCTCTCTAGGGAACAATCAGCCATGTTGGTTCTCCTCTGCAACCTGGAACAACTCAGAGTGGCCAAGTACCCAGGAGTCGTGAGCATGACCCGGCCAGCCGATGAAGACAGCTGTGTTTAACAATGCACATCATGGGCCCAGCATATCACTCACATGAAAACACACCATACTACTTACCAATACTTATGGTCCACTACAGCCTGCAAGATGATGAAGCTCCAGCCTTTTTGATTGTTGTAATTGGCTAGGTTGTCTCTGGGGGCAATAATGGGTATGTGGGTCTCATCTATGGCTCCAGCACACTGAGGATATCCATGTCGCAGGAAACCTTTTATGGTATCATCTAGCCGGTCACCTTGCGGTAAGGTGATGAAGCGATGATAAAGGGTTTCCAGCCTTGCCTGGGTCATTTCCCGCACTAGCACACACACCGTCGATATGACAACACCGAACAAGCAGGATATGATGCAGTATTCCCCAGGTGTTGCATACCACCACAACACAATCACCAGTCTCCTGCACGGTTCGATGGTCTTGTGGTAGTTGGTGCTTCCCCTGGTGAGTGCTGGAGTGAGAAGTTCCAGCAGGTAGTAAAACATAGCATGCAACATCCGAAAGTGGGCCATCCACTGCTCTGGCTGAAAAGCTTCCACGGTCGCCCAGAAAGCTTATCAATGCCTATGGTCTCTGGTCCACAACGATTGATTGGTCATGCTTGTAAATCTCAGGGTAGATGTAATGCCTCCCAAAATCAGGGCTCTCCTCCTGCGCAAATACCGGAGTTGAGTATTATACCCTCTCCACCAGAAATTGCTCCCTTCTCCTCTTGGCATAAGACTGTGCCAGGTAGCACAGCGCAAGCAGTTGCATCATGCTCTCATTTGCTGTGTAAACAGCAAAAAACAGCAAGAACTCAGGAACTCCATTCTACTCAGTAGTAACTCGTCGGCCATGGTTAATGCAATGCAGTGAGCAGTCACCACCCACTTTTCATGACCTCATCTCTGTGTGCCATAAAAACAGTCCATTTCTTATGGCACACGTCTATTGTAGGGCTGACATGGGTTCTATCTGAATGGGGTCGACCCGGGAATAATCCGGGTTTAATGGGCTGTGTGAAAGGGGGTTAGGAACTGTAACCCAGGTTTTTCCTGGTTTCATAAATCCGGGAAAAACCTGTGATTTTGAGATTTTTCTGTCTGAAAGTGGTATAAGTATATATATTTCTGTGATATGGGTTTCTTATACCACTTTCAGACAGAAAAGTCTGAAAGTCCTGGCAATTACCTGGAGTTTCAGTGCTGGGTCATTTTGCTGGGACCTGCCTGACCCCCCTTTCACACAGACATGCAAATTACCAGGTTGAGAATTTTGACCCGGTAATTTGCAGATCAACACGGGTATTTTTTCTGTGTGAAAGGGTCAACCCAGGTCGAAATTCCTGTGTCTCCATCCCTGGTAGATTCCAGGGTCGAAGTCCCAGGAATTTCAACCCGGGTTGACCCTTTCACACAGAAAAAGGACCCGTGTGTTTCATGAAATTATCGGGTGGAACTGCTTCACCCGGTAATTTAAATTTCTATCTGAAAGGGCTATTAGTTTATGGTACTGAAAAGAGACTGATATGAGCCTCAGGTTCTCTAAAGTCATTAGTGCCATTATATAATGGTGTGTTTAAAGAATCATACAGTAGTAAATTTACCGAGGAGGAGTTTTTTAGAACTGGCAATGTTGCTCATAGCAACCAATAAATATTAAGTAGAATCTGATTAGTTGCTATGAGCAACATCACCAGTTCTAAAAATCTCCAACTTTAGTAAATTTAAGCCACAGTGTGGGAAATAATCCATAAACAATACATTTTACCTTATATTCCACCATTGTCCTGATTACATTCATGGAAGCTGAGTTAAACTTTTGCATTAATATATTTTGTCTTTTTGCTGTGTCCTTGACTTGTGCAATTAGTTTACTGATCAGGTGTTTGAATATGTAAAAATACTGTATTCAATCCAAAATGTGTCATTTTTCCATGTCTAGAGATAAGAGTTTATAATACACTTAGGCTAATAGCTTAGTCACTTACATGAAAATGAGAAAATAATGATAACAATTTGGTGATGTTGAATGATTGGTTTTATTGCCAAAAGTAAACAACAGACTTAATGATGATATTACACTGAGTTTGTGCTGAGATTTGGCATCTCTTGGGACATTAATGCATATGGCTGACTTTATTCTCTGTCCTACTAATTCAGAAAGTTATCAGTTTCCACCACAAATAGTTTACTATGTTTGCACAATGCAATATATTGATTACATTCAATCTAAAATAGATTACTTTATAATGGAATGTGCAGCAAGAAGGTTAGGAGAGTATAAACATTTGTTTACTTTAATGAAGCAAAATATGTGCTTAAACATTAAAGCCTTTAATTAAATGATGATATAATAAAAAATAAAAATTAATTGTGCTTTAAAATGTGCCTATTGTGTTCATGTCACTAAAGTGTCTGAAGTGCTCTTTTGTGTTTTTATTTATAAATATAGCTGATATTAGTGGGCTTCTGTGTCATGTTTCACACTCAACAATAATATAAAACTCTCAGTTTTCATCTATGAAAGACCTTCTTATCACTAGAGATGTGCGGTTCGATTTACACGGAAACCGAAACCACCCAAATTTTCAGTTTCTAAGCATTTCCGAATCCCAGCTATACAAAACATCATCCTCCCGTTGTTGGGTGTCTTTTGTATTTGATAAAAGTCCCTCCCTCATGATTTGGGAACAATTTCACACAGAACGTGATTACCGGCTACTGTGGGCTACTGACTGTGATTAAGGGCAATGGGATATTGGGCCTTATTAAGGTTTGTTAGCAAACCATAAAAGCACACTAATGGGAAAAACCATGTTGCACTGTAGGTGGGGCAGATGTAACATGTGCAGAGAGATTCAAATTTGGGTGAGGTGTGTTCAAACTGAAATCTAAATTGCAGTGTAAAATTAAAGTAGCCAGTATTTACTCTGCACAGAAACAATATAATGCACCCAAATCTAAATCTCCCAGCACATGTTACATGTGCCCCACCTGCAGTGCTACATGGTTTTACCCAATTGCTTACTTTTTTGGCTTGCTAACAAACCTGAATAACCCCCATAATGTCACCCTCAGGCTATATGTCATCAGTGAAGGGCTGTGGGCTGCAGTGTGATTAAGGGCACTGGAGGTAATAATAATAATAATAATAATAATAATGAAGAGCTACTGTGACTGTGATTAAGGGCAGTGAGATACTGTGCCCAAGGGTGTAGCAAGGGTGGCATCAGTGGAGCTCATGCTCCAGGTGTCTGCTGTGGCAAGGGCCCCACAGCTGCAGTCCCTCCATCGCTGCTCTGTGTGCAATGAGCAGCAGTGCAATTAAGGTGACCACCTTACTGCCATAAGTAGCTACACACTATGCCACCGAGCAAATCACATAACTCGGTGGCACAAATACATGGTGGCTGTGCTGCCGGAGGAAAAGGAATGGATGCTCCTGAGTGCCCCCTGCTAAATAACTTTGTTTTTTGTAGAGTATGCATGCTGTTATGAATTTGTGCACTGTGAATGAAGAATAGGATGAAGGAGCAGTGACACGGAGCTCAGCAATGCAGATGATCTGGGGACCAGAGCAAGAGAGATAAGTGTGGCTGCTGGATTGACAGGGGTTGAGATGGCCATGTAGAGACACATTGGAGAGGCAGCCTTGGAGACTCTAGAGAGACATGGGGGTAGCTGAGAGAGACTGGGTGAGGGGGAGGATGAGAGAAACACAGGGTGGGTGAATAATAACAGAGAGATTGGATGAGTGAGAGGTTGAGGGGGGCTGAGAGGGAGACACATGATGAAGGGGGCTGAGAGACACAGGGCAAAGCTTAGAGAGAGACAGGGTGAGTGGGAGGCCAAGAGAGACACAGGGCAAAGGGGAGGCTGAGAGAGACACAGGGTGAGGGGGAGTCTAAGAGAAACAAAGTTAGGGGGAGGCTGAGAGAGACACAGGGTGAGGGGGAGGCTGAAAGATACAGGGTGAGGGGGAAGCTGAGAGACATGGAGTGAGAGGGAGGCATATAGACACAAAGTGAGGGGAAGGCTGAGAGAGACACAGTGAGGCTGAGAGACATGCTGAGGCTGATAGAGACACAGGGTAAGGGGAATTCTGAGAGACACAGAGGGGAAGGCTGAGACAAACACAGGGTGAAGTGGATGCTGGAGAGAGAGGACTGGAGTGACAGGGGGCAGGCATGTGGCTGGAAAGACACAGGGAGCAGTAAACTGGAGTGACTGGGCTGGATTGACATGGCAGGAGGCTGGAAAGACAGGAGGAATGAGTAACATCTGTTTGGACCTCTGTTATATGATGATGACATTGGTCATATTACTAAACAAACAGGCATCTTCCAGACCATGTGAACTCTACATGAATAATCGATACCAACTAAAGGTGCTGTCTGCCCAGGGAGGATCACTTTATTCAGAGGTTCCCCATTGCAAAGAAGCCACCATATAGTTAAGGTGTATTTTTATTTAGTACAAATAAAGCTGTGGATTTTATTAGTGAAGTTACTTTAGTGGATTGGAATATCTAGCCCTCCATACTCCTCTTTGATACTGTCCCTAATTATTTTTGTTCCCCTTTAATTTAACTGTACGTGCAAACTTGGGGTGGTGTTGTAGCATGCACGGGCTCAGGCCACCATGGCTACATGCCACACCTTTGACTGTGTCACCCTTACACACTGTGTCATCAGAAAAGGGCCGTAGGATGCAGCATTATTAAGGGCTACCATGATAATAATAATAATAATAATAATAATAATAATAAACAAAGAAGAGCTACTATGATTGTGAATAGGGGCAGTTGGATACTGTGTTACCCTAAGACTGTGTGTCATCAGTGAAGAGATGTGGGCTGCAGCACTGTCAGTGTTAGGAAAATCATCATTATTGAAAAAAAGGTTTAGTTGTTCAGACGGTGTACTTAAAATATTAAGGTCAGTAGGTGCCACCTGTCTGATACTTACAGAGGTATTCCAAAAATAAAATGGCGTGTGTTGTTGCTTAGGCACTATACTTAAAAATAATGTTTAGTAGGTGCTACCATTACTAATAGCATGAGTCGATATTGATCAGTTAATGGAAGAGCAGGAGCAGCAAACCAGTATTAGTGTTGTGGCTTCTGCCAGTCATGATAGTACTTCAACATCTACTAATGGTGGTCCAGGGGGCAGAAAGTTTAAGAAAGGGCATCTGAAATATAAATATTTCACAATATTAAAGAAAAGAGGTCTCACATTTAAAACATACAAATCAGTGCCCGAAAAAAGAAGAAAACTAAGCCTGAAGAACAAACTGGGTGCTAACAAATCCCTAAGGAGAGTCTAGAGGTGTCCACATTAGCTATGTGTGAGTCTGACATTTCTGACATTGGCCCTCATTCCAAGTTGTTCGCTCGTTAGCTGCTTTTAGCAGCATTGCACACGCTAAGCCGCCGCCTTCTGGGAGTGAATCTAAGCATAGCCGAATTGCGAATGCAAGATTAGCAGAATTGCGATTAGAAATTTCTTTGCAGTTTCTGAGTAGCTCGAGACTTACTCTGCCACTGTGATCAGTTCAGTCAGTTTCGTTCCTGGTTTGACGTCACAAACACACCCATCGTTCGCCCAGACACTCCCCCGTTTCTCCAGACACTCCCGCGTTTTTCCCAGAAACGGCAGCGTTTTTTCGCACACACCCATAAAATGGCTAGTTTCCGCCCATAAACACCCACTTCCTGTCAATCACACTCCGGTCAACAGAACGAAGAAATTTCTTTGTTAAGCCGTGAGTAAAATACCAAACTTTTTAGCAAATTTACTTGGCGCAGGCGCACTGCGAACATTGCGCATGCGCAGTTTGCGACTAATCGCACCTATGCGAAAAAAACTAACGAGCGAACAACTCGGAATGAGGGCCATTGTTCTCATATAGAAGCCTTCTTTCACCATTTCTGATCCCCCTGCAAATGTTGGGATGAGCAGTGCAAGCCAGATGGTGACATAGGGGGTCATTCCGAGTTATTCGCTCGGTAATTTTTTTCGCATCGCAGCGATTTTCCGCTTAGTGCGCATGCGCTATGTCCGCAGTGCGACTGCGCCAAGTAAATTTGCTATGCAGGTAGGAATTTTACTCACGGCTTTTTCATCGTTCTGGTGATCGTAGTGTGATTGACAGGAAGTGGGTGTTACTGGGCGGAAACTGGCCGTTTTATGGGTGTGTGCGAAAAAACGCTACCGTTTCTGGGAAAAACGCGGGAGTGGCTGGAGAAACGGAGGAGTGTCTGGGCGAACGCTGGGTGTGTTTGTGACGTCAAACCAGGAACGACAAGCACTGAACTGATCGCAGATGCCGAGTAAGTCTGGAGCTACTCAGAAACTGCTAAGAGAGGTGTAATCGCAATATTGCGAATACGTCGTTCGCAATTTTAAGAAGCTAAGATTCACTCCCAGTAGGCGGCGGCTTAGCGTGAGTAAATCTGCTAAAAGCAGCTTGCGAGCGAACAACTCGGAATGAGGGCCATAGTAAAAATTGAGGATGCTAGTATGGAAGAAGTGCAACAAGAAGCTGGGGGTATTTGTTTACTATCTAATGATTTACTGAGGTTTACTAGATGAGGATGTTGTTTGTGTAAGTCAGCCACCACTGGCAGCAGTTCTTGTTTGTTATAAAAAGAAAACCATTGTTATTTTTGAATCAACAAACATTTTTATTGGTTATTGCTCTAACACATTATTAATTTGCAACACATATTTAACCAGAAAAGAATACAATGTTAACAAAATATCCAAGGTTTCCACACAAGGAAGAGCAATGTCAATAGCCAAGGATTCCCAATAACGGTTGAGGAGCAATGTTAATAGCCAAAAATCCCCAACAATGGTTGAAGGGCAATTTTAATAGCCAAACTGTCTGCCACTGCTGTAAAGTTTCATAGATGTGCTATAGTCTTTTAAACTGATGTGTATTTTTGCTGCTGCTCTTATGCTTTGATTAGCCAGCCAGCCTTTGGCCTATATTGGTGAACAATATTGTGAGCTGTGAGGTGGTCAAAGCTGACTGGAAATGACTAGAAATGTTATTGAGGTTAATAATATTGTAGGAACAAAAACAGGCTCAAATTACATGAGTTTAACTGTTTTTATCAATTAAAAAAATACAGATCCAAAACCAAACACATGAGAGCGATTTTGCTAAACCAAAATTAAAACAGAAAGATTAATCCAAATCCAAAACCAAAAAAGGGGGTCAGCGCACATCTCCAGTTAGATTCTGACAAGATGCCTGAAATTTTTTGGGGGGCTGGTGTTTTGTTGCGCTCTGGAGCTAATATTTCAGATGTTACCACTTTTTCAGCAAGTCCTTTACAATCATACACAGCAAAGTTTTAAGTTACAGATGTAGTCATGTTCATCTTACTTTGATACAGCATGCTGAATGGTATACCAGGCTGCGACTATTCACAGACACCAATCACTTCATTAATTCCTTTAGAAATTAATAGTGATCGCTAGCTGAGAATAGTCATTCGGTTATGAGTAAATCAAACTGTTATTTTGCCCTATTCATCTACCTATTATATAAAGGTAGTATTTAGAAATTAATATCTCCATTTTAAACATAATAATAAAGTAACATATAATGAGAGCTGATTTTAAAAGTCAGCCTTTCATATCTCGACTAATTGGTACATTTTTCCACTAGTGTGTAATATACTGTAGGGGTAATTCTGGTGGAAAAATATATAAACTAGCCATCGAGATATGAAAGGCTGACTTTTAAACCTTCTTTCATTATATGTTACATTATTATTCTTTTTAAAATGGAGATATTAATATAGAAATAGTACTTGCTATTTTCTGCTCCATTTAATACAGATTAAAGAGAAAAGCAGCATTTCATTTGTAAGGGAACCTAAGCAATATTAATTTCAATTTTGTAGCTTTCGAGTTAAGTTTAATGACTAGCACACATTTTTGAAAAATGAAGTGTCCTTTTTAGAACTATTTTTTTAATCTGTTAGAAACCATGAGATGCCGACAGGGGATGGGTTAATTATTTTTCCCCTACCCTAACCCAAATCGGGTGGCAGCTAGGGCTAAGACACAGGGGGTGTCTACGGCTACCCCCACACGCTAGTGCCTAACCATAACACCACCACCCCCCTCGGGCTCTAGCCCCCGATATTACCTTCAGAATGCCGGCAGTCGGTGTTCCAGCACCGGGATTCGGAGCGGTGTTCCGGAACCGGTATTATGAGTGGATTCAGAGTGGTCTTTCCCTCACATTAGGTGGGCTTGTGTCCTTATTATAGCCCACCAAGCCAAATATGAAATATACTAATACTAGCAGTGCCTACCCATGCTTTCCGAGTGATTATTAAGTCTATTCAGTGATGCTGAGTGATTATTAATTGTATTCAATAATACATTTTTCTTTCGCATTTTTTTTAGTTCACCTGTCTGAGTTAATATTTTCTTTAGTAAAAAATGTTTTTTACTGATGCCTTCAGTCTATACCTCACTGCAAACCACATTATGTGTCTAATTACTGTCTTCAGCTATGAGTATGATTTGATTGGTGCCATTAATGATACAGGAGAGCCCTATGTATATCTGTCCACGCTGAGGTCATTAAAGGGCTGTCGCTGCTCTTTGTTTGTACTTCCAAACATATCCTAATGGGAAATTGTAAGTGCTTAAATTAAAATGTCAATAGGAAGATTCAGGGTGGGGGAGAGCATCAAGGCACGTGCCCACCTGTAATTTATGAAATATTTAATTTTATTCAAGTGCAGCAGCACAGTTTGCAAAGACGTTCACTGATATGGGGGAGGGGATGGAGGGCAAGGGGGCACCAGTCAGTGTGTCAGGTGCAATATGCTGTGGGAACTCATACAATTTGGCCATCACCCGCATGTCCTTGACTGCAGTGCTGCTGACTCGAGTGAATGGTGGCCATCTTGTGGCTTCTGGCTGGCTGCTCACGGTCCTGACAGGAGGCAGTTTTCCTGACATTAGAAAAAAAATGATTATCAATATTATTATTTTTATTATTAATGAACCATTTGCCTGGCATGGATACATCTGATCACGTCAGAAAGCTTGTTGTGCTGCTGCAGGAAGAGAATCCTCCTTCAGTTGCTGCTCAGAGGGACCAGTCCCTCTACTTCCTGGTCCCCTCAACCCTGAGTGCATGCCATGCTGCCGATTACTGCTGATTGGTCAGCCCTGCAGCAACCCCCACCCAGTGGCTGCAGACATTAGCAGCCGCTGGGTAAATGTCAAAAAAGCATCCATCACCTTCCCTGTCGTGCCCCCAACGCTGCAGAGAGGATCAGGTGCTTGAAGTTGCAGTGGTTGCTATGTTCTAGCCATCGATGTTTGTACTGATGTTTAAAATAAAATTACATTTATTTATTTTTTAAATAAAATTGTATTGGATATACAGTACTGTAGCTAAATATTCATATGCTAATTCAGTCATAAAAATAACCATAAATTAGTCAGTTAAATGGTTAAGTTACATGATAAATCCTCCAATATCTAGTTTAATATTTTTTTTCCAATAAATGTTTATTGATTTTTAAAGTAATAACAAATTATAGAAGACAGCATATATAGTTCAATTGTTAGTACATCCAATAGGTATAAGCAATGACAGTAAACATAGTTAACATGGCCAGCTGTATATAAACTATGTGATCAGGGCAGTACCTCGGATTCAAGGTCAAATCAGGCCTCTCTAGGATAAAGCTGTCTCAACAAAACAATTCTTAACACTAAAACAAATAAAGAAGAAGGGACAGAGAAGAGTATAGGGTGGAAGAAAAAGAGATTCAAGAAGAGGGAGGGGGGAGGGGGAAAGACAGTGTGGACTTTCCAGGTCCGGTCAGATCAGAGATCTGACATAACAACCTCTATCTCCAATTATCAATGAGAAAATAGTGGGGAATCAGAAGCAGAAGGCAAGGCGAAGGGCCTAGGTCAATGCATCAATGTCGAGTAAGCTTGTGAGGACTTAAATTCCAGCCAAGGGGACAAAGTAGTCGTGAATCTTCGATATGTCTCCGGTGTCACCCGCAACTCCTCCATAGACATGTACCAATCTACTCTGGCAACCCATTCCCTCATAGTAGGAGGTTCAATAGATCGCCAGTGAACCGGAATAACCGCTTTGGCTGCGCTATTAAGAAACTTTAGTAAAGAGTTTTTGTATGTCGACAGAGGCCATGAAACACAGTTGAGAAGCCAGAAGGCAGGCTCAGAGGGAACCTCCGAACCCACTATCAATTTTGAGGTTGCAATAACTTTATCCCAAAAGGGACGAAGTATGAAGCAATCCCACCAGATATGCATCGGGGAACCCGATTGAGTATTACATCTCCAACACGTATCTGGTACATTGGGGAACATTTTAGCCAATGTTTGGGGACATCTGTACCATCGAGATAAAACTTTAAAATGCGTCTCGAGGACTGAGTAACTAGAGGAACTGACAAAGGTGGCTTGGAAACTCTTCTCTTCTCCCTCTCTGACAAATCTATCTGCATGTCATGGCCCCAGTCCCTGGCATGCTTAGAGAGATCTGGGAATTTGTTCACAATCAAAAGTCTATAACATTTTGATAGGAAGTGCAGAGGGCGAGATGGTTCCAGGCATAAATTCTCGAAAACTGTTAATGGTCTAATCAGGCTTCAGCGGACAGTACTCCCCAGGGCAAAGTGTTTCAGTTGAAGGTACTTCCAAATCTCCGAAGGCGAGAGATTCCACTTAGATTGCATTAAGGGGAAGGGGATCATCTCTCCACGCTCCACCAGCTGGCCAACACGCATCACCCCCTCCAGTTTCCATGAATCAAATCCCCTGCCCGAGACCACCGGCAGAAAATCTGGATTATAAAACAGTGGGGTCAGGGGAGAGTATTTAGAAGAAATATAAGTGAGAGCCCTAAGTCTACTCCAGCGTAAAAGTGTAGGGCCAATAGTAGGATGATCTATGTGCGGTATCTTTGAGCACCAAGGGTAGTACGCAATGGGGACAGGTAGCGCCACTTCCTCGATATGGACCCACTGTTTTGTGTCGTGTGGGTGAGACCATTCCAAGACTCTATGGAGAACAATAGCCTCATAGTACAATGTGAACTGCGGTAGCTGAAGGCCGCCCTTATGTTTAGGACGGAAAAGAATGGCGTGTTGAAAGCCGGGCCGTTTGTCCCCCCATACAAAGTCCCTAACCAAGTTATGTAGATCTCTGAACCAAGTTTTGGGAATGGAAACTGGGAGCGTCTGGAGGAGATAGAGGACTCTCGGTAAGACGTTAATTTTAATGACACTGAGCCTCCCCAACCAGGATAACCTCCTGTTACTCCAGTCCCAGAACTCGGAACGAAGTGAGATAAGTATTTTTTGAAGTTTTCCTCAAAAAGACGTGATAAATCTTTATGTAGGGTGACCCCCAAGTATTTAAAGCTAGAGGGATGCCAGTGAAAGGGGAAAGATCGTTTGAGGCCATCAAGAGCCTGGGAGGGCATAGATACAGTCACTGCCACTGACTTGGAGAGGTTAATCATAAAATTTGACAGAGAGCCATATCTATCAAGTTCGGACATCAGATTGGGAACAGAAACCACCGGGTTCGATATAATAGCTAGCAGATCATCCGCGAACAGCGCAAGTTTGTACTCTCTGCCCCCCACCCCAAGCCCCGAGATGTTCAGATTTAGCCTAATGGAACTCGCCAAGGCCTCCATGCAAAGGACGAAGATGAGGGGCGAGAGAGGGCATCCCTGTCTAGTGCCGTTCCTAATCAGCACTGGGCAGGACAGGTCTCCATTAATTTTGATCCTTGCAGTTGGGAAATTACACAGCGCCAGGATGCGGTTCAAGCTGACAGGCCCCAGCCCCAAGTGACGCAGGACCCCCTCCATGAACAGCCAATCAACTTGATCGAATGCCTTCTCGGGATCAGTAGAGAGCACTACTGTGGGGTTATGGCTACTCGCAGCTAAGTGCATCAAATCAATAATTTTAGTCGTATTATCACGGGCTTTCCTCCCAGGTACGAAACCCACCTGATCCGAGTGCACAATATTGGGTAGTAGTAGCTTCAATCTGTTTGCTATAAGTTTAGCAAACAGCTTGATGTCTGTGTTGAGGAGGGAGATCGGGTGGTAACTGGCACATTGAGCTGGGTCTTTATAACCATGATGAAGGCTTCTAGTGATTGAGGTGAGAAGCCCCGATTATCGGAGACCTCGTTGAACGCCAATAACATTTTAGGCAAGAGAGAGTCTTTAAAAAATGTATAGTATGAGATGGTGTAACCATCGGGGCCCGGACTCTTCCCAGAAGGAGCCTCCTTAAGAGCTTGTTCCAGTTCCGAGAGAGAGAAGGTGGAATCTAGCCAAGCGCTATCGTCTTCTGATATTCTAGGGAGTCCTGCGTCACGGAGGTATCCCGCCACCAATTCCCGGGTAGCCGATAAAGACCCTGGGGTTCCAGGTTCCTGAAGACTATATAATTCAGTGTAATAAGAGTGGAAAGCCTCTGCTATATCCTTGGTGAGGGTGCAGCAGGTCCCCGCCGTGTCCTGTACCGACTGGATGAACAGAGTGGCTCTCTGCACATGGAGCGCCCTAGCCAGAAGCTTCCCCGGTTTGTTACCCCATTAATAAAAACGATTTCTGCAAAGCCTATAATCCCTTTTGATGTCCGAAAATAACAGAGTATTGAGAGCTGCTCTCGTCTCGGTCAGTGCGTTCAGCACCGGTAAAGAGGGGCCCGCCTTATGTGATGTCTCTAAATTCCTCAGCCGCTGGAGTAAAGCATTCTTTTCCCCCAGTCTTTCCTTTTTCAGTATAGAACCTAGCTGGTTAAGCTTCCCCCGCAAAACACACTTGTGGGCTTCCCACACCGTGACCCGGGAGACATCCGGCGCTTCGTTAGTGAGAAAATAATTTTCGATTGTCTCAAGTATCTGAGGTTGAAACCTCGAATCCATTAAAAGGTGTTCGTTCAATTGCCAGGTACATTGTTTGGAGTGTGGGTGGGGCGTCTCCAGGGTCAAGGCGATCGGAGCATGATCCAACCAGGTGATCAAGCCTATGTCAGTTTCCTTGACTAGGTGCAGAAATCTGTGGGGCAAGAGAAAGTAATCTAACCTAGAGTAGGTGTCGTGGGGTCTGGAGTAGAACGTGTAGTCCCTGTCCCCGGGGTGTTGGAGCCTCCATGTGTCAGCCAACTGATGGTCATGGAGAGAGCGGCGCACTCTATGGTGCGATGCCAGAGAGGGTCTAGATGGTGTCCCGGAGATGTCCACCTCCGGCTGGAGAGTCCAATTAAGATCACCTCTAATAACTGGAATACCAGTAACCAAGGGAGTAGATTAAGAACCTTCTCCAGGAAACTAGGTTGTGATTGGTTGGGGACGTATATGTTAATGAACGTATAGAGCTGATCAAACAGTTTACATTTCACCAGGAGTGTCATGCCCTCCTCTAAAGACACGGATGTGATTTCCCGAAAAGGCAAGCGTTTGGACAGCAAAATAGCAACACCCAAAGACTTGCCCTTGCTGTTATTGTTATAAAAGGAGTGTGGGTAATTACGGTCTTTAAGAACCGGGGCCGCTCCCACTTTGAAATGCATTTCCTGTAAAAAGGCAACATCAGCCCAAAATGCGAAAAGGTCCCTAAGAACCCTGGAGCGTTTCTCTGGGACATTAAGGCCCTTCACATTAAGGGAAACCAATTTTACTGTCGTCGCCTTGGGGTCAACCGCCATCATCTAGATACCAGGGTGAAATGCCGAGTCCAGCAAGTAGGACAGAACGACTCCCGAAACGGAAGACCACACATCGGGGGATGAGAGAGAAAAGAGAGAAAGGATGAAACAGAAGCAGGAGATACATAAGAAGGGAAGTTCAAAGAACCTAACCCAAGCTAAAAAAAAAACAGCAAATGAAATCAGGTACTTAGAAGAAGAATACACTACCGCCTCTCGGAAGCTCGGACGCGTTAGTCACGTCGGAGACCGAGAATACTCGGGCGGTGCAGGGGCAAACTGGGGGTCAGTGCCGGCCCCAGCCCCAACAGGAATGTTGATATCACAACCAGACATATAACTAACAGTCCGGTCACACAACTTATAGAACACTTTAGAAAAACATCATATAGCCAAAAACAATTTCATCCAACCCAGGCTGGTCAGATGGGTATCCGTCGAGTCAAGTACAATCCTGATGCTTCGATCACATCCCCAGAGGGAGTATGAACCATGGAGCAAGGAAATCCCTCGAATCGGCAAGAAACCTTTTAAACTAAATAAGGGACTCTCAGAATAACGAAAGTAAATGTTCTGAAACATGTGGAATCATGTGGAGACCCTCTTTTCTTCATTGACTGTGCGGGGGAGCGTTGTACTCTAGGGGGTTTCGGGTTACTGTGAACAAGGTGCCTGTCATTATCAGGGTGAGAGAGTTCCGGGGGAACACAGCGTGTCAGGGACTCCAGCCAGTCAGGGAGAGAGATCTGCGGTACACCCAGCGCTTGGCAGAAAAGGGGCAAGTCGGAGAGGTCCTTAAAGGAGTGCAGTTTCCCGTTTTGCGAGACCTGGAGTCCGAAAGGAAAACCCCATCTATATCTAATACCCAACTTCCGGAGCTCCGCAGTGAGCGGGTGTAGAGCTCTTCGCTTTTGAAGGGTCGACTATGATAGGTCCTGAAAGATCTGAATCCTATGAGATGCAGTCTCTATCACATCCATGCGGCGGGTCTTGCGAAGGATCTCCTCCTTCTCTGTGTAGTAATGTAGGCGGCAGATGACGTCGCGGGGGTGGTCAGTCGGTGTACCCCTGGGTCTCAGGGCTCTGTGGGCCCTATCGAACTCGATGACCGAGGCAGGATCGCGACCCAGGAGTTCGTTGAATACCGTCGTAAGAAAGTCAATAAGACAATCAGGCGTGATGTCTTCCGAGACCCCCCGGATCCTCAAGTTATTTCTCCTTCCGCGGTTATCAAAATCTTCTACACGGCCTTGGAGCTGTTGAAGGCACGATGCCTGCTTAAGAACTGTGGCTCTAAGAGCGTTGTGTGCCGCTGCCGTGTCTGAAGAGAAGCCTTCCAACGAAGACAGACGGGAACCAATATGCGTTATTTCTGCCTGAACCACTGCGATCTCCGAGCGGACAGTTTCTCTGACCCTACCCTCCAGATGCTCAAAGTCTTGCTTCGTTGGGAGGGCCTTAAGAAGTTTCAGAATTTGTGAGAGGCTTCCCGGGTCCATCGTGGTATGTGGGTCTGCCACTTGAGAACCCCCTTGAGAGGCCGAATCCGTGGTCGGCGAGAGACGTGGGGTTGAAGGCAAAGAGGCTTCCAGTGCAGGGGTGGAGCCCTGGGGAAGGAGAAATTGTCTCATACCGGCCGAAGTTGGAGTATCCATTGCACGCGTCTGGGTGATCTTTTGCGACTACCTTCCTCTCCCTTGCGATCCTTTCTTACCGCTCACCATGAGGCACCTTAGGTATTTCAGTAGAACATCAGGACTAGTGCTGTGTGATTAGAGCAACATCCCATCAGGGCCAGCGCCCACACGCCACCCCAAAATCTAGGTGGCTAGCAGGGCATCAGTGTGGAAGTAAACTTGCAGAAAAGAAACAGTGAGCTTGCATAGCCACAGGATGTCGACACAGCAATACACTTTATGAGCGAGTGGTAAAATAACAAAAAGCACAAAAATCCAGGCTCCACTGTTTCACTAGTATGGCAGCAGAGTGGTTCGGTGGGGAGCTGGACATGGGGGCAATCGTGAGGTGGGTAAAGGCGGCCGCAGCACTCAGACCAGACCACAGGTCTATTGAAATACGGGAAGGAGAGGTGTACAGGTTGCCTGTAAGAGAGCCATGGGCAAGCAATGTCAGGAGAGAAAATCCCAGGAGGCTCTGTGCAATCCCACTTCAGAGGCTGCCCTGTCCTGAGGGGAATGAGGATGTCGCCAGTCACAAGATGGCCGCTGCCTTGTCGCCAGGTCGGGCCTCCCCACAGACTATCCAGCCCGCAGCCGCCACTAGACAGGAGTATTCAGCCCAGGAAGGGGTGAGGATCAGGGTCCTGGAGTTCAGGGGAGCCGCACTGTGCATGCCGCGGGGCACGGGCGCCTAGCAGCGCCAACCGCAAGATGGCCGCCAGCCGCCCGCCACATGTGACCCCGCCGTTACCTCAAGCAGGTCCCGCTGTCCTCGGCCTCCGGGAGGGATCGCTGTTCGTCAGGTGCCAGCCGTGGGGATCGGCGCCCAGATCGAGGGTCCGCGGTGCAGGCGGGTTTAGCGGCAAACGTCTCCAGCAGCTCTCCTCCGCAATCGAGGTCCCGGCTTCCGCGACGGAGGTAGGCCGCAATCCGCAGGGGGCAACTCCGGTACCCCCCCGATTCCGCAGCACTAACCCTCCAATGCAGGGCAGTTCAGCTGGCCCAGGCAGGTACAATTATGGCCAGCAGTCAGGTTATAACCCACTTTTAGGAAGGTGCAGGCCAGAGCGCCACTGATCCACAGCCTTCCCTGATGCCGGCCAAGCCACGCCCCCTTAATATTTTTAATAATAACATGTGCTGGGTATAACATAATGTAACTAATTATAATTTCTCAAGTTTCTTTTGTAGGAGCTTGGTTTTTCTCTAAATACTTTTTCCACTCTTTCTAAGACTGCTGTGTTCCAATATTGACCAGAAGAACTTCTACTTCTTATTCCCTCAGGAAACTCAGCATCAAATACAGTAGGTTAATAGAAAGCCATAACTGAAATTATAAGCTCCTGCTATTTGAAGGATCACTTTCTAGCATTTAAAGTTACATGCATCATAATATTCCCATTGACAGCACTTGAGACATTTGCAATTCTCTGTGGGAGAGACAATTTTCCTTTACTCACTCAACATAAGATTGGTTCTGCAGCTACGGACAATGTATCACCAATGCTGCTATTTTTGGAGTACTTGATCTCATCATCCTTTATAGTGGAAAATATATGAAAGCATAAATGCCTGGAGTGTGACATTAGATTACTACTGTAGGTAGACATCCTTGAAACTATAACCATTATTGTATGGATATGTTCAGGTATTGTATTCTCTATGACCCTACCTGATAATGCACTTACTGCAGCTCACACTCAAAGCTGTAACTCATTAGTCTTCCTTATCCTATGTTCCATGGGTCAGTATAGGCAATAAGAAGTCCACACACATGCAACTGTGCAAAAATAATAATAATAATAATAATAATAATAATAATAATAATAATAAATACACAAGTGTAGTACAGATTAAGCAGTAAAAAGTCAGTAGTAATATTTTATTATATTATATTTTAATATTTTATTCATTAAAATAGTTAATTTACAAGTGTTGCTATGAATATATTATAGAATCAACTTAAATTTGTCTATTAGTGTATTACATGGACATTTGAGTTTCCATACAGATGAGCAATTCATTTGTCTTCTACTCGCACCACAAATCAGAGATGGTAAATTCACCTGCCACATAGCAGGCCATAAAGGTGATATTTTCC
Organism: Pseudophryne corroboree; assembly: GCF_028390025.1. Taxonomy (NCBI): domain Eukaryota; kingdom Metazoa; phylum Chordata; class Amphibia; order Anura; family Myobatrachidae; genus Pseudophryne; species Pseudophryne corroboree. The sequence continues at coordinate 307,404,444 of NC_086447.1, read as the reverse complement.
AATATAATTTAGCCACATATTGTTACTCTGCATACATGATGGACACTAGTACCCAGGGAGATCTGTCCTCCACTCTGTTGTACTACTGCACCACATTAATGCAGCCATCTTGTAGATCCGTACTTAGTACTGGGTGAGAAAAAGTGACAAGGTGGAGACACAAGTCTCTCACTTGGCTCCAGAGAGACCCCTGTGGTTATCAGCAATACTGCAGCACCACTACTTGCAAGCAGCATACACTCACCAAAAAGTAGAAATATATATACTGGCGCCGGCTGTTGATCCAATAAGGGACAATACCCAATCATAAAATTGTCAACAATTTATTAAATACACAATAAAAGTTGTATACTAAAAAGTTTAAAATAGGTGAATAACAATTCTCTGTCTGGATTAGGTTGTCACAGTTCTCTGTCTTAACTGCGTGGATGACAGATAAATATTTGTAAATGACCACTTTGTTCTCTCTGAAATTGACATGCACAAAATCTGGTTAGGGCTCATTCCTCATCATAGCCATTGGTTAATTTAAAGTGCAGTGTTTACCCAGTCCTTGGTGTAGTCCCCAAAGGATCCCAATTGCAGCTGTGGATCCAAATGGCAGTAGAGGATGGTTCCGGGTTCCCAGGCTGAAACACTTATGAAAGTCCAATGGAGGCACAAGAGTCCAATTATTACCAGTTGAAGCAGAAGTGGAGATCGTGGTAGTGGTCAAATTGTATAAGGCTCAACGCGTTTCGCTGGCCTAATAGGCTGCCAGCTTCCTCAGGAGCACAATCTCCACTTCTGCTTCGTCTGGTAACAATTGGACTCTTGTACCTCCATTGGACTTTCATAAGTGTTTCAGCCTGGGAACCCGTAACCATCCCCTACTGCCATTTGGATCCACAGCTGCAATTGGGATCCTTTGGGGACTGCACCTGCAAGGACTGGGTAAACACTGCACTTTAAATTAACCAATGGCTATGATGAGGAATGAGCCCTAACCAGATTTTGCGCATGTCAATTTGAGAGAGAACGAAGTGGTCATTTACAAATATTTCTCTGTCATCCACGCAGTTAAGACAGAGAACTGTGACAACCTAATCCAGACAGAGAATTGTTATTCACGTATTTTAAACTATTTAGTATACAACTTTTATTGTGTATGTAATAAATTGTTGACAATTTTATGATTGGGTATTGTCCCTTATTGGATCAACAGCCGGTGCCAGTATATATATTTCTACTTTTTGGCAACACATATTAGGGGCTGACCCCCCCCCCCCCCCCCGATACTGGCTGCCATTAACAGCACACTCACCATCTTTGTATTAGCATACACTCACCATCTGTTGAGCTGTATAGAGCCCCACTATGCTGAATTTTTGATCCATGAGAACCAGTGTGTAACAACAGTGTATGGTTGAAACAGTTATGTACTTCAGTAAATCAACCCCACTGGTTAAGTAACTGGGCTGGTCATATGTTGAATCATCTGTTGTTGTGTGCTTCTATAACCAGGGCTGTTTCTAGTAAATTTGTCTCCCAGTGCGAACAGTAAAAAAATGCATCCCCCTCATAGGCAAAAAAATAATAATACTATTTTGCACTTGTGCTCCCAAGAAGTGGGTGTGACCTCACAAAAAATGAGCATGGCTTCACTAAAATGGGACTGGCATCACATAAAAATACTACTTTACACTCCAGTTTTTGACACCGTGCCAACGGAACTCGGCCACCACAGGAGGCCACCATCTCAGGTTGGACGGGAAGCATCGGTGCACTGCCATTTTCATATCTCTCCAGAGATGTTAAATAGGATTCAAGTCTGGGCTCAGGCTGGGCCAATCAAGGACATTCACAGAGTTGTCCTGTAGCCACTCCTTTGATATCTTGGCTGTGTGCTTAGGGTCATTGTCCTGCTGAAAGATGAACCGTCACCACAGTCTGAAGTCAAGAGCACTCCGGAGCAGGTTTTCATCCAGGATGTCTCAATACATTGCTGTTCTCATGTTTCCCTCTATCCTGACTAGTCTCCCAGTTCCTGCCACTGAAAAACATCCCCACAGCATCATGCTGTCACCACCATGCTTCACTGTAGGGATGGTATTGGCCTGATGACGAGCGGTGCCTGGTTTCCTCCAAACATGATGCCTGGCATTCACGCCAATCTTTATCTCATCAGACCAGAGAATTTTGTTTCTCATGGTCTGAGAGTCCTTCAGGTGCATTTTGGAAAACTCCAGATGGGCTGCCATGTACTTTTTACTAAGTATTGACTTCTATTTGACCACTGTACCATACAGGCCTGACTGGTGGATTGCTGCAGAGATGGTTGTCCTTCTGGAAGGTTCTCCCCTCTCCACAGAGGAATGCTGTAGCTCTGACAGCGTGACCATTGGGTTCTTGGTCACCTCCCTGACTATGGCCCTTCTCCCCCGATTGCTCAGTTTAGACGGCTGGCCAACTCTAGGAAGAGTTCCGGTGGTTCCGAACTTCTTACATTTACGGATGATGAAAGCCACTGTGCTCATTGGGACCTTCAAAGCAGCAGATATTTTTCTGTACCCTTCCCCAGATTTGTGCCTTCAGACAATTCTGTATCAGAGGTCTACAGACAATTCCTTTGACTTGCTCAGACATGCACTGTCAAGTGTGGGACCTTATATCGACAGATGTGTGCCTTTCCAAATCATGTCCAATTAACTGAATTTACCACAGGTGGACTCCAATTAAGCTGTAGGAACATCTCAAGGATGATCAATGGAAACAGGATGTACCTGAGCTCAATTTTGAGCTTCATGGCAAAGGCTGTGAATACTTATGTTCATGTAATTTCTTAGTTTTTTATTTTTAATAAATTTGCAAAAATATCCCAAAACTTTTTTCACATTGTCATTATGGGGTATTGCGTGTAGAATTTTGAGGGGAAAAAATGAATTTATTTCATTTTGCAATAAGGCGGTATCATAACAAAATGCGGAAAGAGTGAAGCACTGTGAATACTTTCTGGATGGACTGTAGCTGCCGCCAACTCCAATATACATCAAAACTGTCCTCTCTCAGGCGGTGGCCATTTTGGGAAGGACATTTTAACAGTATTCGGCCAGTCAGCATAGAATACTGAACACAGTACCCGTGGGCCGACGCCCCGTGCGGCTGCACGGCTGGTCCAGCCCTAAAAACTGCATTGTATATAACTCTGCAATCAACAACACCTGCACGCATATCATCCCCAACAAGTTACGGGCCCAGGCACAGAGGAGTACAGTACCCAGGCACATAGGAATTTAATTGTCCAGAGAAGCACACAGGTACCATCTTAAGCACAAGTTTAGTGCTATATATAACACAAAGTGAAAACAGCACAGTTTACAGGACAGTGTGTCAGCACAGAAGTTGTTTAGTACACAGATGCTGCATAAAACAAGGAGTGAGGATAGAATATAATGTTTCCAGTGCATTGTGTCAGTACAGAAACTGATTAGTGGATTAATGTACAGAAGTTGCGTAGTTATGTCTGTAAAAAGCAGGAATACAGGAGCTATAATACAACCATAATGGGTTTTATCAAGCTAAAATTTGCAGAAAATTATACAACCTGAAAGTTTTCTATGGAAATGCAATTAAAATATGAAAGGTTGTGGAAGGTTATTATAGAACCATGTGCAGATTAAAACTCAATTGATATAGAAAGAGCCATGAGAAGCATAGGCTTGAGTGTGGAGCAACAGATGTATTGTACTCTATAGTTACTGTACATGGGAATACGTCAGCTAAAGAAATGTGGACAGCATTGCAAGCAGCATATCAGCATGGAGGTCTCAGCAAGGCTGTTTCTAGACAATATGGTTCCCAGTGTGAGCTTTCAAAAAATGCACCCCCTCATAGACATTCAAAAATGCCTCCCCCCAACATAAAAAACTATTTTGCGTACACCAAAGGCATGCACCCAGTGAGGGGGGCATGGCTTGCTAAAATGGGTGTGGCCTCATTAAAATAGGCATGGCCTCGCAGGAACAGACTACCTTACACGCCAGTTTTTGATCCTGCAACAACAGACCTCGGCCACCACTGGAAAAAATAAACATTCCACCATATTAAGCCCCAAACAGTAATGCCACTTGCACCATAATATGCCATACAGCGCAATGCACATGATACAAAATACCCTACAGTAAATCTTCTAATTACTTTTACATTATCTGCTTGTTGCCAGGGGTTTCATGCTCTGGGTGTCACGCTTGTTGTCAGGGATTTCATGCACTGGGTTTCACACTTATTGCCAGGGATTTCACATGCGGGGTGTCATGATCATTGCCAGGGTTTCACTTGCTGGGTGTCATGCTCATTGCCAGGTGTTTCATGAGCTGGGTGTCATGCTCATTGCCAGGGGTTTCATGCACTGGGTGTCATACTTGTTGCCAGGGGTTTCATGCTCTGGGATCCATGCTCTTTTCCAAGGTTAATGTTCATTGCCAAGGGGGTGTAAGAATATTCGTTGGGAAGCCCCAGCCTGCCAGCACAGACTTCGCATCCCTCTCCTCCCTCTTCCATAGTACTACTCCGCTCGGAGGGGGCAGAGTTTTGCGGAATGATGCGGTTGCATCGTGATGACATGACACAACCTCATCATTCTGCAAAACTCTGCACCTGAGTGAGTACTAGGGAAGAGGGAGGATAGGGGGCATGATAGGGGACACAAAGTGCTGTGGCAGGCACCCCGTGTGATCGCACGGCTCGCACACCGCAAGAAATAGCACTGGGTCTCATGAGGAGAATAAATTTAAGGTGAATGCAGTACTATGATTACATACACAAAATGAAGAATTTTGCTAGACAATTAACATCTGTGGGCCTAAAGGGCATAGAGAGCTGTGGCAGGCCCAGGTATGTTTTGAGGGGTGTATGGCCTAATTGCAGACACTGTAGCCATGCTCCCTAATACCAATTTGTGAAAAAGGTATTTTCAGCATTGCAAAGTGGCACTGATCGCAGAACCTTGTGCTCCTCAGCTATGGGAAAAACCAGAGGGGTGCAAGGTCAATGTGATAACTACCTCCATACCCCTGCAAAGACAGAAGAGACTGATGCTAAAAGGCAGCAGACTTCCTGCATCCACCACAGCCCATCCAGCACATAGCAGCAGATGGCTGGGGAAGAAAGCTGCTTCTGACTATGGCCCTCATTCTGAGTTGATCGCTCGCTAACTGCTTTTAGCAGCAATGCAAACGCTAGGCCACCGCCCTCTGGGAGTGATCTTAGCTTAGCAGAAGTGCGATCGAAAATTTCATGCAGTTTCAGAGTGGCTCAAGACTTACTCCTAGCTTGCGATGACTGCAGTCTGTTTAGTTCCTGGTTTGACGTCATAAACACGCCCTGCGTTCGGCCAGGCACTCCCCCGTTTCTCCAGCCACTCCTGCATTTTTACCTGGCACGCCTGCATTTTTTAGCACACTCCCCTAAAACGCTGAGTTGCCGCCCAGAAACACCCACTTCCTGTCAATCAAACAACGAACACTCAACGAACACTCAAGCTTTAATAAAACTACAAAGTTTTGTGTAAAAGTACTTAGCGCATGCGCGCTGCCTACCATGCACATGCGCATAAATGCCATTTTTCCACCTGATCGCTACGCTGCGAAAAACAGCAGTGAGCGATCAACTCGGAATGAGGGCCTATATTAGTATCCACGCTACCACCCCTCTCGGCTGAAGCACTGTTGTGCACGTGGATGAAGAAAAAATATCTTCAGCAGTATTGCAGAACTTATTGCCTTAGTGTAACTTCTTAGTTGGACTTTGGAAGCAAGCATAGCAAAGTTAACAACAGATAACATCAGAGCAAAGTTTTTAGATTTCCAAGAATGTGTACCCTGTGATTTAAATGCTGAGACTACTACTGTACAGTACATTGCATACACAGTGTGAAAAATTCAGAAAATTTAAATTTAAGTGCTACAATTGTTACAAGATCGATGACAAGGCATTTGAGTACAAGTAAAATAGTGTGAATCCTATACAAAGTAAGATGTGCAACAGCAGAGATGAGGCATCCTGGGTGTAACAGATAGCCACAGAAAAGATTCATGGTACATTCATTCAGGAGCAACAAGGCATTTCAGGAATAGTTCACCAATTTAACCAACTATGACCCTATCACAATTAAAGGCATTGGCAACGAAGAACTTACATGTACAAAAGTTGGAAATATTAAAGCTTACTTAAAAATTGGAAGAAAGGTCAGAGATTCAAGATGTGCTTTATGTACCAGAAATGGGAACAAATCCTATAGCCATCAGCGTCTTAGAACAGAGAGGCCACACAGTTCACTTTTATAAAGGAAAGTGCATTGTGATGTACAGAAGAGGGACCATCTTAGCTACAGGCACAAGATATCAGCAATTGTCCATGATACACAGTTATACAATTATGACAAGTGAGTCACTTTCACTAATCTTTGGAATAAAAGATTTGGTCACCTTGGATATAGCAGTGTTCAGAAGTTACATAATAGGATGTTCACATGAATGTCAGTAAGTGGCACAGAGAAACCCATTTGTGAAAGTTGTAAATTAGATAAACAGAGTTGTGAGCCATTTCCAATGCCAGCAAGCAGAGCTACAGCACCACCTGAGATATATACAGATGTGAGTGGTCTAATGGAAGTAAAGTTTGGGAGTGGATACAGATACTGTACTTCATGATGTTTATAGAACACTTCAAGAGGATGACATATGTTTACTTCATCAGACAGAAATCTAAAGTGGTGCAAAATATTGCATATTAGAAGAGATTTGTAGAAAATCAAACAGGTTACTTAAGATAACTGTGGAGAATATCTCTACAGAGAGGTGGAACAATTCTTGAGAAATATAGAATACATCGTCAATTGACCATTTCCTACTGTATACACCTGAGCAAAATCAGTGAATGGGCAAACATGCACAAGTAGATAGAGCAAAATGTATGCTCAAGGATGCAAGCCTAGATAGGCAGTTTTAGACAGAAGCCATGTCCACAGTAGTTTATTTCAAGAAATGTACTACTACAGTTGCCATAAAGATATAACACCCATTGAATCATTGTCAAACCAAAAAAAACACAAGTAAGACATCTCAAAACTTTTGGAATCACAACCTACAGTATGTGCGTATACTAAAAGAAAGAAGACACAAGATGGATTCAAAATCATTAAAGTACAGCATGCTTGGCTACTGCCATGAGAGCAAAGGTTACATATTGTGGAATCTAAGCACCAGAAAGATTGTTAAGTTGTGAGATGTTATTTTTAAAGAAGCAACACAAGTTGAATAAAAGTTGGAAGCTGATATGGAGAACAAGTAAGTGTCACTGGACATACCAGCAGCTGCAGATGTATCTGAGTCAGAAAGTATCAGCAAGGAAGTTTGACCAGAGAGAAGATCTTCTGCAAGAACAAATCTTGGCAAACCACCTATGAGGAATGATGAGGAATTTGCAAACATCACAATCAGCCTCTGGACATCCAGAAGCCAAAGTAAAGGTCCGATTGGTGTGAACGGACGTCCAAAATAGGAGAAAGGACTTTGCAAGATTTAAAAGTCACAAGTGTGAAAGATGCCAAGAATCGTGACAGTGATAGCAGTTTCAAGTTTGTGAGTCAATAAATTGTTGCTCTGGTCCATGCCATCTGTGATTGAACTCTTACGGATACGTGTACCAAAAAGAACCAGAATCACATTATATGTTGATGTTTTATTATGTGTTTTAAACTACCTTTTGTCACGCTCGGCGTAAGTTGGGGTTCCGACAACCGAGTTTTGGCTGAAGGGACAGCTACCTGTGAGGAGAGTAAACGAAGTGGCTGAATGTAATTCCTCCTCATGGGGTGGAAGCCAAACTAAGTGTTAACGTTGGCCGGAGGGCATAAAGAAAAGGAGGACTTTGTAGGAAGATAACTGCAGTTTTAATGAATAATCAGGCTGTGCACGAATATTGGAGAAATAGAAGAAACTGGAAGAATTAGAGTCTATGGTTAAATTACTTGAAGAGTGAAGCTGAAGAACTCCGGTAAAGAAGAACTAAAGACTGTGATTTATGATTAAAAGATGAGGCTGAAGTACTTGGACTTTGAAGAAATAAATACTGTGGTTTGTGATTGAAAGACGAGGCTGAAGAACTTGGACTTTGAAGAAATGAATACTGTGGTTTGTGATTGAAAGATGAGGCTGAAGAACTTGGACTTTGAAGAAATGAAGACGTCTGCGGGAACCGCCGTTAGCACCTGGAGCTCCTCTACGACCTGGGACCCCGTAAGCGCTTCCACGAGTGGCAACAGACTTAGACAGCAGGACTGTAGCAGCGGTTAGGTAACCGATGGATGAGAGCAACCCAGTCCAGGGAACCAGAAGTAACCTGGGAGCACAGAGCTGGAGAACCTTTCACAAGGAGGTAACTTGAAGCACTGGCACAGTCCCTCTGAGCTAGCCCCCTTTTGTAAGGGGCGAACATGCAGGATTGGCTGGACACAGATAGGGAACTTCATTGGTAATACTCTGGTCTCCAACATGGCTGCCCCCAGCACAGAAGACATACTTAGCTGTTAGCACACAGTTTTAGTCAGCTTCTGTCTCTGACACACTATACTGTGTCACCACTAGAGGACCTTACCGCAGCGATCCCCGCAGCAGCACCTGGCTCTCCAGACCCTCGGCCCCTGGCCCTTGGCAGCCGCACATCCGTCCAGGAGGACGCGCCGCCAGCAGCTCCCTGTCACCACAGCCATGCCAACAAGCGGGGTGGTAACCCGCAGGAGCACCTGCCAAAGGTAAGGCTCCGGAGACTGACAGTACCCCCCTTTTTAAGGTGGGCTCTGAACACCCTTGTGCTTTCATCAGATTCTTGGTATGAAAGGCACGGACTAATCTTGGAGCATGGACGTCCTCTTCAGAAACCCAGGACCTTTCCTCCAGTCCATATCCCTTCTAATTAATAAGATATTGGAGACGACCATATCTTTTACGACAGTCAAGGATCCTATGAACTTCAAATTCTCCTTGAGCAGCTTGCACCTTGGGAGGTCTAGGGAGCGCAGCACGAAAACGGTAAGTATGAGAGGCTTCAGTAAGGAGATGTGAAATGCATTTGGGATATTCAAGTACGGAGGCAACGTCACTTTGTATGCTACTGGATTCAATACTTTTTCAATAGTATATGATCCAATGAATCTGGGGGCAAAGTTCTTGGGTCTAAAGTTTTGAGTAGAAATCCAGACTTGATCACCCACTTTGAGACTAGGGACAGCCTTCCGTTTCAGATCTGCAAAAAAATTTTTTATTTATTGGCTGTTTGAAGCAGAGCCTCATGAACTTGTTTCCACATCTTAGTGAATTGCTGAAGGGCTAACTCTGCGGCAGGTACTTCGAGAGCTGGAAGAGATTGGAAAGCAGGAACACGTGGATAAAGACCATAATTCACATAAAAGGGTGTGGAATGGGTAGCAGAATAATAGAGATTATTGTGAGCAAATTCAGCAAATGGAAGATAGTCCAGCCAATCGTCCTGAGAAGAAGACATGAGGAGTCATAGGAAAGTCTCTAATTCTTGGTTCACTCTCTCAGTCTGGCCATCCGTTTGGGGATGGTATGCAGAGTAGAAACTTAATTCCATTCCAAGAGCTGAACTTAGTGCTCTCCAGAATTTAGCCACAAATTGAGGCCCTCGATTGGAAACTATCTCTTGAGGAAGTCCATGTAACCGGAAGATGTCTGATGTGAACAATTTTGATCGTTGTGGAGCGGTTGGAAGACCTGTGAGTGGGACAAAGTGCACCATTTTGGAAAATCGGTCCACAATGACCCAAATGGTGTTTCGTCCTCTGGGGACAGGTAGGTCAGTTATAAAATCCATGGAGATGTGTGTCATGGGTTTTTGTGGAACCGATAGTGGATGAAGAAGCCCCGATGGTTATCCTCTTGGACTTTTATGTTGGGCGCACTTTGGGCAGGCAGCTATGAATTCCAAAATATCCATCTTCAGATGAGGCCACCAATAGGAGCGTTAGATGAACTTAACAGTCTTGAGGCTACCTGCGTGTCCCATACACGGGGAGGTATGATCCCACGTAAGCAGTCTTTTTCAGAGTTCTGGTGCAACAAAGGTTTTTCCTGGTGGAGGAAGTGAAGTAGTACGAGTTGCAGCAAAGAAGGCAGGATCTAGGATGAATTGTCTGTCCGGAAGATCTGTGGACTCATCTGAACTCAATGAACGAGAGAGCACATCTGCTTTCTGATTAAGACACCCTGGACGATAACTGAGCTTGAAAGAAAAACGGGAGAAGAACAGTGCCCACCTGGCTTGCCGTGGGTTTAAACATCGGGCGGTTTGAAGATATAAAAGATTTTTGTGATCCGTGGTTACTGAGATTGGGTGCTGAGCTACTTCCACCAAGAACCTCCACTCTTCAAAAGCAAGTTTTATGGCAAGCAATTCTTGTTCTCCAATGGCATAGTTTTGTTCTGCCGGAGAGAATCTTCGGGGAAAAATAAGCACAAGGATGAGCTTTCTGATCCTCGAAGTACTGGGATAAGACTGCCCCCACTCCTACTGAAGAAGCATCCACCTCCACCTGAAAAGGATGAATGAGATCAGGTTGCCGAAGGATAGGAGCAGACATGAAGGCCTCTTTTAGAAATGAAAAGGCTCTTAGTGCCTCAGGTGGCCAAGCTGCAGAATTAGACCCTTTTCTTGTTAGTGCTGTAATCGGGGGAATGATGGAGGAATAATCTTTAATAAACTTTCTATAGAAATTGTTGAAGCCTAAAAAAATGCTGGATTCCCTTCAGAGTGGTAGGAAGGGTACAATCTCAGATTGCTTGGACTTTGGCAGGATCCATCTGTAATTCCCTCCCGGAAATGATGTAACCTAAGAAAGGGATGGAGGGAACCTTAAACGTGCACTTCTCCAGTTTACAAAAGTGTCAATTTTCCCTTAGACATCTCAAGACTTCTTTGACGTGTTCCCGATGGACTTTCAGATCTTTGGAAAATATTAGAATATCATCCAGATACATAACCAGGCACTTAAAGAGGAGAGCTCGGAATAATTTGTTGACATAATTCTGGAAGAATGCTGGAGCATTGCATAAGCCAAAGGGCATCACCAGATATTCGTAATGCCCGTCGCGAGTACTGAACACAGTCTTCCACTCGTCTCCTGTGCGAATGCGTATAAGGTTATAAGCTCCACGCAGGTCCAATTTGGTGAAAATGGTAGCCCCCTTTACTCGGTCAAATAGTTTGGGAATCAAGGGCAAGGGGTATCTGTTCTTAACTGTAACTTCGTTGAGGCCCCGGTAGTCAATGCAAGGCCATAGACCCCCATCCTTCTTCTTCACAAAAAAAACCCTGCCCCGGCTGGAGAAGAGGAAGGGCAAAGGAACCCTTTGGCCATATTCTCCTGTATATACTCAGACATCGCTTGGGTTTCCAGGAGAGATAAAGGGTACGTTCAGCCTCTGGGAGGTGTTTTACCAGGCAGTAAATCGATAGGGCGGTCCCAACTTTCCGCCCCTTGCTTACTGAAGATGTCCAGAAAGGGCTGATAGGCATCTGGGAGATCAGTGGAGTGTAGGGTAAGGAGTGGCTTGATGGTGGATAAACAGCTTTGAGAACACAACTTGCCCCAAGTGAGTACATCCATAGTTTGCCAATCCAAGCGGGGGTTGTGCTCCTGTAACCACGGGAATCCTAGGATTATTTTTTGAGAGGCTTTGGGAATTACCAGGAAAGAGATAACTCCAGAATGGAGAATACCAACTTTCATCTTCAGAGGAACTGTCCGGTGGGTGATGATCCCTTCAGGAATATAAATTCCGTCAACTGCAGTGATAGAGATAGCTCGCTCCAAACAAATGGTTGGTATTTCAGACTGTTGGACTAAGGCGAAAGTAATGAAACTTTCTGCAGCTCCAGAATCTAAAAGTGCTGTAACATGAAGGGAGGTAGAGGGAAGTTACAGACATACAGCTAACAGTGATTCCTTCCTGGTAAATTGGTTGGGGAATGCTCCTATCTTAACCTCTTCTACATAAGCTAGGAGCGGGAGTTTCCCGGTCGTTGAATACAAGACTTAACGAAGTGGTCGGCCGCCCCACAATACATGCAGAGGTTGCCCTGTCTGCGTCTTTGACGTTCCTCATTGGTGAGACGAGAGCGGTTGACCTGCATGGGTTCTTCAGTAGATGGTGAGGATGGTCTAGGAGTGGGACAGGCCCGATGTTTGGGTCGCTTGAACCTTGTTCTCTCAAGACAGTGCTCCTTTTATCTTAGATCAATCTTGTTACATAAAGAAATAAACTGATCGAGCTTAACTGGCACATCCTGAGTGACCAGGTCATCTTTAATTTTGTCGGAGTGACTGTTCCAAAAGGCGGCAATGAGAGCCTCTTCATTCCAGCCCACTTCGGAAGATAGAGTATGGAATTGGATCACGTACTGGGCGACGGAACGGGTTTCCTGATGCAGATGCAGAATCTCCAAACAGATAGAGGTGATCCGACCTGGCTCGTCAAATATTTTACGAAAAGTTGCCACGAATTCCGGGTAATTCAAGAGTATGGGATCATTTCTCTCCCATAAGGGTGAAGCCCAATCCAGAGCTGGTCCGGTCAGAAGTGAAAGGATGTATGCGATTTTGGACCGATCAGACGGAAATTTAGCTGACTGAAGCTCAAACTGGATCTCACATTGATTTAGGAATCCTCGGCATTGCTTTGGACTTCCGTCAAATTTACTAGGTGGTGGTAGTTGTAAACGAGGAACTGGAATCGACACTAGAGGATTAGGTGCTGGAAGCTGGAACCGAAGTCCGAGATGTGGAAATGGCTGTGTGAAGAGAAACCAAACGAGTGGACATATTCTGCATGAACTGTACAATCTGTGCCTGCATGGCCTCCTGTTTATTTAGACGAGACATAATATCCACAGAGGCAACGCCCCTGGTAGCCTGCTCACTTGCCGGATCTATTGGGTCAGTGCTTACTGTCATGCTCGGCGTAAGTTGGTGTTCCGACAACCGAGTTTTGGCTGAAGGGACAGCTAACTGTGAGGAGAGTAAACGAGGTGGCTGAATGTAATTCCTCCTCATGGGGAGGAAGCCAAACTAAGTGTTAACTGTGGGCGGAGGGCATAAAGAAAAGGAAGATAACTGTAGTTTTATGAATAATCAGGCTGTACACGAATATTGGAGAAATAGAAGAAACTGGAAGAATTAGAGTCTATGGTTAAATGACTTGAAGAGTGAAGCTGAAGAACTCCAGTAAAGAAGAACTGAAGACAGTGTTTTAGGATTAAAAGACGAGGCTGAAGTACTTGAACTTTGAAGAAATGAAGACTGTGGTTTGTGATTGAAAGACAAGGCTGAAGAACTTGGACTTTGAAGAAATGAAGACATCTGCGGGAACCGCCGTTAGCACCTGGAGCTCCTCTACGACCTGGGACCCCGTGAGTGCTTCCACGAGTGGCAATGGACTTAGACAGCAGGACTGCAGCAGCGTTTAGGTAACCGATGGATGAGAGCAACCAGGACCAGGGAACCAGAAGTAACTTGGGAGCACAGAGCTGGAGAACCTTACACAAGGAGGTAACTTGAAGCACTGGCAGAGTCCCTCTGAGCCAGCTCCCTTTGTAAGGGGAGAACACGCAGGATTGGATGGACACAGATTTGGAACTTCATTGATAATACTCTGGTCTCCAACATGGCTGCCCCCAGCACAGGAGACATACTTAGCTGTTAACACACAGCCTTAGCCAGCTTCTGTCTCTGACACACTATACTGTGTCACCACTAGAGGACCTCACCGCAGCGATCCCCGCCACAGCGCCCGACTCTCCAGACCCTCGGCCCCCGGCCCTTGGCAGCCGCACATCCATCCAGGAGGACTCGCTGCCAGCAGCTCCCTGCTGCCGCATCCGCGCCAACCAACGGGACGGTAACCCGCGGGAGAACCCACCGGAGGTAAGGCTCCGGAGCCTGACACCTTTCTCACTTGTCGTTATGAAAAAGCTAAAATTAAATGTGTAACACAGAGATGTTTGTAGTTAGGGGGGCAGGAGTTAAAGTGAGCCGGAACGGGGCGGAACTGCGTTCCATCAGTTCCACTTGGAGACGGAATGCAGTTCCGCCTCCTCTGGCTTACCTAACCCGATGTGTCCCCGGCGACGCACAGGGAGATGACGGGCGCCCGCTGAGATTGTGTTACCAGCGGGCACCCGTCTCTCCTCTACTCCGAAAGCCGGAGGCAGGAGCTCAGTACTGAGCTCCGGCTTCCGGCGCTGTCACTGTGCGGTGTGCGCTAGGGCAGAGACGTTAGTCATGACGTCTCTCTCATAGTGCTGAGGAGTGGACGCAAAGAGAGGAGGGCTGCAGCGGTCTTGAAGCGGGAGCGATGCTCGGTGAGTATGGAGTGTTTTTTTCTTCCTTAGTGCAGTGGCGCATCTACTGGGGGGGATTACTACTAAGGTTGCATCTACTGGGGGCAAACTACAGGGGGACATTACTACTGGGGGGCATCAACATGGGGCATTACTACTGGGGGGGCATTACTACTGGGGCAAACTACTGCAGGGGAAATACTGGGGGGCATTACTACTGGGGCGTCATCTATTGGGGGCAAACTCCTGGGGGGCATTACTACTGGGGGCAGCTACTGGGGGCAAACTACTGGGGGACATTATTACTGGGGGGCATCTACTGGGGGCAAACTACTGGGGGACATTATTACTTGGGGACAACTACAAGGGGGCAAACTACTGGGGGTAAGCTACAAGGGGGCAAACTACTGGGGGCAAGCTACTGGGGCAAACTACAAAGGGGCTAACTACTGGGGGCAAACTACAGGAGGGCATTACTACTGGTGGCGTAACTACAGGGGCATTACTACTTGGGGCCTAAACTACAGGGGGGCTAAACTACTGGGGGCATAACTACAGGGGCCAAACTACTGGGGGCATTACTACTGGGGGCTAAACTACAAGGGGGGCATAACTACAGGGGCTAAACTACTGGAGGCATAACTACAGGGGCTAAACTACAAGGGGGCAAACTACAGGGGTGCATTACTACTGGTGGCTAAACTACAAGCAGGCAAACTACTGGGGGCATTACCACTGGGAGGCTAAACTAAAGGGGGGGGGGAAACTATTGGGGTCATAACTGCAGGGGCATTACCACTGGGGACATAACTATTAGGGTGCTAAACAACGGGGGGCATTACTACAGGCAACATTACTACTGGGGGCAATACTACACAGGGGCATTACCATTAAGGGCATTACTACTGGGGGCCCTACTAATGAGGGCATTGTAAAGGGGGCACTTCATAAGGGGCATCACTCCTGGGGACATAAGGGACACTACTATTGCGGGCATTGCATAAGAGGCTCCACTACTATGGGGTCTATATAAGGGGCACTAGCACTGTGGGCACTATGAGTAGAGTGGACAGTGCATAATGGGGGTCATTCCGAGTTGTTCGCTCGCAAGCTGCTTTTAGCAGCTTTGCACTAGCTAAGCCGCCGCCTACTGGGAGTGAATCTTAGCATATTAAAATTGCGAACGAAAGATTAGCAGAATTGCGAATAGACACTTCTTAGCAGTTTCTGAGTAGCTCCAGACTTACTCGGCATCTGCGATCAGTTCAGTGCTTGTCGTTCCTGGTTTGACATCACAAACACACCCAGCGTTCGCCCAGACACTCCTCCGTTTCTCCAGCCACTCCCGCGTTTTTCCCAGAAACGGTAGCGTTTTTTCGCACACACCCATAAAACGGCCAGTTTCCGCCCAGAAACACCCACTTCCTGTCAATCACATTACGATCACCAGAACGAAGAAAAAACCTCGTAATGCCGTGAGAAAAATACCTAACTGCATAGCAAATTTACTTGGCGCAGTCGCACTGCGGACATTGCGCATGCGCATTAGCGACTAATCGCTCTGTTGCGAGAAAAAAATAACGAGCGAACAACTCAGAATGACCCCCAATGAGCACTACTACTGTGGGCATTGTATAAGAAGCGCTACTGTGGTGGGCATTATGTGTATTACGGGGTGCTAGTACTGATGGCATTATTACTATTGTGTGACCACACCCCATTCTTTTGGAGACATTCCCCTTCTTGCGGCGCTCGCAATACCTTTATTACTTGGGCACCGTGGGGAGGGGGGCGAGTTCCACCACCTCTCTAGGACCACTTTAAGCACTGTAGGGGGGTGTTAGAAAACAGTGAGCTACTGCACTGTCTCCTTACTATGCATACATGCTGGAAATTAGTTCCCAAGGATGTCTGTCCTCTATTCTGTTGTACTGCTGTACCATGTGACTGCAGCCATTTTGTACATCCTCACTTACAGTAGTACTGTGAAGAAGTGATATGGTAGAAAAACAAGTCTATTACTTTGCTCCAGGAAGACCCCAATTTTTACCTGCAGTAAGCTATTCCAAGAAACCTGCTCCACTACCTGCATGCAGCATACATTTATTGACTGGTATGCTGTATAGAACCTTTGATCCATGGGAACAGGTGTGTATACAAGAGTGATTTCGACTGTACTTGTAACTGGGCTGGACGTAGCTTGAGTTATCCATTGATGCGTGTAAATATTTTTTTAAAATCCTTCTGAAGAAATATCCCAGAGGAGTGGTCGAGAAACACATTAGGGGGACTGCACTTTGGAAATTGCCTTTTATAGAGTGTATTTGCCAGCCTGCTGAATCGCTTGAACAGCCGCACTCCGCCCTTTCCCGCTATCATCACATGGAACATCTACACTGCAGTGCCGGACCCCAGCCGAGGTAAGAAAACAAAGAACCTTCTAATTTGATGGCAGATAAGCCCATCTAGTCTGCCCCTTTTTTAACCATTTTGTTACCGCAAAACCCTATTTGATCCTTATTTCTTTGTAAGGTTATCCTTATGTCTATCCCATGCATGTTTAAATTGTTCTACTGTCTTAGCCTCTATCACATCTGCTGGGAGTCTATTCCACTTGTCCACTACCCTTTCTGTGAAGTAATATTTCCTCAATTTCCCCCTGAAACTATTTCCCTCTAATTTCAATGCATGTCCTCGTGTTCTATTACTTCTCTTTCTTTGAAAAATGTCTCCATCCTGTATCTTGTTACAACTTTTCTGTCATGTCCCACCATTCCCTTCTCTGCTCCAAATGATTCATGTTAAGATGTTTTAGTGTTTCCAGGTAAGTTGTATGATGTAGGCCATGTACCATTTTAGGTGCCCTTCTTTGTACAGTCTCTAATGTATTAGTATCCTTCTAAAGACACTGTATGGCCTCCAGAATTGAACATAGTATTCTAGATAGGGCCGTGTCAATGACCGATACAGTGGCATTATTACTTCTTTCTTTCTGCTGCTGTTTACTCTCCCTATGCAACCAAATATCTGACTTGCCTTCCTCATTGCTTTGTTACATTGCTTACCTGCCTTTAAGTCACATGAAATAGAGATTCCTAGATCCCTTTTCACCTCAATAGTTTCCAATATAGTGGCATTAACATTACATTTAGCCTTTAGATTTTTGAGACCCAAGTGCATGATTTTGCATTTTTTGGCATTAACCTGTTGCCACTCTTTTGACCATTCTTCTAGTCTACCTAGATCATCAATCATTTGTTTAACCTCTCCTGGTGTGCCTACACTGTTGAATACTATTGTGTCATCTGCAAAGGCATACTTTCCCTTCAATATAATTTGCAATGTCACCTTTAAAGATTTAAAAGCACTGGCCCAAGCAAAGATCCCTGAGGTACTCCACTGGTAACATTTCCCATCTGTGAAGGCACCCCCTTTACTACAACTCTCTGTTTTCTATCATGCAACCAAAATTTTATCCATTCAACCATCTTAGTATACAATCCCAAGTCTACTTAAAAGTCTATGATGTGGGACAGTTTCGGAAGGTTTACTAAAGTCTAGATATCTACAGGAGAGCTGGCTGCCTTTCTTGTAGGTCACATCTGCCAGCAGGGGAGGTTGAGCATAGCGCGGGCCTGATTGTTTGCTAAAGTCCAGATCTCACAGAATGACTGTTAAGTAATTGCTTCATTACACTGGGCTTTATCTGGCAATACCAGTCAGCAGGCTTACACAGGTGGGCAAAGTTATTATCGCCTTTTAATGCTATACTTAAACTGAATTGAAGAATGTTAACCTCCAGCATGATTAGAAACTCTTTCTGGAGTGGAACTGTATAATTCAGATTTATGAAAATGCTACATTTACTGTTTGGAATCCCATTGATCTTGGAGGGTATCATCAGTTTTATAGTATTTACTGTACTTATTGTATTTCATATTTCTAATGAGACTGTTAACTTGTTTTTTCAACATTTCTTAAACAATTCAGAGTTGTTTGTCATGGAGCAGCATGCTTTAATGAGATTATCTATAGTGATCATTGGATTTTTAATCGGTAGTATATCATTTTTTATACCCTTTTTGGGCCTGATTATATTATTTGTGGTGTAAGCATTTAGCATATACCATAAAATAATATAATGCTAAATGCTTACATTAATTAACACCTTGCAAGCCATCCACAAGACCTCTGCAGGGTTCAAAACTGCTTCATACTGTCAAACCAGAAATGTGTTATCCCGCCATCTCTCAATCTCTATGGCAAAGCAGTATCTACAATTGTGACCCGCCACCTACATGAGATATCAAGAAAAATCCAACCAGATGTGTATAATGCAGTCTGCAAAGACTAAGCAGGCAAAATATGAGCATGAAATCAGTGCATCAATAATCCTTTTTTTAAATTTTATATACAGCACACTGAGCCCTATTCATCAACATACACAAGCACAATAAATGTATCTATGAAGAAGGCACAATGTATCACAGTACAATTAACTGGAACAGTATACTAAATATTGTAAAGACACCTGCTGTCAGATATCTAGATGATAACTATGGTATAGTGCAAAACCAAGTAAGTCTTGTAAATATACTGTATGTAGAATCAATACACATAGTAAAAAAAAAAAAGAAAAGATTATTTTTCAACTACCATAGCAATATGTATTTGAGAAGCAAATCACTCTAAATGGACTGCATATGCCTAAGCAGATGCTGTATACAGTAAGTGATAAGATAAACACAAATAGCTATGTAAACATTAAAATCACGAATTGGCAACTCCAGACAGGTGTATCAATGAAGTTAGCTGCAGACACTAGTCCGATTCATTAAAGAGACGTGACCAGTCTAGCTGTATATGGTACCTGCAATGCACATCCTATGTCTAAAACTTAACTGTATATCTCTTATGGGCACACTACACACAGACTGGACAACAATAAAGTACAATAAGTACAATGAACAGTTATGTTCATGAAGGCAATGTACATAATATATTGACCCCCCCCCCCCAAAAAAAAAAATGGTAACTACAGTGTGCAGCTTCGATACTGTAGACCACCCACTCCTCCTTCAGGCATTCCAGTCCTTCAGTCTCCGCAACTCTCTTCTCTCCTGGGTGTCTCTCTACCACACTAACAACTCCTTCTAAGTCTCCTCACCCCACCCCTCCCCTTTCCCCATAGCAAGGATGTGTTCTTGGCCTCATCCCTTCTCCCTTTATACCTCCTCCTTTATACCTCTTTCACACAGACCAAAATTTCCCGGGTTAAAACACATGAACGCGCATCAACCCAGGAAATTTTTCAGTGTGAAAGGGTACAGGGACAAAATCCTGGGATTTCTGTCCCTGCATTTCAACCCTGCAATCGACCAGGGTTGGTCCCGGGTTCTTCCCTGGAATCTGGACAGTGTGAATGATGCATGGACAGAGCCGGATTAAGGGGGGAGCCCAGGGGACACATTACCCTGGGCCCCCCAAATTTAAGGGCCCCCCGTGCCTGCCGTGAAGCACTGGCAGTTTTGCATGTTTTTTTTTTATTAAGTTCAGCAAACTGTTTCAGAGACGGAGACAGCCTTATCTCCGTCTCTGCACCCGGCGGGACCACCCACAGCCACTAACGAGCTGCCGAGAACTCTCCTCACAGAGAGCTCTGATCAGCAGAGCTCTCTGTACTGGACACAGGAGTCACAGTGGAAGGAGCTGCTGAGCACGTGCAGCAGCAGCAGCAGCAGCTCCTGTGCGTAAACGAACTCAGTCAGAAATGAATCTCCTTCTCTTCTCTTAAATTGGTTAGTGCTGTGTGTGTGTGTTTCTGTAGATATGCTGTTTATTTGTAGGTATGTAGTGTGTGTGTGTGTGTGTGTGTGTGTGTGTGTGTGTGTGTGTATGCATGCATGGTGTGTGTGTGTTTGTAGGTGTGTATGCATGCTGATGTGTGTGTGATTGTGTGTGTGTGTGTGTGTGTGTACTGTATGCATGCTATGTGTGTTTATGTAGGAATGGTGTGTGTGTGTGTGTGTGTGTGTGTGTGTGTGTGTGTTTGTAGGTGTGTATGCATGCTGATGTGTGTGTGATTGTGTGTGTGTGTACTGTATGCATGCTATGTGTGTTTATGTAGGTATGGTGTGTGTGTGTGTGTGTGTGTACTGTATGCATGCTATGCGTGTTTATGTAGGTATGGTGTGTGTGTGTGTGTGTGTGTGTGTGTTTGTAGGTAGGTGTGTAATGTGTGTGTGTGTGTGTGTGTGTGTATGTACTGTATGCATCCTATGTGTGTTTATGTAGGTATGGTGTGTGTGTGTGTGTGTGTGTGTGTGTGTGTGTTTGTAGGTAGGAGTGTGTATGTACTGTATGCATCCTATGTGTGTTTATGTAGGTATGGTGTGTGTGTGTGTGTGTGTGTGTGTGTGTGTGTGTTTGTAGGTAGGTGTGTAGTGTGTGTATGTACTGTATGCATCCTATGTGAGTTTATGTAGGTATGGTGTGTGTGTGTGTGTGTGTGTGTGTGCGTGCGTGTGTATGTATGTACTGTATGTGTGTGGATGTTTTGTGTGGATGTAAGCTGTGTGGATGTAGGTATACTGTGTGTGTATGTTAACAGTTTTCTTCTTGTAGTACTATAGGGTTTAGGATTAGTTGATATACTTCATTTTGTGACAGGCAGATTATACAATCCTGCACTGTTGTATCCATCAGCTTGCCTATCCCTAGACGCAAGCAGATCATGCCTCCACATAATACTATCACCACCTACTGTGTGACAGGTTTGCGGTGACCCTGTGCCTCGCAGACTAGCCACAACGTCCAATCCTCTGAGTCTAGCTGAGCACTACAGTGTGATATCATATTGTTTTTACAGTGTATACATACGCTAATTTTCTGTTGAATAATATGTGCTATATGTTGTTACTGCCTCTAACAGCTGTCTTCTTATATTTTTATCTATCCTATATATATATATATATATATATATATATATATATACATACGCGCACACACATGTAAGGTACATCCCCTTCCTATATACACTATATTTAGTCCTCTGGGGCCCCCCTTGTGTAAAGTACCCCAGGCCCCCTGAAGCCTTAATCCGGCCCTGTGCATGGACATGTCCCACCTTCCCGGGTTGCCTCTGCTGATGCTTATGGGCTATTCAGGGCACTTCCTGGTCTTGTGTTTTTTCTGAGACGCCCATTTTCAGAAAATGCAGGGCCATCCCGGGTTCAGTATGAAAGTTGCAGACCCGGGATGTCTCGGCTCCAAATGCTGGTATGAAAGGTGCGAACCCGGGAATGTCCCTGCATGAGCCCGTGGCAGAATTCCCAGGTTTTGCCCCTGCATTTCTGGTGTGAAAGGGGTATTAGTGATCTCAACCCCTTTGTCCTCGAGTACCTCTTGTATGTTGATGACACCCAAATGTACCTCTCCTCCCCAGACCTCTCTCCTGCTGTTCTTTCTTGTTTCTCTAAATGTCGTTCTAACATCTTTTAATCAATGTCCCAGACATTTCTCAAAATCAATATGTCAAAAACTGTACTAATTGCCTCAACTTAACTAATCACCTCATATCCTCTCACTATCTGTTCATAGGACCACACTCACCTCTGTCTCTCAAGTCCACTGACTGGGGATTATTATTTATATCACAGAATGTCGCTTTTTAAATTAAAAAATACTCTCCTAATAGAGCGGGAAAGACTGGTTGTATATTGTCTCCATTTAAATCTGAGAGCCAGCCACAAGGCCTTCTAGAAAA
This sequence comes from Pseudophryne corroboree, assembly GCF_028390025.1. Classification (NCBI taxonomy): domain Eukaryota; kingdom Metazoa; phylum Chordata; class Amphibia; order Anura; family Myobatrachidae; genus Pseudophryne; species Pseudophryne corroboree. The sequence goes on along the minus strand of NC_086447.1, from coordinate 307,382,282 downwards.
CCTGTGTCACGATCTGGGTAACTTGACATCAGTATTTACCTTTCAAGTGTCTCCGGAGGCTGGCCCAGCGTTCCAAGGCGGGATCCTATCTGTGTTGTTAGCGTGTGGGACGCTGATGTCTTCACTTCACATCTCCTCCCTGTGATCCCGCAACGCTGTCACGGCAGCCTCATAAGTTTAGATTCCAAGAATGGCGCCTCTTGCCCTCCACGGCCTCTGCCATCATTACTACTGTTTCTCATGTGGAATATTCAAAGATGGCATCTCTTGCCCTCCTCGGCATCTGCCGCCATTACTACTGTTCCCACATGGAATCACAAACACATTTTCCCTCCAAACGCTAACATGGGCGCAGCCATGTTTTTCCAGTCACATGTTGATTTGTCCTATCCGCTGCGCTCTGGACTCTGCTTAACCATCGGTGCTCTGTCATCGATCCCCAGCCTCACGAGTGTTCTTCAATTGATCTTCTGCTACATTGGTGTTTTAACTTCAATATACAGTTCTCTATTGGTGCTCCTTCCTGCGAACTCTCATCAATGAGTTCAGTAGCACCCTCACCACCTGTGTCGGTTCCATCCGGCATTCCTGGCAGTTCTCAAGTGCTCACCTCATTCAGCATTCTATCAGCATCCCCAGCTTCCAGTGTGTCATCTGCTTGTCATTTCCTACGCGTATCATCTAAATAGCGGATAGCTGTTTGTTTCTGGACTTATCATCTCCAGGTCTTCTAAGACGGTATAGAGTGATACCATTCTCAACAGCATCCTATTATTCCTGTAGCTAAGGAACTGTATTGCTAATATCATGCTAATATCATGCTTCAACTCCATATTGCTGAGCACCAGTGTCTTCTTTGAACTGTCAATGTGCAAGTGAACTGTGTTTAATAAACATCTTAAACTTTTACAACATTGTCTTGGTCACGCCTTTGGGTATCTCTGGTAAAGGTTCCCTGCATGTCCAAGAACCCTATACTTTATTATTATTATTATTATTATTATTATTATTATTATTATTATTATTATTATTATTATCCTTTATTTATATGGCACCACAAGGGTTCCGCAGCGCCCAATTACAGAGTACATAAATAATCAAACAGGAAAAAAGCAACTTACAGTTGATGACAGTATAGGACAAGCACAGGGTAAATAAACAAATTTACATCAGCAGATGACACTGGAATAAGTATCAGGTGGCAGAAGACTGCTGGATGTGGTACAGTTGAAGATTATTAAAGTAAGACAAAGGATAAGCACATGAGGGAAGAGGGCCCTGCTCGTGAGAGCTTACAATCTAAAGGGGAGGGGTAGACAGACAGGGGTGACACAGATGGGGTACATAGAGAATGTGGAACAGAGGCTTAGGATGAAATTTGGCTGGGTTTGGTGAAGAAGTGGGTCTTGAGAGCCCGTTTGAAGTTTTGTAGAGAGGTGGAGAGTCTGAGGGGGAGAGGTAGGGAATTCAAGAGAAGTGGTGCAGCACGTGAAAAATCTTGGAGGTAGGAGTGGGAGGAAGTAATCCGTAGGCAGTAGAGTCGTCATGCATTAGCAGAGCAAAGAGGACGGGTGGGAGTGTAAAGGGAGATAAGGTCAGACATGTAGGTGGGAGAGGAGTGGGTGAGGGCTTTGTAAGTGAGTGTGAGAAGCTTTAAATGGATTCTAAAAGGGAAGGGGAGCCAGTGAAGGTCTAGTAGGAGAGGATAGGTAGATGAAGTGTGTTTGGTGAGGAAAATGAGCCAGGCAGCAGCATTGAGGATAGATTGGAGTGGAGAGAGGTGTTTTTCAGGAATGCCAGTCAGGAGGAGATTACAGTAGTCCAGTCTGGAGATGACCAGTGAGTGGATAAGAGTCTTAGTAGCATCCTGGGTCAGAAAGGGTCCGATCCTGGAAATATTTTTTAGATGAAAACGGCAGGTTTGTGAGAGGTGGTGAATGTGTGGTTTGAAGGAGAGGGAGGAGTCAAGGATTACTCCAAGACAGTGCACTTGGGGACTAGAAGAGATAGTAGTGCCATCAATAGATAATGAGATTGTAGGAGGTGAGGTTATGCGGGAGGGAGGGAAGATGATCAGCTCGGTCTTAGACATGTTAAGTTTAAGAAAGCGCTGGGACATCCAGGAAGAGGTAGCAGATAGACAGTTGGAGATACGAGTGAGGAGAGCAGGGGAGAGGTCTGGAGAGGAAAGATAGATTTGGGTGTCATCAGCATAAAGATGATATTGGAAGTCAAAAGAACTAATGAGCTTACCTAGTGAGGATGTATAGAGAGAGAAGAGGACCAAGGTGGTCATTCCGAGTTGTTCACTTGCAAGCTGCTTTTAGCAGCTTTGCACACGCTAAGCCGCCGCCTACTGGGAGTGAATCTTAGCATAGTAAAATTGCGAACGAAAGATTAGCAGAATTGCGAATAGACACTTCTTAGCAGTTTCTGAGTAGCTCCAGACTTACTCGGCAACTGCGATCAGTTCAGTCAGTTTCGTTCCTGGTTTGACGTCACAAACACTCCCAGCGTTCGCCCAGACACTCCCCCATTTATTCAGACACTCCCGCGTTTTTCCCAGAAACGGCAGCGTTTTTTCACACACACCCATAAAACAGCCAGTTTCCGCCCAGAAACACCCACTTCCTGTCAATCACATTACGATCACCAGAACGAAGAAAAAACCTCGTAATGCCGTGAGTAAAATACCTAACTGCATAGCAAATTTACTTGGCGCAGTCGCAGTGCAAACATTGTGCATGCGCAATTAGCGGAAAATCGCTGCGATGCGAAGAAAATTATCGAGCGAACAACTCGGAATGAGGGCCCAAGGACAGAACCTTGGGGTACACCTACAGTTAGTGGAAGTGAGGCGGAGGTAGAGTCATGAGAGGAGACAGAGAATGAACGGTCAGAGAGGTAGGAAGACAGCCAAGAGAGGGCAGTGTCATGCAGACCAATGGAGTGAAGGATTTGCAGTAGGAGAGGATGGTCCACAGTGTCAAAAGCAGCAGAGAGATCAAGTAGAATAAGTATAGAGTAGTGTCCCTTAGATTTAGCAGCATGGAGGTCATTGCATACTTTTGTAAGGGCAGTTTCAGTGGAGTGGAGAGGACGGAAGCCATACTGGAATGGGTCAAGTAGTGAGTGTGAGGAAAGAAAGGAAATTAGGCGGATGTAGACAATACGCTCAAGGAGTTTGGAGGCAAAAGGGAGGAGAGAGATGGGTCGGTAGTTGGAGAGAGTGTTTGGATCAAGGGTAGGTTTTTTAAGAATAGGAGAGGTAAGTGCATGCTTGAAGGCAGAGGGGACAGTGCCTGATGAGAGGGAGAGATTGAGAAGGTGGGACAGATGGGAACAAGCAGAAGGAGAGAGGTAGCGGAGGAGGCGGGATGGGATAGGGTCAAGTGGGGAGGTGGTGAGGGGACAGGAATGAATGAGGGCCATGACTTCCTCTCCAGATGCATGGGAGAAAGATGTCAGAGTTGGTGAGAGGGATGGGAGAAAGCTGGTTACTGATGGTCTGGTGTGATGTGATGTCCTTACGTATGGAGTCAATTTTGGATGTGAAGTAAGTGGCAAAGTCAAGAGCAGAGAGTGAGGAAGGGAAACGAGGTGGAGGTGGACAGAGGAGTGAGTTGAGAGTGGAAAAGTGGCGCCGGGGGTTGGAAGACTGGGAGGAGATGAGGTTCTTGAAGTATGACTGTTTAGCAAGAGAAAGGGCAGCACTGAAGGATGAGAGCATAAGTTTGAAATGGAGTTAGTCTGCCTTAGAGCGTGATTTCCTCCAGTGATGCTCAGCAGTACATGAGCATTTTTGCAGATATCTGATGCATTTGGTGTGCCAGGGTTGAGGTGTTAATTTGCGAGGGTGAATAGTGGTTGGTGGAGCAACAGAGTCCAGAGCAGAAGTGAGGGATGCATTGTATATGGAAGTGGCTTGTTCAGGGCATGAGAGAGAGAGAATAGGAGAGAGAAGTGAGTCAAACAGGGAGGAAAGGAATGTGGTGTCAATAGCCTCAATGTTACGCTTAGTGATGGTAGCCTTGGGAGGTAGAGATGGGGAAGTTGAGAGAGATAGGTTAAAGGAAAGCCGGTGGTGGTCAGAGAGGGGAAATGGGGAATTGGAAAAATCAGAAATATCACAGCGGTGAGTAAAGACCAGATCCAGTGAGCTCCCATTCACATGGGAGGGTGAGGAGGTCCACTGAGAGAGACCAAGTGAAGAGGTGAGGTTAAGGAGTTTAGAGGCAGGGGACTGTGTGGGGATGTCAATAGGGATGTTAATATCGCCTAGGATAATGGAGGGAATGTCAGAAGAGAGGAAGTGAGGAAGCCAAGAAGCAAAGTTGTCGATGAATTTGGAAGCAGTACCAGGGGGGCGGTAAATGACAGCTACTCTAAGATGGACTGGTTGGAAGAGGCATATAGTATGGACCTCAAATGTAGAGAATGTAAGGGATGGTTCTGGTGGTATGAGTTGGTAGGAGTAACTAGAAGGTAAAAGGGCCCCAACACCACCCCCATGGTGACCCCCAGGTTGGGGTGTGTGTGTGAATGCGAGGCCTCCAGCAGAGAGAGCAGCTGGAGAGGTAGTGTCAGAGGGCGTAATCCAAGTTTCTGTAAGGGCTAGTAGGTGTAGGGAGTTGGAAATGAAAAGGTCATGAGTGGAGACCAGTTTGTTACAAACAGATCTGGCATTCCAGAGGGCACAGGATAGGGGGTATGAGTTTGTGGGAGAGAGGTGAATGAGATTATCAGGATTGCTGTAGCGATGAGGAGAGATTAACTTTGAGGGCTGGGATGATGAGAGAGTAGTGATGGTGCAGGTGCCTGAGCTAGGAGGGGAAACTGCAGGAGGTGGGCAGGGAGGGAGGTCAGTGTGATGTGGATGGGGTTGTGAGGTGACAGGGAAGGGAGGGATGGAGCAGGGCTGAGTTGTGGAGTAGCAGGACCATGGGGTAGATGTGAGTGAAAGTGGGGTAACAGGAAAGGAGGGGAAAGAATACAGAGAGATGGAGGGGAGACAGAGGAGTGGAGGGAGGAGGAGGTGTAGGAGACTAGGGGGGAAGGATAAAGACACCTGATTAGGTAGACACTGAGTGATGTGGGGAGTATAAGAAAGCCTTGACATAGTGTTTAGTAGGTAAATAGGTTGTGGGAAAGTGGAAGTAGGAGTGGAGGCTGTAAGGGATTCAGGGCCGAAGAATTGCAGAAATGCAGATTAGAAAAGCAGGGTCGGCTCAATGGGTGTTGATTTAGTATGAAATGAATCAGAAGCGTAGATAAAGTGGGTGTTGAAATCTATTTGGACCGTAAGAAATGAAAAGAATTGTGAGGTTTGAGAAGCAATGGTAATTCTGTACGATTTTAAGTGTTTGTAGGTAAGATTGCATTGGTGCAGCTGTGCATTAAAAACAAAATTACAATAATACAGATATAAGCATTTGTTAGTGAAATGGATGGTTTATGAAATGTCCAAGTAAGGTAGTTCCGTGCTATTTAATCAGATGCAACAATCAGGAGGTGAGTGATCTGAAGAGTATGTGACTCACATTTGTTATTAGTTCCTCTGTTTTCTTTGTTTTTTTAGATTGGTGTGCTTCTGTATTCATTCTTTTTCACTTCGATTGAACGCTGATGGAACGCTGCTGTTATGTGTCAATTTTATCACGCTTTGATAAAAATGCACGCTTCGAGAGTAAATTCACAGCCAAACGGCATTGCACTGCCTACACCATTGGACTTAAGTAGAGGACTACTACAAGTGAAACCAATAATTGAAATCTGTAACCACACCCCACCCCCTCAAATGCCAGGCAATAAATTACCTTAAAAAAAAAAAAAACAGGCATTCCACAAAGATTAAACTGGATCTATATTATACCTAACTAAAAAAGGAACTTCAAAATCACATACTATGCAATAATGTTTCACTTTGCATTACCTAGCAGAATTAGCTTTGCATATACAGATATCGTGCAGCAGAATATGTTGGTGGGAGTAGTTACCTAGCAGAATTAGCTTTGCATATACAGATATTGTGCAGCAGAATATGTTGGTGGGAGTAGTTACCTAGCAGAATTAGCTTTGCATATACAGATATCGTGCAGCAGAATATGTTGGTGGGAGTAGTTACCTAGCAGAATTAGCTTTGAATATACAGATATCATGCAGCAAAATATGTTGGTGGGAGTAGTTACCTAGCAGAATTAGCTTTGCATATACAGATATCGTGCAGCAGAATATGTTGGTGGGAGTAGTTACTGCCTCCCAGGTTCACATATACCGCAGCCCCAACAACTGAGGCTTCCTCTGGTCAGCACCAGCCCTCAGTTGTGACAACCTGCACTGGTCAACCAATAAGCACTACAAAGCGTTCAAATTTCCATTGGTTAAGTATGTATTTTGGATATCGTTTGATGTGTTGCTTGACATCTGATATTCACAAAGCCACTGTGCAGGCTTTAATGCAACAGTTATTTATTATTTGTTGCAACAGACTTTCTTTTTCTAGGCTCACAAAATTGTGTTAGAGACATGTTTGCTATTGACGAGCATATCCGTCATCAACATTGTACTCAGTACCTCTGTCCATCCATCTACCCTGACTTCCTGTTCATCTTCGTAGTTCCCCTTTACCCCATAGATTGTGAACCCTCAAAGTGAACCTTCGTTCTCTACTCTTTTCACTATTCTAGTGACCAGTGCACATCTTTCCCCCCTGTCTCCATGTTTTCCTCCAATGACTCTGGTCCTGTTTCTTCATCTACTTTGTGGGTACAGGCTCACTGGTTGCAGTTTCATCCCTAGTCCTTCTAGGGTGACCCGTCATTGCTTGCCTCACAAGCTTTAGTTTGTCTCTCCATCCTACCACTCTGCCATCACCTTGTTTTTTTATGTCATGTTTATCCTTTGTATTTATGTTATGTGTATGTACACATTAAAGTCTCCCATAACCGAAATGCTAGGAACCAGAAAAATTTTGGATTTTTTCCTATTTTGGAATATTTGTATGCCATAATGAAATATCTCAGGGATGGGACCCAAGTCTATACTGGAAATGCATTCATGTTTCATATACACCTGATACACACATCCTGAAGATAATTTTATACAATATTTTTAATAATTGTGTTCATGTAACATAGTTTGTGTACATTAAACTATCAGAGAGCAAACCACTGTTGTTACTTCTTTGGGGGCAGTTCAGAGAGCCATGATCTGAGGACACTAGTATGACGCTAGTATGCTCTCTGCATTGTAATGCGATCACTAGACTTTGATTTGTTTTGTTTTGCATAGTTGCCAATGGGATGCTCTCTATTAGTTGGTCATTTCTGGATTAAGTTGCAACACTCACATAACTAATGTGGATATTCCATCTCCTGGTGTACTGACTCTTGCAGTTGCTGTGTTAACTATGACTGCTATTGTGCTGCACCCAGAGGCAGAACTAACATTGGTGCAGCAGGTGCATTGCTCCAGGGTCCCTGAGGACTAAGGGGCCCACTACTGCCCAGACCAGCAATGAGTTATCCCCTGGACTCCCTACAGACTATTTTGAGCAATGTTGGATGGATGGGACAGTGCAGAGAGCAGGGTGGGTCTCACTGCCTGAGGGAAATGCCACTTAGCTTAGGTAGGCAGGGCTGACCTTGTGTGGAATTATAGAATAGTCCTGCCACCTAACAGCACTGATGAGCACAGCCGCTTACTGCTATATATTTTTACACACATCTATAATTTTTTCTGATTCACTGCTGTCTGTGAATTAAAGGCAGCTCACAAGCAAGGTAATTGACACTGTCAGAGTCTACCTGACCAAGTGCAAAACTTACGGGGGTCCCTGTCTTGGACTGAGCAGAGACTGATGTGTTCCTGACCCAACCAAGGTACATGCCCCCACACAACACAGGACATTGTGCTTGTATCCCTGTCACCCACTATCTCTCCCAGTAACCCACTGCCACCATCTGCCATCCCCTACATTCCATTGTCACCCTCTGCCTCTCCCTGTCACCCACTGCCGTTTGGCTTATTGTAGACTTGGGTTGGGGTGGAGGGGGAGGGGCCAAAAAAAAATTTTTTTTGCACCTGGGCCCACCAAACACAAGTTTCCACACCTTCCTAAATCAGGCTACTTTCAGAATTCATTTAGAGTCATTTTACTGTAAATCCACAATCCACCCCTGGTTACATCATTGCTCATCAATGCTGCGACCAGTATTGAGACCCTAAAAGAACATATAGTCTGCCATGCACCATCCAGGGCCGGTAGAAGATCTCACTACACCCTAGGCAAAGTTTCAGCTTAGCTCCCCCTAAACTGCAACACTCTCCCCCCCCCCCCAGCACACACACACACCTCCCGGAGGGGAGATACAGGTGGCCAGTAGGTGGGCTGGGGTGAATTGCATCATTATACATATACAGAGATAAGGGACAATGGTGGGCTGGGGTGAATTTCATCATTACACATATACGTACAGAGAAAAGGGACAACACTGACAGACTTTTAAAGTGATAATGTATTTTATAAACAAAGTCACAAAATTTTGCTCACAGTATACTTTCACTTTAAAAGTCCTTGAGTGCCGTCTATTCTTTATGTATACATGCTAGCTAGCATGTTAGGAATCATATAGGACACCGAGGTCAATATCTTTTTTTTATATATACTGTACATAGGGTCTGGTGGGAATATTTAATTGGGGTTGGGTATGGGATGCAGCATTACATTGATGTTGTGGGTGCAGACTTGTAGACAGGTGCTGCTTGGTGCTGGACAGCCGAGATCCAGAGGCCTAGAGGAGGTGCATCAGGGCTATGAGAAGTGGCCATGGGGGCGTCCCTAGTTACATTCGCCTCCTATGTGGCTTCATATGACTTGATGTTACACATGTCAGCATGGAGGAAGCGCTGAGACACTATGTGACACAGCCTGATAGTGGCAGCTGCACCTGATTAAACCCACAGCAGCGGTCAGCACAGTGTAAAAGGAGGAGGCCGCATACAGAGACATCCTTCAGTTTTTCGCTATATGAATTCAGTGGCGCCCTCCAAAGGCCGGTGCCCCTAGGCAGCCGTCTAAAGCTGCCTAATGGTAGAGCCGGCCCTGGCACCATCATCATCTTACTAAATGGATTTAAGGAGGCAGTAAATCAACTGTTTATTCTCTGACACTAAATGGCAATAAGAGGGGCAATAGATTTTAGCTGTTATAGTGTTGGAGAAGTACACAGAAAAGGTTTTGTTCTGAACTATTTATTCGTATGGCGCACTGCAGCCCGTCCACTATAAAAACCAGTGTAAAAATCACCTAGTTTTACAAGAACAATCTATAGTACAAAATGTGGGGTGGTATTTATCGATGTACAGGGCGCATATAGTAAATTTAAAACATTGAATACATCCCTTAGGTTACTGGAGAGGTGGTGAATCCTTAGTATGATAGCTTGATGGATTATTCTGGTGTTTTCTTCCTCCTCTCATAAAATCATGTAAGGATCCAAATGTTCATAGAAAACAGAAAGTAGAAAGAGAAATGTGTAGGACAGTTTTTCTACCAGCCGATTATTTCCACAACTTTAGGAAAAAAAGGCGTACCCCACTCACACAGAAACAAGTGAGTGGAAACCCATAAAGGTATCTTTACATCAATAGGAATGTTAAAGATTAACTTGCAGGGGCGTACCCAGAACTCACACAGGTGAAGTAATGGAAATTCCCATAGGGGTATCTTTAGTAAACCTTCAAATATTCATCAGATGCGTACACGGACAGTAGTTGGGACATATATATAAAGGTATCTTTCAAGTATTCAACCAGCAAGCAAGATGCGTACCACAACTCACTAGATATGGAGATGTTCAACTCCTATAATGGTATCTTTATCCTCGGGTTTAAGCAGTTTTTCCACACAGGATACACGAAAAAGACCAGGAAAAAGTTCCACTTTCTCAGTTTAAAATAAAAAGGGTTTATTTCCAAAAATATTAAAAATATGATAATACAATTATCACAAAAATAATAAACAAAAATTCAAACACTAAAAAAACACTAAAAAAACAGGTCCGGTTTTTTTTTAAAAACGTCCCAGGTTACTCACAGTACTGTTTGTTCAACGCGTTTCGGTCTTTCAAGAGGACCTTTTTCAAGAACTGTTTGTACTGTGTGGAGTCTGGATATTTATACTATAGACATCCAATGAGTGAGTAGTAGGAAATTACATCATTAATTGATTACTTAATTACATCACTTTAAAACTTCAGCAAAATATATAAATACTTTATACAGAGTAAACCTCCCATGTATTAATTACTATTTTAGTTATTTGGTATAAATTATAAGGCCCTAAAAGGTCTTAATTCGACCTTAATATACTAAACCGATAGGAATCATGGGTAATGTAGTAAGAATAAGCGGAAGTGCATGCCCATGTAAGGGAATCCGCCGGATGTTCAAGGTTCTAATAATTCAGGAGAGAAAGGCTATAACAGTGAAAACAACCTAACTATTAAATATCTCGAAAAATGAATTATATTTGTTATCTTGTACATATGATTTAGACAGCTAAAGCACCCTATTTAATAGTTAGGTTGTTTTCACTGTTATAGCCTTTCTCTCCTGAATTATTATAAATATCCAGACTCCACACAGTACAAACAGTTCTTGAAAAAGGTCCTCTTGAAAGACCGAAACGCGTTGAACAAACAGTACTGTGAGTAACCTGGGACGTTTTTAAAAAAAAACCGGACCTGTTTTTTTAGTGTTTTTTTAGTGTTTGAATTTTTGTTTATTATTTTTGTGATAATTGTATTATCATATTTTTAATATTTTGGGAAATAAACCCTTTTTATTTTAAACTGAGAAAGTGGAACTTTTTCCTGGTCTTTTTCGTGTATCCTGTGTGGAAAAACTGCTTAAACCCGAGGATAAAGATACCATTATAGGAGTTTAACATCTCCATATCTAGTGAGTTGTGGTACGCATCTTGCTTGCTGGTTGAATACTTGAAAGATACCTTTATATATATGTCCCAACTACTGTCCGTGTAAGTTGGGGTACGCATCTGATGAATATTTGAAGGTTTACTAAAGATACCCCTATGGGAATTTCCATTACTTCACCTGTGTGAGTTCTGGGTACGCCCCTGCAAGTTAATCTTTAACATTCCTATTGATGTAAAGATACCTTTATGGGTTTCCACTCACTTGTTTCTGTGTGAGTGGGGTACGCCTTTTTTTCCTAAAGTTGTGGAAATAATCGACTGGTAGAAAAACTGTCCTACACATTTCTCTTTCTACTTTCTGTTTTCTATGAACATTTGGATCCTTACATGATTTTATGAGAGGAGGAAGAAAACACCAGAATAATCCATCAAGCTATCATACTAAGGATTCACCACCTCTCCAGTAACCTAAGGGATGTATTCAATGTTTTAAATTTACTATATGCGCCCTGTACATCGATAAATACCACCCCACATTTTGTGTTATAGTGTTGATCCACTGTTTCACACTTGTATAAGAGGATGAATATGTTTTTCTGCGAAGCTTAGTAGTTTTTTTTATAAGGAATATACAGTATGTTCTTGCGGAATAAAAAAAATAATGGAAATAATTTACAGTTTGGACATTATTTATTATGACTTGATGTTAATAAAAATGATGAAGCAATATTGGCACTTCATATATTCACTATATTTGAAAACCATATTTACTTTTTATTTTGTTTACTTATTTTTTACTGTGAGATCCAGGTATAAAATTAGACTCATAGTAAAAGTGTCTTTATTAGAATCTGCAATGATGAAGTGTGTCAAGTACTGCCAAAATTCTTGCATGGCTGAATCTAACTTAATGATTGTTCTAGGAGTCCTGAGGAATTAACAGTCATACACTTTCTTAAGAATAACCAATGATTACACAGCAGTGCTGACCAATTTTATGTTCTGTAGAGTGTAACTAGTTATTAAGGAACAAAAAAATAGCAGTTTAGAGATTAATTTTATATTTTAATAAATACACAACCACAATGTACTTTATTTAGCTGAAGCACCCTCCCACTTGCTAGCATAGATTAACCTTGTTCGTAAGATAAAAAAAACTATAGAACATTGTGATTTGGTTAATGTAACAGCACTTTAACATTTGCATGCATCAGATTACAAGTAAAGATTATTGTACACGATTGCAGATATACGCAAGATGAAAACATGGGTGGAATTCTTGTTAACTTAGTGCTTGGGGAAGAGTATAAGTAAGTGTTATGGATGGGGTGACCAATAATGAACTAGTTTGTCAGTCACTCAGTGAGTGTATCTCTATATAGTTGGCTACAGAGTCACAGGGAATTTTCAGAACTGCTGGACAAAACCTTGTTGCAGATTTTGCATTCTTTACCACCCTGACAACCTAAAACATAGTTCAGCAAAGGGGATCTGCAAACCTATGTAAGAATTGTCTGAAACTGTACCTTTTACTAGTGGTATTATTTAGAGATGAGCGGGTTCGGTTTCTCTGAATCCGAACCCGCCAGAACTTCATGTTTTTTTTCACGGGTCCGAGCGACTCGGATCTTCCCGCCTTGCTCGGTTAACCCGAGCGCGCCCGAACGTCATCATGACGCTGTCGGATTCTCGCGAGGCTCGGATTCTATCGCGAGACTCGGATTCTATATAAGGAGCCGCGCGTCGCCGCCATTTTCACACGTGCATTGAGATTGATAGGGAGAGGACGTGGCTGGCGTCCTCTCCGTTTAGACACTTGATTTACTAATTTTGGGGAGCATTAGGAGTACTCAGTAGTGTACAGTGCAGAGTTTTGCTGATAGTGACCAGTGACCACCACTTTTATTTATAATCCGTTCTCTGCCTGAAAAAAGCGATACACAGCACACAGTGACTCAGTCACATACATACCATATCTGTGTGCACTGCTCAGGCTCAGGCCAGTGTGCTGCATCATCTATATATATTATATATCTGTCTGACTGCTCAGCTCACACAGCTTATAATTGTGGGGGAGACTGGGGAGCACTACTGCAGTGCCAGTTATAGGTTATAGCAGGAGCCAGGAGTACATAATATTATATTAAAATTAAACAGTGCACACTTTTGCTGCAGGAGTGCCACTGCCAGTGTGACTAGTGACCAGTGACCTGACCACCAGTATATAATATTAGTAGTATACTATCTCTTTATCAACCAGTCTATATATTAGCAGCAGACACAGTACAGTGCGGTAGTTCACGGCTGTGGCTAACTCTGTGTCGGCACTCGGCAGCCCGTCCATAATTGTATATACCACCTAACCGTGGTTTTTTTTTCTTTCTTTATACATACATACTAGTTACGAGTATACTATCTCTTTATCAACCAGTCTATATATTAGCAGCAGACACAGTACAGTGCGGTAGTTCACGGCTGTGGCTACCTCTGTGTCGGCACTCGGCAGCCCGTCCATAATTGTATATACCACCTAACCGTGGTTTTTTTTTCTTTCTTTATACATACATACTAGTTACGAGTATACTATCTCTTTATCAACCAGTCTATATATTAGCAGCAGACACAGTACAGTGCGGTAGTTCACGGCTGTGGCTACCTCTGTGTCGGCACTCGGCAGCCCGTCCATAATTGTATATACCACCTAACCGTGGTTTTTTTTTCTTTCTTTATACATACATACTAGTTACGAGTATACTATCTCTTTATCAACCAGTCTATATATTAGCAGCAGACACAGTACAGTGCGGTAGTTCACGGCTGTGGCTACCTCTGTGTCGGCACTCGGCAGCCCGTCCATAATTGTATATACCACCTAACCGTGGTTTTTTTTTCTTTCTTTATACATACATACTAGTTACGAGTATACTATCTCTTTATCAACCAGTCTATATATTAGCAGCAGACACAGTACAGTGCGGTAGTTCACGGCTGTGGCTACCTCTGTGTCGGCACTCGGCAGCCCGTCCATAATTGTATATACCACCTAACCGTGGTTTTTTTTTCTTTCTTTATACATACATACTAGTTACGAGTATACTATCTCTTTATCAACCAGTCTATATATTAGCAGCAGACACAGTACAGTGCGGTAGTTCACGGCTGTGGCTACCTCTGTGTCGGCACTCGGCAGCCCGTCCATAATTGTATATACCACCTAACCGTGGTTTTTTTTTCTTTCTTTATACATACATACTAGTTACGAGTATACTATCTCTTTATCAACCAGTCTATATATTAGCAGCAGACACAGTACAGTGCGGTAGTTCACGGCTGTGGCTACCTCTGTGTCGGCACTCGGCAGCCCGTCCATAATTGTATATACCACCTAACCGTGGTTTTTTTTTTCTTTCTTTATACATACATACTAGTTACGAGTATACTATCTCTTTATCAACCAGTCTATATATTAGCAGCAGACACAGTACAGTGCGGTAGTTCACGGCTGTGGCTACCTCTGTGTCGGCACTCGGCAGCCCGTCCATAATTGTATACTAGTATCCAATCCATCCATCTCCATTGTTTACCTGAGGTGCCTTTTAGTTGTGCCTATTAAAATATGGAGAATATGGAGAATTGTCAGCAATCGGCGTACGAGGTTACATCCAGAAAATGTGGAGAAGATGATGTTCATTAAAATGAATTATAATCAATTCCTCCGCGGAGACATTGACCAGCAGCAATTGCCTCCACAAAGTACACAGGGAGCTGAGATGGTGGATTCCAGTGGGGACGAATTGATAATCTGTGAGGAGGGGGATGTACACGGTGATATATCGGAGGGTGAAGATGAGGTGGACATCTTGCCTCTGTAGAGCCAGTTTGTGCAAGGAGAGATTAATTGCTTCTTTTTTGGGGGGGGTCCAAACCAACCCGTCATATCAGTCACAGTCGTGTGGCAGACCCTGTCACTGAAATGATGGGTTGGTTAAAGTGTGCATGTCCTGTTTTGTTTGTACAACATAAGGGTGGGTGGGAGGGCCCAAGGACAATTCACTGCAGTGCCACTCCTAGATGGGCCCGGTGTTTGTGTCGGCCACTAGGGTCGCTAATCTTACTCACACAGCTACCTCATTGCGCCTCTTTTTTTCTTTGCGTCATGTGCTGTTTGGGGAGGGTTTTTTGGAAGGGCCATCCTGCGTGACACTGCAGTGCCACTCCTAGATGGGCCCGGTGTTTGTGTCGGCCACTAGGGTCGCTAATCTTACTCACACAGCTACCTCATTGCGCCTCTTTTTTTCTTTGCGTCATGTGCTGTTTGGGGAGGGTTTTTTGGAAGGGACATCCTGCGTGACACTGCAGTGCCACTCCTAGATGGGCCCGGTGTTTGTGTCGGCCACTAGGGTCGCTTATCTTACTCACACAGCGACCTCGGTGCAAATTTTAGGACTAAAAATAATATTGTGAGGTGTGAGGTATTCAGAATAGACTGAAAATGAGTGTAAATTATGGTTTTTGAGGTTAATAATACTTTGGGATCAAAATGACCCCCAAATTCTATGATTTAAGCTGTTTTTTAGTGTTTTTTGAAAAAAACACCCGAATCCAAAACACACCCGAATCCGACAAAAAAAATTCGGTGAGGTTTTGCCAAAACGCGTTCGAACCCAAAACACGGCCGCGGAACCGAACCCAAAACCAAAACACAAAACCCGAAAAATTTCAGGCGCTCATCTCTAGTATTATTGTGTGGGAAGCAACATTCCACTTTCCTACACAGAAGGACATCAACATGGAGATCTTTGGTGAGTGTGGCCACTATAGAGCAGGAGTAGCAAGCCTACAGCAAGTGCTGTTGGTCACTGTGGCTAATGGAAAAAAACACTACGCTCTTCCCTGAGAAGCTTGCTCAAGTGAGGCAATGGTGAGATGTTCCAGAGCTGCAGAAAATGTTTTGCACTGAGATGTGAGAGCATATATTTTAGCCTTTGAAAGAACTGCATGGAGACTTAGCTGGACACTAGATGTGTGGTCAGAGAAACTATCATTAAGGTAATTTCTTGGCTGCGTGTCCTCAGTGACAGCAACCAAAGGGCTGTTATCTGGCTTTTCTTGGACCTGCTTATCCTAGCTGCTGCACCATGACTCCCACCATTGGGAATCCATTACTATTCCATGTAAAGGTTCTAATAAAACAACATGTGTGTATTTATTCACTAAATGTTGATTTTCGAATCATTGAAAATCAATCTAAATCGATGTTGTGTTCCAGGAGCTAAAACACATATTTACTAAAATGTGACAATTAATATATAAAATTGTCTGTTAGTAAATGCGTGTTTTAGCCTTTGAAACACAGCATCGATTTAGTTTGATTTTCATTGAAAATTGACTTTTAGTAAATAAAACCCCTGGTCTTGGCATTGGTTGACTCAGAAAGCTAGCTGACATTATTATTATTATTATTATTATTATTATTACATTTTATTTATAAGGCGCCACATGTGTTTCACAGCGCCATACAAAGGACAGTACAGGGAGACAAAACATAGCATTACAGTAAATAAATAACAGAAATAGAATACAGGTAACAGAGCACCACACGTTCTCAAGACATAATACAGCTAAGATGTAAGTATTGATGGAGTGATCATCGTACTACTAGAGGCTGGTGGCCATAGATGGAGATGAGCCTTTACTAGTAGGATAAAGATGGTCATTGAGTAGAGGAGAGCTGTGAGTGAAATGTGTCGAGACGAGGGCTTAGATAACAAGAGGAAAGAGGGCCCTGCTCTGAAGAGCTAACAATCTAGTGGGGAGGGGCGACAGACAGATGACAAGAGGTGCAGGCAAGTAGGAGGTAGCCTGATGGCAGTATGCAAGCAAAGCTGAGATGTTCATGGCATGAGGCAAGGGGGTGGAGGCGCGGCTTCAGCACTGGGTTATGCATCAGGAGGGTATGCTTTGATGAATAGGTGGGTTTTTAGTGCCCGTTTGAAGCTTTGCAAGGTCGGGGAGAGTCTAATGGAGCGGGGGAGTGCGTTCCACTGAAGGGGTGCAGCACGGGCAAAATCCTGAACTTGTGCATGGGAAGCAGTGACCAGGGAGGTGGAGAGGCGACGGTCATTAGTCGACCATAGGGGGCGGGAGGGAGTATGAAGGGAAAGGTGTCCAGTTTGGTTTCCATTGGTGTCCAGTTTGGTTTCTCACAAATAAGAGCAAGACTGCCTAAAGTAAAGGTGCTATGTATCTTTGGACAGGGCTGGATTAACAGGGGGCAACAGGGTTGTTCATCCTGGGGTGCACACACACATCGGTCACTGACACCAGTGGTAGGTGGGAGAAGAAGTATATCAAGGGAGGCCCGGTGCACTGTTGCTGCAGTGATCACAACCAGAGAAACCTGCTGACTGCTGCTGCCAGGCACAGAGTGGGGGAATAATGGGAATCCTGTGGCAGCTGAGGTGGGCAATGCTGCCATCTAGGACTGCACGTTACACACACATTATATATATATATATATATATATACATACACACATATATACATATATACACACACATACAGTTCAAATAATACTCAGCACTCAAAGATCCAAATACATTCAGCACGCCGGGTGCCCTCCAAGAAGATTAGCAATCACGGAAAATAGTTGAAGGCGGCACTCATGGACTGCAGTGAATTCAATAACCAGGCAGACAGTCTGAATCAGACAAATCAGAGGTGAGTGACTGCATTCCTGTCACCATGGAAACTAAGTCTGATAACAACACATGCTCAGTTTAAATACAATGCATACCTCCCAACTTGACCCTCTCCAGGAGGGACAGAATGCTCTGCTCCTGGACATCCCTCTTACTGTATGATTGCCATCACCTGTGCTGAAACACATTTCTCATCCATTAACCTGTTCAACACAGGTGCCGGCAATCATACATTAGGAGAAAAGTCCAGAAGCAAAGCATTGTGTCCCTCCTGGAGAGGGTCATGTTGGGAGGTATGCAATGGGGGGAAATGTAATAGGGTGTGAGAATCAGAAAGTGAGAGATTTTGGTAAAATTCTCCTGTTTTTTTAAAGTGGCAATCATTTACATGGCAAAATCACCTGTGAGTAAAATGAGTCTCTTGCTGACACTATGGGTCACCCAGGGGGCTTGTGTCTGTCCTCATGCAGCTTCGGAAGCGCATACAGAATACGGACACGTGGAAACTTGGTGATAAGGGCTAATCTCACTTTATTATATATGTATATATACATACTCCTGATGAAGTCCAGGCTTGAGATGCCATAAGGACGAAACGCGTTGAGGAACAGAGACTGAACTGTATCTACTACACATCAGATAAGCTATTTTTACATTATTTTGATGTACGGGTATTTGCTTTGTTTTTTAACAATTAAACTGGTGTTAAAAATTTATTACACTATTTCGGTTACCTTCTTTCTTTTCATTGGTGATCATTGAGCATTAGAAGTACCATGAGGTTCTGGAGCTGAAGGGAGAAATCTATCCAGTTCAGGAATTCCCAGGTTTTCATTTTGAAGGATCCTAATATACTGCACTAGTAGGCGCTGTTTTCACCTTCTTTCTATATATATATATATATATATATATATATATATATATATATACACACTGCTCAAAAAAATAAAGGGAACACTTAAACAACACAATGTAACTCCAAGTCAATCACACTTCTGTGAAATCAAACTGTCCACTTAGGAAGCAACACAAATTGACAATCAATTTCACATGCTGTTGTGCAAATGGAATAGACAACAGGTGGAAATTATAGGCAATTAGCAAGACACCCCCAATAAAGGAGTTGTTCTCCAGGTGGTGACCACAGACCACTTCTCAGCTCCTATGCTTTCTGGCTGATGTTTTGGTCACTTTTGAAAGCTGGCGGTGCTTTCACTCTAGTGGTAGCATGAGACGGAGTCTACAACCCACACAAGTGGCTCAGGTAGTGCAGCTCATCCAGGATGGCACATCAATGTGAGCTGTGGCAAGAAGGTTTGCTGTGTCTGTCAGCATAGTGTTCAGAGCATGGAGGCGCTACCAGGAGACAGGCCAGTACATCAGGAGATGTGGAGGAGGCCGTAGGAGGGAAACAACCCAGCAGCAGGACCGCTACCTCTGCCTTTGTGCAAGGGGGAACAGGAGGAGCATGTTATGAACCACAGGTAGTGGTTCATTCCTATTTTATGTTTATTAAGTTGTCTTGCATGCCAGGATTTCCTGTTGCTCTGTTTTAGAATACTCTTGTCTGCTGCCGCTGGTGAGTCTATGTAATTGCAGCTTGTTCCCATGTGTTCAGCCTCACCTGGCTGCTAATTGCATCTTGTCAGTTTGGAATCATGCAACAGGGCAGCTGCATGGGATTATTAATTAGGCCTCTCTGTTATATGCTGGCTGACTGCAATTCACAGATGCTGGTGATATTCCTTGGTTTGCAGTCTGCTTGAAGTTTGAGCTGGTTCCTGTCAGTCCCTGTGTTGATTCCTGTGTCAGTCCCTGTGTCGATTCCTGTGTCAGTCCCTGTGTCGACTCCTGTGTCTGATCCCGTGTCCTGCTGTGAGGCGTTCCTGCCCTGAGTTCCAGTGGCTTTGCCTGTTCCTGGTCAAGTCTTCTGGCTTCCTGGTGTCCACCGGTCTGTCGTTTGGGATTCTGCCTGTCCTCCAGTTCTGAGAGTCGGTGTCGGCAGCATTAGAAGTTCCTGTCCGTTTGCCAGTATTCGTACCGGTTCCGTGAGTAGCGGCTCTCCCGCGTCCGTTGGCCTAGGCCGCTGTATTCCATTATTGTTTCTGTCCCTGGTGTTTTGCAGAGGGTTCTGCTTATGCTGTCACCGCCGGTACACAAAGGTATTGTGTCGGCGTGTGATCAGCATTTCCTTTGTTGTTCTTTTCCTTTGGCGGTTTCTCCGCACATACTTTAGGTTTTTAGTTAGCTTGTAGCCCCTGGCCTGTTTGCTTAGTTAGAGGTCCTCTTGTTATCATTCTGCCTCGGATTTCCCTTTGTCTCTCATTAAGACCGGGGGGCACCGGAGTTGGGCAGACATAATCCGCCCTTCAAACGTGGCTGCCAAGGGCTCAAGAAACCATAGTCTCGCAAGGGATTTCCGATAGCACGGGTGAGACAACAGAGTTAGGGCGCCAGGGGCTATTCCCTTTCCATTCCCCTTTCCCAGCATTACGTCCTGGTGCTCTGGACTCACTTCATGAACATCTCCCTTGTTCTGAGCACCAGGAACCTAACAGAGCACTGCCAGAGCCCTGCAAAATGACCTCCAGCAAGCCACAAATGTGCATGTGTCTACTCAAACGATCAGAAAAGGACTCCATGAGGGTGGTATGAGGGCCCGACGTCCACAGGTGGGGGTTGTGCTTACAGCCCAAAACCGTGCAGGACGTTTGGCATTTGTCAGAGAACACCAAGATTGGCAAATTCGCCACTGGCGCCCTGTGCTCTTCACAGATGAAAGCAGGTTCTCACTGAGCACATGTGACAGACATGACAGAGTCTGGAGACGCCAAGGAGAACATTCTGCTGCCTGCAACATCCTCCAGCATGACCGGTTTGGCAGTGGGTCAGTAATGGTGTGGGGTGGCATTTCTTTGGGGGGCCGCACAGCCCTCCATGTGCTCACCAGAGGTAGCCTGACTGCCATTAGGTACCGAGATGAGATCCTCAGACCCTTTTGAGACCATATGCTGGTGCGGTTGGCCCTGGGTTCCTCCTAATGCAAGACAATGCTAGACCTCATGTGGCTGGAGTGTGTCAGCAGTTCCTACAAGACGAAGGCATTGATGCTATGGACTGGCCCGCCCGTTCCCCAGACCTGAATCCAATTGAGCACATCTGGTACATCATGTCTCGCTCCATCCACCAACGCCACGTTGCACAACAGACTGTCCAGGAGTTGGCGGATGCTTTAGTCCAGGTCTGGGAGGAGATCCCTCAGGAGACCATCCGCCACCTCATAAGGAGCATGCCCAGGCATTGTAGGGAGGTCATACAGGCATGTGGAGGCCACACACACTACTGAGCCTTATTTTGACTTGTTTTAAGGACATTACATCAAAGTTGGATCAGCCTGTAGTGTGTTTTTCCACTTTAATTTTGAGTGTGACTCCAAATCCAGACTTCAATGGGTTAATAAATTTGATTTCCATTGATCATTTTTGTGTGATTTTGTTGTCAGCACATTCAACTATGTAAAGAACAAAGTATTTAATAAGAATATTTCATTCATTCAGATCTAGGATGTGTTATTTTAGTGTTCCCTTTATTCATTTGAGCAGTGTGTATATATATATATATATATATATATATATATATACACTGTATGTATGTATGTATGTATATATATATATATATATATATATATATAAACCTGTAAAGGCAGCACTCCAGGTGACTTTTAAAGAAGACAGTAAGTCAGCATTGTTTTGTTGTTTCAGAACCTGTTTACCTCAGTTCTTTTGTCAGATATATATATATCTGACAAAATGACTATATATAATATGGGATACGGATATAAGGCCGACACCACTTAGTCATTAGGTCGACCACTATAGGTTGACATGCATTAGGTCGACAGGGTCCCTAGGTCAACATGGTCATTAGGTCGACATGTACTAGGTCGACAGGTCAAAAGGCCAACATGAGTTTTTCACATTTATTTTAAATTTTTGGACTTTTTCATACTTTACGATCCACGTGGACTACAATTGGGAATTGTAACCTGTGATTAGCGCAGCGAGGCACCTTGCCAGAAACATGCGAGGGAACACGGTGCACTAATTGGGGTTCCTCGTCACTTTACGAAGATAACGACACCAAAAACAGTAAAAAACCACATGTCGACCTTTTGACCTGTTGACCTAGTACATGTCAACCTAATGACCATTTTGACCTAGTGACCCTGTCAACCTAATGCATGTTGACCAATAGTGGTCGACCTAATGACTTTCGACCTAAGTTGTGTCGACCAAACGACCCATACCCTATAATATATCTGACTAAATGTATCTTAATGTGCTTATTCTGATATTATTGATAATAATCTACCTAATATAGGTTTTAAAATACTGGTTTTAAAATACTTTTAATTGCTATTTAATTTGAAGTATTGTCTTGGCAGCTACCCCAAAAATTGGCCCCTTGCCAGTAGGGCCTAAAGATTAGATAGATAGTTGTGTAGTTATTTTCGGGGAGTGCTCTATTACTGACCTGTGGAAGTTCTCACTAGCTATTTCTTGTGCAAGGTAACTGCCTTGTAAGTGATGCAGGTATATCAATTCCTTTAGACTTGATAATTCTTACAAAAATGAATACAATTTAATATCAATAAGACATAATTAAAAAGAAATAATTAAAATAATTCACTAATGCTGTAAATACATTTTCCTATGGACAATCTGAATTTTCTTTTCTGTTTTGGATCAGTATACAGCCAGAATGGCCACTGCCAGATAGTCTCATTAGAACAGCAACAATACAGCTTTCAAACAACCTGTATACAAAAATCCTGTGACATATAAATAACACCCCTGAAGAAGTTGCCACAGAAGAAACGCGTTGGATGAAAGCTGTATTGTTGCTGTTCTAATGAGACTATCTGGCAATGGCAATTCTGGTTGTATACTGAACCCCCCTCCCCCCAAAAAAATAAATAAATAAAAATAATAATAATAATAATAATTTCCGATTGTTCAAAAGAAAATGTATTTACAGCATTTGCGAATTAATTTAACTATGTCTTTTTAATGATGTCTTACTGATATTAAATTATATTCATGTTTATAATAATTATTTGGTGTACTCTAAGACAAGTCTAAAGGAATCAATATCACACCTACATCACTTGTACAAGGCAGTTACCTTGCACAAGAAATAGCTAGTTAGAACTTAGTTCCACAGGTCAGTAATAGAGCACTCCAAGAAAATAACTACACAAGTATATACTGTATCTATAATAGGGTTGTGTGCTGACCCCCGTCATGAGTTTTGGATCTGTATCTACTTAATTTTTTGAATCTGTATTTGGTTTTGCCAAAACCGCCTTTGCAGGTTTTAGTTTTGGATCTGTAGTTTTTTTTTAACAAAAATCATAAAATCAGCTGAAATCACAGAATTTGGGCCTGTTTTTGTTCCTACAGTATTATTAACCTCAATAATATTAATTCTCAGAGAACCAAACCCACCCAAACATAGGGGATCCAGGGCGATCCGAACCACAGCTTGTATCTCCCTGCCTGTCCCAGATCCCCAAGCGAACTAAAACCTCAGGATCCTGCTGTCAGATTCTGAGGTTTTGGCTCGGATGCCATTCTCCATAATAGTCTATGGAAGACCGCTGATCGGCTGAGAGAGCCTTCTGTCATGGCTCTCAGCCAATCAGCATGTCCCCGTAGGCTACAATGGGGCAAGATGGATTCCCCCACTGCGCTACTAGTGCCACCGCCCACACTGCCGACACTGTCGCCTGCACTGACGACATTCCGACACTGCTGTCACCGCTGCACTGAGGAAACTGCATGCACTCCTGCACTGCTGACATAGCCAGCACTCCCGCACTGCCAACACCTCCAATAAGAGGACATAGCCCACACTGCCAACTCCCCCATACAGAGGACACCAGCGGCACCCCCACACTGCTAACACCGCTGGCACCCCCCCCAAAGAGGACACCACTGGAACCCACTGAGGACACTGAGACACTGAGGACACTGAGGACACAGCCAGCACCCTTGCATTGCTGACAATGCCTGAACCCCTAAAGTCTGTCAACTGTGTCGACATACCCACATTGAGGACACTGCCAGCATCCTCACACTGCCGACACAGCTGGCGCCTCTGCATTGAGTTTCGAGTTTAAATCACAGGTACTAGATTAATTTACAGGATTAAGACAGCGTACTGGCTTTTAACGATTTCTTTTAAATATCTCTATTCACGTAAATGTATTTATTCTTTCTTCACATGTTTTTCTGTCTCTAATAATTTTAGATTTCACTCTACATGACCCCTTAAAACAAGGGGACATATAATACATCATATGTGATGACAATAAAGATATCTACATCACATATGGGTATTGGAACTTCTTCTTTATTCTTATAAGAATACTAATAAAATTATAAATATGTTATTTCATTAAAGAAGAATTTATTTTCTTGTGGAAGGGAAAGAGTGCTGCTAATTAAAGTTGATTTCCTTTTTTCTTGCTTTATTTGCCTCTGCATTGAGGACACCCCCACATAATTATTTTGAGCTCAGTGGTCTCTCCCTCCTTCTTTACCTTCCTCTCTCATTTTTCTCATGGTTTCTAATTTTTCAAACTTTTCTAATATACTGCATATTAAAACTGCATTGCTTTTCAAGACGTACATGTTTCATATTCTACAGTATCGTTGGCTATCTCTGTATTATCATTTAAAATTTGTATGGTTTTGTATGAAGCTTTGCAATAAAAATCTTTCTTAAAAAAAATAATCGGGAATCCATGTATTAGTGCAAGTGAACATTACCGCAGAAGGAAGTGGCAAACGTAAGATTTTCATGGGGGGTTTCCGTATGTGTGTGTGTGTGTGTGTGTATATATATATATATATATATATATACATACATACAGCACACTGCACAAGCTGTATATATATATTAGAGATGAGCGCCTGAAATTTTTCGGGTTTTGTGTTTTGGTTTTGGGTTCGGTTCCGCGGCCGTGTTTTGGGTTCGAACGCGTTTTGGCAAAACCTCACCGAATTTTTTTTGTCGGATTCGGGTGTGTTTTGGATTCGGGTGTTTTTTTCAAAAAACCCTAAAAAACAGCTTAAATCATAGAATTTGGGGGTCATTTTGATCCCATAGTATTATTAACCTCAATAACCATAATTTCCACTCATTTTCAGTCTATTCTGAATACCTCACACCTCACAATATTATTTTTAGTCATAAAATTTGCACCGAGGTCGCTGTGTGAGTAAGATAAGCGACCCTAGTGGCCGACACAAACACCGGGCCCATCTAGGAGTGGCACTGCAGTGTCACGCAGGATGTCCCTTCCAAAAAACCCTCCCCAAACAGCACATGACGCAAAGAAAAAAAGAGGCGCAATGAGGTAGCTGTGTGAGTAAGATTAGCGACCCTAGTGGCCGACACAAACACCGGGCCCATCTAGGAGTGGCACTGCAGTGTCACGCAGGATGGCCCTTCCAAAAAACACTCCCCAAACAGCACATGACGCAAAGAAAAAAAGAGGCGCAATGAGGTAGCTGTGTGAGTAAGATTAGCGACCCTAGTGGCCGACACAAACACCGGGCCCATCTAGGAGTGGCACTGCAGTGTCACGCAGGATGTCCCTTCCAAAAAACCCTCCCCAAACAGCACATGACGCAAAGAAAAAAAGAGGCGCAATGAGGTAGCTGACTGTGTGAGTAAGATTAGCGACCCTAGTGGCCGACACAAACACCGGGCCCATTTAGGAGTGGCACTGCAGTGTCACGCAGGATGTCCCTTCCAAAAAACCCTCCCCAATCAGCACATGATGCAAAGAAAAAGAAAAGAAAAAAGAGGTGCAAGATGGAATTGTCCTTGGGCCCTCCCACCCACCCTTATGTTGTATAAACAAAACAGGACATGCACACTTTAACCAACCCATCATTTCAGTGACAGGGTCTGCCACACGACTGTGACTGATATGACGGGTTGGTTTGGACCCCCCCCAAAAAAGAAGCAATTAATCTCTCCTTGCACAAACTGGCTCTACAGAGGCAAGATGTCCACCTCATCATCACCCTCCGATATATCACCGTGTACATCCCCCTCCTCACAGATTATCAATTCGTCCCCACTGGAATCCACCATCTCAGCTCCCTGTGTACTTTGTGGAGGCAATTGCTGCTGGTCAATGTCTCCGCGGAGGAATTGATTATAATTCATTTTAATGAACATCATCTTCTCCACATTTTCTGGATGTAACCTCGTACGCCGATTGCTGACAAGGTGAGCGGCGGCACTAAACACTCTTTCGGAGTACACACTTGTGGGAGGGCAACTTAGGTAGAATAAAGCCAGTTTGTGCAAGGGCCTCCAAATTGCCTCTTTTTCCTGCCAGTATAAGTACGGACTGTGTGACGTGCCTACTTGGATGCGGTCACTCATATAATCCTCCACCATTCTATCAATGTTGAGAGAATCATATGCAGTGACAGTAGACGACATGTCCGTAATCGTTGTCAGGTCCTTCAGTCCGGACCAGATGTCAGCATCAGCAGTCGCTCCAGACTGCCCTGCATCACCGCCAGCGGGTGGGCTCGGAATTCTGAGCCTTTTCCTCGCACCCCCAGTTGCGGGAGAATGTGAAGGAGGAGATGTTGACAGGTCGCGTTCCGCTTGACTTGACAATTTTGTCACCAGCAGGTCTTTCAACCCCAGCAGACTTGTGTCTGCCGGAAAGAGAGATCCAAGGTAGGCTTTAAATCTAGGATCGAGCACGGTGGCCAAAATGTAGTGCTCTGATTTCAACAGATTGACCACCCGTGAATCCTTGTTAAGCGAATTAAGGGCTCCATCCACAAGTCCCACATGCCTAGCGGAATCGCTCCGTGTTAGCTCCTCCTTCAATGTCTCCAGATTCTTCTGCAAAAGCCTGATGAGGGGAATGACCTGACTCAGGCTGGCAGTGTCTGAACTGACTTCACGTGTGGCAAGTTCAAAGGGCATCAGAACCTTGCACAACGTTGAAATCATTCTCCACTGCGCTTGAGACAGGTGCATTCCACCTACTATATCGTGCTCAATTGTATAGGCTTGAATGGCCTTTTGCTGCTCCTCCAACCTCTGAAGCATATAGAGGGTTGAATTCCACCTCGTTACCACTTCTTGCTTCAGATGATGGCAGGGCAGGTTCAGTAGTTTTTGGTGGTGCTCCAGTCTTCTGTACGTGGTGCCTGTACGCCGAAAGTGTCCCGCAATTCTTCTGGCCACCGACAGCATCTCTTGCACGCCCCTGTCGTTTTTTAAAAAATTCTGCACCACCAAATTCAAGGTATGTGCAAAACATGGGACGTGCTGGAATTTGCCCATATTTAATGCACACACAATATTGCTGGCGTTGTCCGATGCCACAAATCCACAGGAGAGTCCAATTGGGGTAAGCCATTCCGCGATGATCTTCCTCAGTTGCCGTAAGAGGTTTTCAGCTGTGTGCGTATTCTGGAAAGCGGTGATACAAAGCGTAGCCTGCCTAGGAAAGAGTTGGCGTTTGCGAGATGCTGCTACTGGTGCCGCCGCTGCTGTTCTTGCGGCGGGAGTCCATACATCTACCCAGTGGGCTGTCACAGTCATATAGTCCTGACCCTGCCCTGCTCCACTTGTCCACATGTCCGTGGTTAAGTGGACATTGGGTACAACTGCATTTTTTAGGACACTGGTGAGTCTTTTTCTGACGTCCGTGTACATTCTCGGTATCGCCTGCCTACAGAAGTGGAACCTAGATGGTATTTGGTAACGGGGGCACACTGCCTCAATAAATTGTCTAGTTCCCTGTGAACTAACGGCGGATACCGGACGCACGTCTAACACCAACATAGTTGTCAAGGCCTCAGTTATCCGCTTTGCAGCAGGATGACTGCTGTGATATTTCATCTTCCTCGCAAAGGACTGTTGGACAGTCAATTGCTTACTGGAAGTAGTACAAGTGGGCTTACGACTTCCCCTCTGGGATGACCATCGACTCCCAGCAGCAACAACAGCAGTGCCAGCAGCAGTAGGCGTTACACGCAAAGATGCATTGGAGGAATCCCAGGCAGGAGAGGACTCGTCAGAATTGCCAGTGACATGGCCTGCAGGACTATTGGCATTCCTGGGGAAGGAGGAAATTGACACTGAGGGAGTTGGTGGGGTGGTTTGCGTGAGCTTGGTTACAAGAGGAAGGGATTTACTGGTCAGTGGACTGCTTCCGCTGTCGCCCAAAGTTTTTGAACTTGTCACTGACTTATTATGAATGCGCTGCAGGTGACGTATAAGGGAGGATGTTCCGAGGTGGTTAACGTCCTTACCCCTACTTATTACAGCTTGACAAAGGCAACACACGGCTTGACACCTGTTGTCCGCTTTTCTGTTGAAATACCTCCACACTGAAGAGCTGATTTTTTTGGTATTTTCACCAGGCATGTCAACGGCCATATTCCTCCCACGGACAACAGGTGTCTCCCCGGGTGCCTGACTTAAACAAACCACCTCACCATCAGAATCCTCCTGGTCAATTTCCTCCCCAGCGCCAGCAACACCCATATCCTCCTCATCCTGGTGTACTTCAACATCTTCATCTTCAATCTGACTATCAGGAACTGGACTGCGGGTGCTCCTTCCAGCACTTGCAGGGGGCGTGCAAATGGTGGAAGGCGCATGCTCTTCACGTCCAGTGTTGGGAAGGTCAGGCATCGCAACCGACACAATTGGACTCTCCTTGTGGATTTGGGATTTCGAAGAACGCACAGTTCTTTGCGGTGCTTTTGCCAGCTTGAGTCTTTTCAGTTTTCTAGCGAGAGGCTGAGTGCTTCCATCCTCATGTGAAGCTGAACCACTAGCCATGAACATAGGCCAGGGCCTCAGCCGTTCCTTGCCACTCCGTGTGGTAAATGGCATATTGGCAAGTTTACGCTTCTCCTCCGACAATTTTATTTTAGGTTTTGGAGTCCTTTTTTTACTGATATTTGGTGTTTTGGATTTGACATGCTCTGTACTATGACATTGGGCATCGGCCTTGGCAGACGACGTTGCTGGCATTTCATCGTCTCGGCCATGACTAGTGGCAGCAGCTTCAGCACGAGGTGGAAGTGGATCTTGATCTTTCCCTAATTTTGGAACCTCAACATTTTTGTTCTCCATATTTTAATAGGCACAACTAAAAGGCACCTCAGGTAAACAATGGAGATGGATACTAGTATACAATTATGGACTGCCTGCCGAGTGCAGACACAGAGGTAGCCACAGCCGTGAACTACCGTACTGTACTGTGTCTGCTGCTAATATAGACTGGTTGATAAAGAGATGTCTATGTAACTATGTATGTATAAAGAAGAAAGAAAAAAAAACCACGGTTAGGTGGTATACAATTATGGACGGACTGCCTGCCGAGTGCAGACACAGAGGTAGCCACAGCCGTGAACTACCGTACTGTACTGTGTCTGCTGCTAATAATATAGACTGGTTGATAAAGAGATGTCGTAGTAGTATGTATGTATAAAGAAGAAAGAAAAAAAAACCACGGTTAGGTGGTATACAATTATGGACGGACTGCCTGCCGAGTGCAGACACAGAGGTAGCCACAGCCGTGAACTACCGTACTGTACTGTGTCTGCTGCTAATATAGACTGGTTGATAAAGAGATGTCGTAGTAGTATGTATGTATAAAGAAGAAAAAAAACCACGGTTAGGTGGTATACAATTATGGACGGACTGCCTGCCGAGTGCAGACACAGAGGTAGCCACAGCCGTGAACTACCGTACTGTACTGTGTCTGCTGCTAATATAGACTGGTTGATAAAGAGATGTCTATGTAACTATGTATGTATAAAGAAGAAAGAAAAAAAAACCACGGTTAGGTGGTATACAATTATGGACGGACTGCCTGCCGAGTGCAGACACAGAGGTAGCCACAGCCGTGAACTACCGTACTGTACTGTGTCTGCTGCTAATAATATAGACTGGTTGATAAAGAGATGTCGTAGTAGTATGTATGTATAAAGAAGAAAGAAAAAAAAACCACGGTTAGGTGGTATACAATTATGGACGGACTGCCTGCCGAGTGCAGACACAGAGGTAGCCACAGCCGTGAACTACCGTACTGTACTGTGTCTGCTGCTAATATAGACTGGTTGATAAAGAGATGTCGTAGTAGTATGTATGTATAAAGAAGAAAAAAAACCACGGTTAGGTGGTATACAATTATGGACGGACTGCCTGCCGAGTGCAGACACAGAGGTAGCCACAGCCGTGAACTACCGTACTGTACTGTGTCTGCTGCTAATATAGACTGGTTGATAAAGAGATGTCTATGTAACTATGTATGTATAAAGAAGAAAGAAAAAAAAACCACGGTTAGGTGGTATACAATTATGGACGGACTGCCTGCCGAGTGCAGACACAGAGGTAGCCACAGCCGTGAACTACCGTACTGTACTGTGTCTGCTGCTAATATAGACTGGTTGATAAAGAGATGTCGTAGTAGTATGTATGTATAAAGAAGAAAAAAAAAACACGGTTAGGTGGTATACAATTATGGACGGACTGCCTGCCGAGTGCAGACACAGAGGTAGCCACAGCCGTGAACTACCGTACTGTGTCTGCTGCGACTGGATGATAAATGATATAAAAAATATATATATATCACTACTGCAGCCGGACAGGTATATATTATATATTATATAATGACGGACCTGCTGGACACTGTCTGTCAGCAGAATGAGTTTTATTTTTATAGAATAAAAAAAAAAACAACACACAAGTGAAGTCACACGACGAGTGTTTAACTTTTTCAGGCAATCACAATATAAGTATACTACTAACTATACTGGTGGTCAGTGTGGTCAGGTCACTGGTCAGTCACACTGGCAGTGGCACTCCTGCAGCAAAAGTGTGCACTGTTTAATTTTAATATAATATTATGTACTCCTGGCTCCTGCTATAACCTATAACTGGCACTGCAGTGCTCCCCAGTCTCCCCCACAATTATAAGCTGTGTGAGCTGAGCAGTCAGACAGATATATAATATATATAGATGATGCAGCACACTGGGCTGAGCCTGAGCAGTGCACACAGATATGGTATGTGACTGAGTCACTGTGTGTATCGCTTTTTTCAGGCAGAGAACGGATATATTAAATAAACTGCACTGTCTGGTGGTCACTCACTATATAATATTATGTACTCCTGGCTCCTGCTATAACCTATAACTGGCACTGCAGTGCTCCCCAGTCTCCCCCACAATTATAAGCTGTGTGAGCTGAGCAGTCAGACAGATATATAATATATATAGATGATGCAGCACACTGGGCTGAGCCTGAGCAGTGCACACAGATATGGTATGTGACTGAGTCACTGTGTGTATCGCTTTTTTCAGGCAGAGAACGGATATATTAAATAAACTGCACTGTCTGGGGGTCACTCACTATATAATATTATGTACTCCTGGCTCCTGCTATAACCTATAACTGGCACTGCAGTGCTCCCCAGTCTCCCCCACAATTATAAGCTGTGTGAGCTGAGCAGTCAGACAGATATATAATATATATAGATGATGCAGCACACTGGGCTGAGCCTGAGCAGTGCACACAGATATGGTATGTGACTGAGTCACTGTGTGTATCGCTTTTTTCAGGCAGAGAACGGATATATTAAATAAACTGCACTGTCTGGTGGTCACTCACTAGTAAACTCTCTGCACTCTCTACACTTCTACAGTACTCCTCCTAGTCCTAAACTCCAGTAAATCTCTCTCTCTTATAATCTAAATGGAGAGGACGCCAGCCACGTCCTCTCCCTATCAATCTCAATGCACGTGTGAAAATGGCGGCGACGCGCGGCTCCTTATATAGAATCCGAGTCTCGCGATAGAATCCGAGCCTCGCGAGAATCCGACAGCGTCATGATGACGTTCGGGCGCGCTCGGGTTAACCGAGCAAGGCGGGAAGATCCAAGTCGCTCGGACCCGTGAAAAAAAACATGAAGTTCGGGCGGGTTCGGATTCAGAGAAACCGAACCCGCTCATCTCTAATATATATATATATATATATATATACACACACACACATACAGTACATAGACACACATACATACACACATACTGTACAGCAGCATACTTGCAAACACAGTATGCACACATGCATACACAGCATACATACATGTGAACAGCATACATACAGTATACATACATGCAAACAGCATACATACATACATACATACATACATACATACACAGCATACATACATGCAAACACAGCATACATACATACATACATACATACATACATACACACACAGCATACATGCACACAGCATACACACATGCAAACAACATACATACACAGCATACATACACATACAGTATACATACACAGCATACGTACATACATACATGCACACAACTATACATGCACACATCATACATACATACATACATACATGAAAACAACATATATACATACATACAAAGCATACATACACATACAATATACATACATGCAAACAGCATACATACACACAGCATATATGCACACACACACACACACACACACTATACATACACAACATACATGCACACAGCAAGCGTACGTACGTACGTACGTACGTAGACACACAGCATACATACACACACAGTATACATGCACACAGCATATATACACAGTATACATGCACACAGCACACATACATACATACATACATACATACATACAGTACATACATACATACATACATACATACATACAGCATAAATACATACACAATATACATGCACACACACATCGATTAACAGGAAGCACAACCCCCATCCCTGCACCTATACACATGCTATTCACACAAACAGTGCTGGCTGGGGGAGGTACATGCTGTACTAATTACTGCATAAATCCATTTTAGCGTGCCCCCTGCCTCACCCCCTGACATACAGTATATGAGAGACGCACCTGGCTACTGAAGATTCACTGAACACCGCCTCACCCGACTGTTTCAAACAAGCCCCATGTATTGCCAGTGCCTGAGAGGAGCTGCTCATTTCACTGCAGCTCCATCCAGGGCTGGCAACAGAAATCTCGGGGCCCGGTACACTGATACCTCTGGGGCCCCCCTCTTCCCTCCAACCACCTCCCCCCACCCCCCCCGGATACCAGACCCGCACATCCGTCCCTTGCATGTGCCAATAAATGTATTGCCATATAGGTGTATTGTTCAGGTGAACACAAAGAAATAGAGAATTTGACAGCAGATAAGAACCACTTGGCCCATTTAGTCTGCCCTAAACACGTGTACACACACTGATTTACACACAGTATATCTTTGGAGTGTGGGAGGACACTCAAGTACCCAGAGGAAACCCACACAAGCATGGGGAGACTATACAAAGTCCACACAGTTAGGGATGTTACTATACATACAGTACACTGCACTACTGCTGAGCAAAGTGGACCATAATATATTATCTGCACTTTGAATAGAAGTCCTCTACCAGTGAAATTAGTATTTGTTATTAATATTGTTGAATTGCTGGCATAATGTTATTTAATTCTAAAATAACATTATGCCGACAATTCAACAATATTAATAAAAACCACTAATGTCACTGCTATCAGGTAGAGACGTTCTATTGAAAATGCAGATAGTGTTATAGCATATCCTCAGCAGTAGTGCAGTATATATTTATTACATTGCATATTGAATGTTTTTTTAAATATTATAAAAAAAACGCAGATAATATTCACTATGCACTTTAATAAAAATATGCTGCATTACTTTGAAATAGCATTGCATTATTGAATATTATCTGGTTTTTTTGTTTTTTAAAACATTGTATGCTCTGGCTCATGAGAGACACTGCGTGACAGCGTTTCCACACTCTGACTACTGTCACTTACCAAAATACCACTGCTATCCTCCAGTTCCAAGCTGCCTGGGCTGTTTCTCCTGCAGTCCAGTGTTTCTCCTGGGCACTGGACTCGGCTCCTCGTAGGACCGTCGCCACTGCAAAGACTGAAGTGAACTGTGAAAGGCGGGGAGTAAGTGAAGGGTGTAGCGTCGTATGGATGCGTCATGTGATATCTACGCACACAGTGGGACACGGACAGGTGACTGTGGGCAGTGGCTGGGTTACCGCCGCAGAGGGGGGGGGGGGTTCCACCGACGGAGTTATCAACTATACAGTGCCACGGCTCTCTTCCGGGCAGCGCAATCCATTTAAATTTTACCCCATCCTACGTGTTGCACTGACACAGCTTGATGCCATGGTTGATGCCCAGATCCTTGGGGCCCCTCACAACGTCGGGGCCCGGTACGGGTGTCCCCTTTGACCCCCCCTGTCGCCGGGCCTGGCTCCATCTACAGGCAGCCAGCAGCTAGCTTCTCTCTGTCACACAGACAGTGTAGGAGCCGAGGAGGAGCTGCAGTAACCTACATGAGCTGCCTTCCAAAAAAAAATTGTCCACCAGTAGCGATAGATCGGCGGCCAGGTGGGTTTCTAGGCACTCGGAAACTTACCTGCGTGTGCGTATGGAAGGGATTATATACGTTAACACATAGTAAAGTGAGCAGATGAGCTATTGTATTAAAAGTGCAGAGAAAGGAGTTGTATATCTAATGCAGCACAATGCTATTCCTGATTGTGTAAATATTTAGTAGGCCGGTGGAGTTGGGTTTAGCAGCAGGTCAAATATAATCAACAGGCAGTGTGCATTTGATGCTTTGGCAGGCAGAGATCCGCATAGGCTCGAAGCCACATAAGCACCCTGAATTTTTGTGACATGTGTTGAGGATAGGCAGGGCTAGCCTTAGTGATGGACAGTTGTGGTCAGGTGACCGATGGGTGCCTATTAGGGATATGTAGGAGGAGTATACAAAGGGGTATATAGTTCTGGGTTTAGGCAGCCATCTTCCTCTTGCCAGTTTTTTCTTGGATGCCCTCCCACCCGCCCTATAAGGTTGCTTGAGGCTCGCTTTTCGGACCTCTTTTTCATTCATAGCAGGCTTTGATAGCCAGATGGGCGGAAAGTCGCTACCAGCCAGCGGTCAAAGTTACATAAGTGGTCACTGTGGGGCACCCCCTTTTGATTGAACAGCGAGTGTGTCCTCCCCTTGCGGGTGGACTACGGATGTTCCCGTGCGGGTTCGTCCACGGCTCTGCCAAAGTAAAGGGGGTGAGTCCTGCACAGTGCGGGTTATGTTAAGGAGGCGGTTGTGAGTCCCCTCCTATTTTATTGTTTATTATAGTTGACTGGTGCTGGTGAGTTGGTAGCGCCTTTTCTCGCCATCCTCCAATATTCTTAGTTTAAACGACAGGTCATCAAACAATAAATATCTGTTTTGACCTTTAAATCTAGCAGTTGGTGTCTGTGTGGTTATTTCTTAGTGATAAGCTAGCTAGTTATAAATGTTAAGTTCGTCAGAATAAAGTCATGGGTGGCTTATGAAAATATGATTGAGAAGAATTAAGGGGGTGATTCAGACCTGATAGCTAGGCTGCTAAAACTGTAGCCCTGCGTTCAAATAATCGCTGCCCAAGGGAAGTGTATATTTGCAGTGCAAGTGTGCAATTGTATGGTACACCAAGCAGCTAAAAAATCCCTCGGTCAGCAGACAGCTGCAAATCCGTTCACACCTCACTCACCAGTGGCTGGTTTTAACCTGTGTGTGCAGTCTCTGCACACACAGTGTGATCAGAAAAAGCTGATTGGGGCCGGTGCTGATGTCACACACCTCCCTGAAAACGCTTGGGCACGCAAGCATTTTCCCTGACACTCCCAGAAAACAGTCAGTTACCATCCATTGTTTATGCCAGCCTCTCTTCCCACTGCCTCTCCACATCACCCACTGCCTGTTGCCCTATCCCTGTAACTCACAGCCTCTCCATGTCACCCTCTCCCCATCCCCTCTCCCCATCACCCTCATTCTGTCAAACCCTGCCTGTCACCCTCCTCATCTGCCTCTCTCTCTTCTTACCATCTACTTTAAGACTCTCTCCCTGTCACCCACTGCCTATCACCCTCTCTCCTGTTACCCTCTCTCTGTCACCGACTGCCTGTAACTCTCTCCCTGC
Organism: Pseudophryne corroboree; assembly: GCF_028390025.1. Lineage (NCBI taxonomy): Eukaryota > Metazoa > Chordata > Amphibia > Anura > Myobatrachidae > Pseudophryne > Pseudophryne corroboree. The sequence continues at coordinate 307,346,530 of NC_086447.1, read as the reverse complement.
AGTAGCGTGTAAAGAAAAATAGGAAAATAAAAAAAAAATTGGATATGTTGTAAAATAATAATGTTCATTAGGTGCCAGTGTGCCACAATTCCTATAAGTGCAGTGCGTTGCAGCAATGTGTAAAAAAAGAAAAACATGGATATGGATCAATCGATAAAAGATCATGAGCAGCAACTCAGTACTAGTGTTGCGGCTGCTTCCAGTCATGATAGTACTTCAACGTCTACTAAAGGTAGTCTAAGGGATACAAAGTATAGGAAAGGGCACTGAAATCTATTTTATAATGTTAAAGAAAACATCACCACTAATAATAGAGAATGTTTACTGTTTACTGCCAAAAAATTTAAAATTGGCAACATGCCATATACTACATGCAGTTGCAAGGAAAACCTAAGGCCGTGGCCTTTGATTGCGAGTGGTGGTCCTGCTAGTGCTACTACTGTTTCATGCACTACAAGAATGCCTATTGCGGAAGCCAGGACCAAACACAGTAAGGCATCTTCTTCTGTAACCTCAAATGATGATAATGCAACATCTTCTCACTCTGAGTCTAGTAGAGGTGTCACCTTTAAGTAAAACAAATCAGTGCCTAAAAAGAGAACACCACTAAGGCAGAAGAACAACTGTGTTCACATATCCCTGAGGAGAGTGTGTGAATCTGACATTGTAGTCATAGAGAAGCTTCCTTCCACCATTTCTGTACCATATGCCAATGTGGGGATGAGCAGTACAAGAAAAGATGGTGACACAAACAATGACGATGCTAGTGATATGGATGATGTTTGTGTTGAAGACCTAAGCCAGCCACCACTAGCAGCAGTTTTTGCCTATGATAAAAAGAAAGATATTGTCATGCCTGGGCATAAGGCCAAAAGACAACTCTTGTGTGTGGAATTGTTTTTACCCCAATCCAGGCAACATTTGTGAGGGTATCTGTACCATTTGTGATGCCAAATTTAGTAGAGGTAGGGAGGTTAACCATCTACTGTAGTTATGTCATTTGCAGGGGGAGTTCATGCAAGTTATTTATAAAAAAATATATATTACTTTGTAAAAAAATAACAAGTAGTCTAGTATCAGCTACCAGCAGTTTGAACCAGCAAGCACATGCAATCTCCACCACTAACACCCTCATCATCAGCCTCCTCATTAATGATTGGAATTAGTCCTTTCAAAATTTGTTTTGTGAGGGCCCAAACAAATGAAACACGTCTGTCACAAAAGTGGCACACGTTGTCACTGAATTGTTTGGTGCATGTTCTTCTTAAGTTAGTATACAACATAAGAGTGGGTGGGAGGTTCAAAGGACAGTTTCATCTTGCACCCCTTGTGGACTAGAATTAGGAGAAAAACATTATTATCTCTCATACTAAGACTGGTGCACATCATACATTTATTAAATGGTAGGGGCAGTATGGCCAGCAGGTCAGCCTCCTAATTTTTGTTAGTGTAAGATTGATCAAGGCTGATTTGAAGTTTGCAGCTCTGCAGTGCATTCACTTTCTTGGGTTATTTTTCATCCCTTGACTATTAATAAAGATTTATATACATTTATGGCCATTTCTCTTCTCAGTTGCTTCGCATCAGACTAAGTCAAATATAATTTTCTAAATTAATTAATTAATAAACAGTAATCAATTGTAATCAATTAAATTGAATTAATCAATTTTAATCGAGTAAATTTAAATAATAACTTTTAATCAATCAATGCTTTATCTGCCTGTCACTTTATACTCCAACTCCATTTCTCTGTTATGCCCTTGGGCCTCTTCTTTTGAAAACATTTTTCTGTGGGGTCATATAGTAATGTCTGCCTCTGCTGTGCTGCAATGTTTCATAGATGTGCTATATCCTTAAAGTAACTGCCATGTGTATGTGCCGCTGCTCTGTCACTACTTTTAGCTAGCCAGCCTTTGACCTATGTTGGCGAACAATATTGTAAATTAGTGTATGAGGTGGTCAAAACTGACTGGAAATGACTGGAAATGTTTTGCTGCTGAGCAGGGCCGGCTCCAGGCCTACTAGCACCCTGAGCGAGAAAATTTAAAAGCACCCCCCAACCCCTATGCGCGCGCCGAAGGCGTGCGCGCTTCGGGGAAAGTGGGCGTGGTCTCATGGGAAAGTGGGTGTGGCCTCGTAACTTCATATTATTAAACTATAAATAAATATATTTTTTCACACCCCCTCTATGCACACAATTAGCAGCCTTATGCAGAACAGCCACAGTAGTGTTCCTTACACACAATGTCTCCAGTGTAGTGCCAGCTACACATGACATGCCCCGCAGCAGTGCCAGCAACACATGACATGCCCCGCAGCAGTGCCAGCTACACATGACATGCCCCGCAGCAGTGCCAGCTACACATGACATGCCCCGCAGCAGTGCCAGCTACACATGACATGCCCCACAACAGTGCCAGCTACACACAATAGGCCCCCCAGCAGTGCCAGCTACACATGATAGTGTTCACGTTTTAGGGCAGGGTGCTGATCACAAGGAGGGCACATTTTTAAGTAAGGAGGGCAAAATGATGTACATACTGTAATGCTTGGTGCTCCTCCACCCACATACTGAAGCAGGGACAGTGCGCGCAGAAGGCGCGCAGCAAAAATTTAGGGGCGTTGCTTCGTGGGGAAGGTGCATGACCACAGAATAGTGGCAATTCACATTACACCACATAGTAGTGCAGCTAATACACATTGCACCAGGTAGAACCTCCTATACACTTTGCGCCAGGCAGAGCACGTTAGACACTTTGCGCCAGGCAGAGCACGATAGACACTTTGCGCCAGGCAGAGCACATTAGACACTTTGCGCCAGGCAGAGCACATTAGACACTTTGCGCCAGGCAGCGCACGTTAGACACATTGCCTAGCCACAGACGCCTAGTAGATACACTACATGATATGCCCCCCAGCAGTGCCAGCTACACGTGACATGCCCCCCAGCAGTGCCAGCTACACGTGACATACCCCCCAGCAGTGCCAGCTACACGTGACATGCCCCCTAGCAGTGCCAGATACATAAATGACCACACAGTGCAGATATGCCCCCAGTGCCAGATACATAAATGCCCCCACAATGCCAGATACATAAGTGCCCCCACAGTGCCAGATGCATCAATGACCCCACAGTGCCAGATAAATCAGTGACCCCACAGTGCCAGATACATAAGTGCCAGATACATAAATGCCCCCAGTGCCACAAAACATAAATGCCCCCACAGTGCCAGATAAATAAATGCCCGCCGTGCCACAAAACATAAAAGCCCCCACAGTGCAGATATGCCCCCACAGTGCCAGAAACATAATGCCCCCACAGTGCAGATATGCCCCCACAGTGACAGAAACATAATGCCCCCACAGTGCATATATGCCCCCACAGTGCCAGAAACATAATGCCCCCACAGTGCAAGATGCATCAATGACCCCCCAGTGCCAGATAAATCAGTGACCCCACAGTGCCAGATACATAAGTGCCAGATACATAAATGCCCCCAGTGCAACAAAACATAAATGCCCCCACAGTGCCAGATAAATAAATGCCGCCGTGCCACAAAACATAAAAGCCCCCACAGTGCAGATATGCCCCCACAGTGCCAGAAACATAAATGCCCCCACAGTGCAGATATGCCCCCACAGTGCCAGAAACATAATGCCCCCACAGTGCAGATATGCCCCCACAGTGCCAGAAACATAATGCCCCCACAGTGCAGATATGCCCCCACAGTGCCAGAAACATAATGCCCCCACAGTGCAGATATGCCCCCACAGTGCCAGAAACATAATGCCCCCACAGTGCAGATATCCCCCACAGTGCCAGAAACATAAACGACCCCACAGTGCCAGATTTTAACTTACATGTCACTGACACTGCGGTGCTGGGAGCCGGGAGGGGGGAGTACTGCTGTGGGCGCGGGCGGGTGGGCGGACGGATGAACGATTATGTCTGCGCGCTATGCGCGCTGCGTGGCGCCGGCGTCTAACGTCAGACGCCGGCGCCGCACAGCGCGCTGCATAGCGGCGCACACAAGCGGCCGGGACACACAGATTGAAGGCTGGCTCCAGGCAGGAATATGGCGGCCGCAGCGTGTGGCGCCCTATAAGAGTGGCGCCCCGCGCGGCCGCTCTAGTCGAACATGCCTGGAGCCGGCCCTGCTGCTGAGGTTGATAATACTCTTACTGCAGGGACAACAATAGGCCACAATTACATGATTTTATCTGTTTTTAGCAATGAAACAAAAAAAATATGTAAACACATCCAAAACCAAAACACATGAGGGTAGTTTTGCCAATATCAAAAAACAGAAACAAACCACCAAGGACAGTTTTAGCAAAGCCAAAACACGTTGGTCAGTGGACATCTCTACTAGCAACACATACTGTAACTTGTTCTCCATATCGGCTTCCAACTTTTCTTTAATTTGTGTTGTTTCTTTAAAGATAACATTTCATGACTTAACAATCTTTCTGGTATTTAGATTCCACAATATGTAACCTTTTGCTCTCAAGGGAATAGCAGAACATGATGCACTTTATTGATTCTGAATCCACCTTTTCTCTTTTGGTATATTCCGGGGTCTCACCTGAAGTTTCCTGGTAGGCCGATTTGTCTGTGGGGCCTGTTTTGTGTGTTGTCATGTGGCCCCACCCCTCACATGACTGTCACCCCACCACACTCAGTACACTGCATTGTCGCCATTCATTCTGTTAGTCCATCTCTGCAGTAGAGCAATTCTGCCATCAAGTGATGCTGCCATGACTACACAGTATGTTATACTTCTTGTGCTGCCTATGTCAGGCCACTTCTGTTAAATTTTACAGGGACACTTTTAGTTGCCAATCTGCCCCTGGTCTGATACACAACTGCAACAAAACGTATATGTACATAGGCCGTACTTCCAAAAGTTCTGAGATGTCTCACACTTGGGGCTAAATGTAATAGGGTCCAAGTTTGTGAAATGTGTTAGTTTACAACAAAACTCACACATTTTTAGAACTCGGACAATGTAATAGGATGTGGGAACATGCAAACTTGTATGTTTCCTGCTATGAGGCCTTCTAAGTTCTAGTTACACCCTTAGTGCAGTGGACAGTATCTACTAAGTCAGGAAGCATGAGGTTAGAGAATGGAGATGGAAGAGCAATATGAGAGGAGATCATAATTTAGGGGGTCATTATGACCTGATCGCTTGCTGCAGTTTATCGCAGTTTACAAGGCATGTGTGCAATCATATAAGGCTGCTGATTAGCTATAATAGCATGTGTTAGCATGTGCACTGATCAGTACTCAGAAGAGCACAAGCAGGATTCAGTGGTAGCACATGTCAAAATACGGAGTGATCACTTGCTATCTGTATATCCTTAACACAGCAGCAGTCTCTTCTAACCTTTTTACTGTTTGCAATTTCAATTGTTCAATTAGGTACTTAATCTAGCCATCTAAATTGCCTAATAAATTAAAAAGACTAATCATTGACTTCAAAACCATGTACTAACACTTAAGCATTGGATACAGATAGCAGTAAACTTGCAGTAGGAAATGACACCTGGGCTGCTGTATTGGGTGTGAGCGTGGGGGTGTATAATTATATATATATATATATATATATATTAGAGATGAGCGGGTTCGGTTCTCCGAGATCCGAACCCCCCCCCCCCCCCCCGAACTTCACCTATTTTGCACGGTTCAGAGGCAGCCTTGGATCTTCCCACCTTGCTCGGTTCACCAGAACGCGGCCGAACGTCATCATCCCGCTGTCGGATTTTCGCGAGATTCGTATTCTATATAAGGAACCGCGTGTCGCCACCATTTTCACTCGTGCATTGGAAATTGAACGGAGAGGACGTGGCTGTGTTCTCTCCCTGAAAAGCTCCATAATCTGTGCTCAGTGTGCTGCAAATATCTGTGCTCAGTGTGCTGCAAATATCTGTGCTCAGTGTGCGGAAAATATCTACGTTCTCTGCCTGAAAACGCTCCATATCTGTGCTCAGTGTGCTGCAAATATCTGTGCTCAGTGTGCTGCATTGTGGGGACTGGGGACCACCAGTATATAATTATAGTAGTACAGTACAGTAGGCCATTGCTGTATCTTGCAGCTCTGTGTCAAGTATACTATCTCTGTGCTGCATTATTGTGAGCAGTATATAGTAGGACAGTGCAGCATTTTGGTGACCAGCAGTATACATATATAGTACAGTACAGTAGGCCATTGCTGTATTTTGCAGCTCTGTGCCAAGTATACTACAGTATCTCTGTGCTGTATTATTGTGAGCAGTATATAGTAGGATAGTGCAGCATTTTGGTGACCAGCAGTATACATATATAGTACAGTACAGTAGGACATTGCTATTGATATATTACTGGCATATAATTCCAAACATAAAAAAAAGGAGAACAAAAATGTGGAGGGTAAAATAGGGAAAGATCAAGATCCACTCCCACCTAGTGCTGAAGCTGCTGCCACTAGTCATGGCCGAGACGATGAAATGCCATCAACGTCGTCTGCCAAGGCCGATGCCCAATGTCATAGTAGAGAGCATGTAAAATCCAAAAAACAAAAGTTCAGTAAAATGACTCAAAAATCTAAATTAAAAGCGACTGAGGAGAAGCGTAAACTTGCCAATATGCCATTTACGACACGGAGTGGAAAGGAACGGCTGAGGCCCTGGCCTATGTTCATGGCTAGTGGTTCAGCTTCACATGAGGATAGAAACACTCATCCTCCCGCTAGAAAAATTAAAAAACTTAAGCTGGCAAAAGCACAGCAAAGAACTGTGCGTTCTTCTAAATCACAAATCCCCAAGGAGAGTCTAATTGTGTCGGTTGCGATGCCTGACCTTCCCAACACTGGACAGGAAGAGGTGGCGCCTTCCACCATTTGCACGCCCCCTGCAAGTGCTGGAAGGAGTACCCACAGTCCAGTTCCTGATAGTCAAATTGAAGATGTCACTGTTGAAGTACACAAGGATAAGGATATGGGTGTTGCTGGCGCTGAGGAGGAAATTGACAAGGAGGATTCTGATGGTGAGGTGGTTTGTTTAATTCAGGCACCCGGGGAGACACCTGTTGTCCGTGGGAGGAATATGGCCATTGACATGCCTGGTCAAATTACAAAAAAAATCACCTCTTCGGTGTGGAATTATTTTAACAGAAATGCGGACAACAGGTGTCAAGCCGTGTGTTGCCTTTGTCGAGCTGTAATAAGTAGGGGTAAGGACGTTAACCACCTAGGAACATCCTCCCTTATACGTCACCTGGAGCGCATTCATCAGAAGTCATTGACAAGTTCCAAAACTTTGCGTGACAGCGGAAGCAGTCCACTGACAACTAAATCCCTTCTTCCTTTTGTACCCAAGCTCCTGCAAACCACACCACCAACTCCCTCAGTGTCAATTTCCTCTTTAGACAGGAACGCCAATAGTCCTGCGGGCCATGTCACTGGCAAGTCTGACGAGTCCTCTCCTAACTGGGATTCCTCCGATGGATCCTTGAGTGTAACGCCTACTGCTGCTGGCGCTGCTGTTGTTGCTGCTGGGAGTCGATCGTCATCCCAGAGGGGAAGTCGGAAGACCACTTGTACTACTTCCAGTAAGCAATTGACTGTCCAACAGTCCTTTGCGAGGAAGATGAAATATCACAGCAGTCATCCTGCTGCAAAGCGGATAACTCAGGCCTTGGCAGCCTGGGCGGTGAGAAACGTGTTTCCGTTATCCACCGTTAATTCACAGGCAACTACATACTTGATTGAGATACTGTGTCCCCGGTACCAAATACCATCTAGGTTCCACTCCTCTAGGCAGGCGATACCGAGAATGTACACAGACGTCAGAAATAGAGTCACAAGTGTCCTAAAAAATGCAGTTGTACCCAATGTCCACTTAACCACGGACATGTGGACAAGTGGAGCAGGGCAGACTCAGGACTATATGACTGTGACAGCCCATTGGGTAGAACAGCAGCGGTGACACCAGTAGCAGTATCTCGCAAACGCCAACTCGTTCCTAGTCAGGCTACACTTTGTATCACCGCTTTCCATAAGAGGCACACAGCTGACAACCTCATACGGCAACTGAGGAAGATCATCGCAGAATGGCTTACCCCAATTGGACTCTCCTGGGGATTTGTGACATCGGACAACGCCAGTAATATTGTGCGTGCATTACATCTGTGCAAATTCCAGCACGTCCCATGTTTTGCACATACATTGAATTTGGTGGTGCAGAATTATTTAAAAAACGACAGGGGCGTGCAAGAGAAGCTGTCGGTGGCCCGAAGAATTGCGGGCCACTTTCGGCATTCAGGCACCGCGTACAGTAGACTGGAGCACCACCAAACATTCCTGAACCTGCCCTGCCATCATCTGAAGCAAGAGGTGGTAATTAGGTGGAATTCAACCCTCTATATGCTTCAGAGGATGGAGAAGCAGCAAAAGGCCATTCAAGCCTATACATCTGCCCACAATATAGGCAAAGGAGGGGGAATGCACCTGACTCAAGCGCAGTGGAGAATAATTTCAACGTTGTGCAAGGTTCTGCAACCCTTTGAACTTGCCACACGTGAAGTCAGTTCAGACACTGCCAGCCTGAGTCAGGTCATTCCCCTCATCAGGCTTTTGCAGAAGAAGCTGGAGACATTGAAGGAGGAGCTAAAACAGAGCGATTCCGCTAGGCATGTGGGACTTGTGGATGGAGCCCTTAATTCGCTTAACCAGGATTCACGGGTGGTCAATCTGTTGAAATCAGAGCACTATATTTTGGCCACCGTGCTCGATCCTAGATTTAAAACCTACGTTGTATCTCTCTTTCCGACAGACACAAGTCTGCAGAGGTTCAAAGACCTGCTGGTGAGAAAATTGTCAAGTCAAGCGGAACGTGACCCGTCAACATCTCCTCCTTCACATTCTCCCGCTGTTATGTTCCTGGTGCTCAGAACAAGGGAGATGTTGCGTATCGAGTCCTGAGCACCAGAACGTGACGCTGAAATATGATGTGGTGTGGAAATAGCCCCTAGCATCCTACCTCCGTTTTACCCGTGTGGTCAGTTCACGCCTGAGTGACTATGGTTTCTTGGGCCCACGGCAGCCGCGTTTGAAGGGCGGATTATGTCTGCCAGACTCCGATGCCCCCAGGTCTTAGCGTGAGACAAGGCGTGAACCGAGACAGGATAATAACAAGGGGACCTCTGACTAAAACAACAGAAAGCTAGGGGCTACTAACTACCCTAAAACTAAATATATGTGCGGCACGCCGCCAAAGGAAAAGAACAACCAAGGAAATGCTGTCCACTCGCCGACACAATACTGTTGTGTACCGGCGGTGACAGCATAAGCAGAACCCTCTGCAAAACACCAGTAACAAAATATAACCAAAGAATACTGCGGCCTAGGCCGACGGACGTGGCAAAGCCACTACTCACGGAACCGGTACAAATACTGGCAAACGGACAGGAACCCCCAATGTAGCCGACACAGACTCTCAGAACCGGAGGACAGGCAGAATCCCAAACGACAGACCGGTGGACACCAAGAAGCCAGAGACTCGACTAGGCACAGACAAAGCCACAGGACTTCTGAACAGGAACACTTCACGGCAGGACACAGGAACCGACACAGGAATCGACACGGAAGCAGCTAGACAGACACTGCTAGACAGGAGCTCAGGAACTGGCAGGGACTAGCTCAGAACGCAAGAACTCTGGAACCCAGGAAATATCACCAGCGTCTGTGAATTGCACTGAGCCAGAATATAACAGAGTCTTAATTAATTATGTCGTGCAGCTGCCCTGCTGCACAACTGAGAGGTGCAATCAACAGACAGGTGAGGCTGAACACACGGGAACAAGCTGCAATTACACAGACTCACCACCAGCAGCAAACAAGAGTATTCTTAAACCAGAGCAACGGGAAAACCTGGCCTGCAAGACAACAATAAACATAAAATAGGAATGAACCACTAACTGTGGTACATAACAGTACCCTTTCCTTAAGGGTGAGCTCCGAACACCCCATGACACCCACGGGGAACATGAACAGAAGTATAACATAAAATACATAACCAAAATGCAAAACAGGAATGAGCCACAGCCGTGGCTCATAACATTACCCCCCCCTTGAGGAGGGGTCAAAGGACCCCAAAATTCAGGTTATCCAAAACAAGGTATACATTAATAAACCTGACACTGGAATAAACAAACAAAGATAAGAAACAGAAACAAGCTGTGGCAACAGCTTGTAACAGTGCCCCCCTCTTGACGGTGGCCACTGGAAACAAGACAAGGAGAGAAAAAAATCTTTTTTTTTTTTTTATATCTCAAGGCAAGAGTCAATAATTATTTCTTTTTCTTCTTCTTATTTTACAAAGTTCTTGAGGTCTGACCAAGGTAATTCCCCAAACATTGTCTGAACTGATGGTACCTCCCAGCAAGGCTGGGTTCAAATCAGAGATTGGTTTCTTAAACTTGGGAGCTGAACTTTCAGGCAAAGTACTCCTATTAGAAGAAGACAGAAAAGCACATCCTGCAGTCAGAACAACGGGCTGAGACTCTTGTGCCGAGTTTACAGTATTTGGTGGACTCTCAGCAGACAAGACGGATGACTTAGAGGACCCTGAACCAATTTCTTTGGAACCATATCTTTTAATAACTGCATCACTGAATGCTGGGGGATCCTGAAGAATGGGATCTTCAGCTTTCATTAGGCTGGTCGCCCATTCAAAAGGATCTCCTCTAAAGGAAGATATCAGATAGAGCACAAGGTTCTCGGTAGTGATGCCCAGAAATGGTCTAGACAACATAATGATGTAATAGTGTTTGTAAAGCGCCAGAAATTGGACTAAGTCCCCATCAAAGATTATAGATGTTGAGATATCAACAGAGTCAGGATCTGCTTCCTTCCCATCTGACTAACTAGAGTGCTTTGCTAGGACCTGGTCACTATTGACCTTACTCGAGGCTGAGACTTTCTGAACCCCACCCGGGGCAGTGACTTTCTGAACCCCACCCGGGGCAGTGACTTTCTGAACCCCACCCGGGGCAGTGGCCTTCGGGAACCCCGCTGGGGCAGTGGCCTCCAGGAACCCCGCTAGGGCAGCGGCCTCCGGGAACCCCGCTGGGGCAGTGGCCTCCGGTAACCCCGCTGGGACAGTGGCCTCCGGGAACCCCACTGGGGCAGTGGCCTCCGGGAACCCCGCTGGGGTCAGCACCTCGGATTCTTTTACTGGGACCGGACCGTCGGCCTCCCACTCAGGGACCGGGCCGTCGGCCTCCCTCTCTGAGTCGATAATTATCGAAACTTCTCCCGGGACTATGACTTCCGGGACTTTTGCTGAAGTTATAACCTTCAGAACCTCCACTAATGCTAAGCCTCTTAAGTCCTTTCCTGGGGAAATGACTTCTAGACCCTTCTCTGGGGCTGTGTCTCTCGAGACCCCACTTGGGGATATTATTTCAAAGATCCCTTCTGGGGTTTTGCTTCTCGAGTTCCCTTCTAGAATTTTGGTTTTAGACACCTTCTCTGGAGTTGCGCTTTTCAAGTCTCTACCTGGGGTAACAGCTTCTGAGACCCCTTCTGGTATTGACACCCGAGCTATAATATTCGATGTCCCTCTATAACCTAGAGCATCGGGTACCGCTCCAGGACTCTTGGCACCGGGTACCGCTCCAGGACTCTGGGCACCGGGTACTGCTCCAGGACTCTGGGCACCGGGTACCGCTCCAGGACTCTGGGCACCGGGTACCGCTCCAGGACTCTGGGCACCGGGTACCGCTCCAGGACCCTGGGCATCGGGCACCACTCCAGGACCCTGGGCATTGGGCACCACTCCAGGACCCTGGGCATTGGGCACCACTCCAGGTCCCTGGGCATAGGGCACCACTCCAGGACCCTGGGAATCGGGCACCGCTCCAGGACCCTGGGCATCGGGCACCGCTCCAGGGGTTTGCAACTTTGCTTCAACAGGAAAATCAAGAGAGGAGAGAAACATTCTCCTTTGGTTCCTGAATCTATAATGGGGCTCCCTAGCCCAAGGACCCCAATTATAGGACAGAGTGCTTTTTAGTGTGGGTTGTGTGACAAGTACCTCTGCCACAGTAGAGACAGGAGTAGGTCTTGTATCCTGACTAAACTTGGCCAGAGGGAAGGACTTGTCGCCACACTTTGGCTTGCGCAACTCACAGGTCTGCAAATAGTGGCCTAAACCCCCACAATATAGGCATAAATCTAAGTTTCTGTGACGCAGACGCTCCTCTTCTGAGAGCCTGGGCCGCAGAAAACTTTCAAACTTTTTCTCTCTAATTAAACCTGAGGATTCTCTTGTGACCATATTGTGAGCAAGAGTCTCTTTAGAGGTAGATGAACTCTCAATAACTTCTGGCAAGATAAGCAAAATTTTAGTCAGAAGGTTTTACAGTTGCTTTAAGGATTGCTGCAAAACTTCCAGTCGCTCAGGTTTCAAAGTACTGAAAGCAGAGTTCAGGGCTGAGAGAGATGCTTGCAGGGCTTGCATAGTAGGCATAGGAGGATTTCAAACTAGACAAGACAAGACTAGACACGATCTTTAAACACCGGACTGGATTTTTTAAACACCGGACTGGATTCTGCACAGTGAGTTCTAGACTGGACTGGATTCTAAACACCGGACTGGATTCTAAACACCGGACTGGATTCTAAACACCGGACTGGATTCTAAACACTGAATTCTAGACAGGACTGGATTCTGGACTAGACACTGGACCAAAATAGAAAAAACTACTAATTAGCTTTGTTTCTTTTTTTGTTGTATGGCCGGTGATAATGTTACGTTCCTGCTGCTCAGAACAAGGGAGATGTTGCGTAGCGAGTCCTGAGCACCAGAACGTGACGCTGAAATAAGGTGTGGTGTGGGAATAGCCCCTAGCACCCTACCTCCGTTGTTTTACCCGTGTGGTCAGTTCACGCCTGAGTGACTATGGTTTCTTGGGCCCACGGCAGCCGCGTTTGAAGGGTGGATTATGTCTGGCCAGCTCCGATGCCCCCAGGTCTTAGCGTGAGACAAGGCGTGAACCGAGACAGGATAATAACAAGGGGACCTCTGACTAAAACAACAGAAAGCTAGGGGCTACTAACTACCCTAAAACTAAATATATGTGCGGCACGCCGCCAAAGGAAAAGAACAACCAAGGAAATGCTGTCCACTCGCCAACACAATACTGTTGTGTACCGGCGGTGACAGCATAAGCAGAACCCTCTGCAAAACACCAGTAACAAAATATAACCAAAGAATACTGCGACCTAGGCCGACGGACGCGGCAAAGCCGCTACTCACGGAACCGGTACAAATACTGGCAAACGGACAGGAACCCCCAATGTAGCAGACACAGACTCTCAGAACCGGAGGACAGACAGAATCCCAAACGACAGACCGGTGGACACCAAGAAGCCAGAGACTTGACTAGGCACAGACAAAGCCACAGGACTTCTGGACAGGAACACTTCACGGCAGGACACAGGAACGGACACAGGAATCGACACAGAAGCAGCTAGACAGACACTGCTAGACAGGAGCTCAGGAACTGGCAGGGACTAGCTCAGAACGCAAGAACTCTGGAACCCAGGAAATATCACCAGCGTCTGTGAATTGCACTGAGCCAGAATATAACAGAGAGTCTTAATTAATTATGTCGTGCAGCTGCCCTGCTGCACAACTGAGAGGTGCAATCAACAGACAGGTGAGGCTGAACACATGGGAACAAGCTGCAATTACACAGACTCACCACCGGCAGCAAACAAGAGTATTCTTAAACCAGAGCAACGGGAAAACCTGGCCTGCAAGACAACAATAAACATAAAATAGGAATGAACCACTACCTGTGGTTCATAACACCCGCAACTGGGGGTGCGAGGAAAAGGCTAAGAATTCCTAGCCCACCCGCTGGCGGTGATGCAGGGCAGTCTGGAGCGAGTGCTGACATCTGGTCCAGACTGAAGGACCTGACAATGATTACTGACATGTCGTCTACTGTCACTGCATATGATTCTCTCACCATGGAAAGAATGGTGGAGGATTATATGAGTGACCGCATCCAAGTAGGCACGTCAGACAGTCCGTACGTATACTGGCAGGAAAAAGAGGCAATTTGGAGGCCCTTGCACAAACTGGCTTTATTCTACCTAAGTTGCCCTCCCTCCAGTGTGTACTCCGAAAGAGTGTTTAGTGCAGCCGCTCACCTTGTCAGCAATCGGCGTACGAGGTTACTTCCAGAAAATGTGGAGAAGATGATGTTCATCAAAATGAATTATAATCAATTCCTCCGTGGAGACATTCACCAGCAGCAATTGCCTCCAGAAAGTACACAGGGACCTGAGATGGTGGATTCCAGTGGGGACGAATTAATAATCTGTGAGGAGGGGGATGTACACAGTGAAAGGGATGAGGAATCGGAGGATGATGATGAGGTGGACATCTTGCCTCTGTAGAGCCAGTTTGTGCAAGGAGAGATTGATTGCTTCTTTTTTGGTGGGGGCACATACCAACCAGTCATTTCTGTCACAGTCGTGTGGCAGACCCTGTCGCTGAAATGATGGGTTCACTAAAGTGTGCATGTCCTGTTTATACAACATAAGGGTGGTTGGGAGGGGCCAAGGACAATTCCATCTTGCACCTCTTTTTTCTTTCATTTTTCTTTGCATCATGTGCTGTTTGGGGACAATTTTTTGGAAGTGCAATCCTGTCTTGATTGACACTGCAGTGCCACTCCTAGATGGGCCAGGTGTTTGTGTCGGCCACTTGTGTCGCTTAGCTTAGTCACACAGCCACCTTGGTGCGCCTCTTTTTTTCTTTGCATCATGTGCTGTTTGGGGACAATTTTTTGGAAGTGTCATCCTGTCTTGATTGACACTGCAGTGCCACTCCTAGATGGGCCAGGTGTTTGTGTCGGCCACTTGTGTCGCTTAGCTTAGTCACACAGCCACCTTGGTGCGCCTCTTTTTTTCTTTGCATCATGTGCTGTTTGGGGACAATTTTTTGGAAGTGCCATCCTGCCTGACACAGCAGTGCCACTCCTAGATGGGCCAGGTGTTTGTGTCGGCCACTTGTGTCGCTTAGCTTAGTCACACAGCCACCTTGGTGCGCCTCTTTTTTTCTTTGCATCATCTGCTATTTGGGGACAATTTTTTGGAAGTGCCATCCTGCCTGACACTGCAGTGCCACTCCTAGATGGGCCAGGTGTTTGTGTCGGCCACTTGTGTCGCTTAGCTTAGTCACACAGCCACCTTGGTGCGCCTCTTTTTTTCTTTGCATCATGTGCGGTTTGGGGACAATTTTTTGGAAGTGCCAACCTGTCTTGATTGACACTGCAGTGCCACTCCTAGATGGGCCAGGTGTTTGTGTCGGACACTTGTGTCGCTTAGCTTAGTCACACAGCCCCCTTGGTGCACCTCTTTTTTTCTTTGCATCATGTGCTGTTTGGGGACAATTTTTTGGAAGTGCCATCCTGTCTTGATTGACACTGCAGTGCCACTCCTAGATGGGCCAGGTGTTTGTGTCGACCACTTGTGTCGCTTAGCTTAGTCAAACAGCCACCTTGGTGCGCCTCTTTTTTTCTTTGCATCATGTGCTGTTTGGGGACTATTTTTTAAATCGGCCATCCTGTCTGACACTGCAGTGCCACTCCTAGATGGGCCAGGTGTTTGTGTCGGCCACTTGGGTCGCTTAGCTTAGTCATCCAGCGACCTTGGTGCAAATTGTAGGACTAAAAATAATATTGTGAGGTGTGAGGTGTTCAGAATAGACTGGAAATGAGTGGAAATTATGGTAATTGAGGTTAATAATACTATGGGATCAAAATGACCCCCAAATTCTATGATTTAAGCTGTTTTTTAGAGGTTTTTGAAAAAAACACCCGAATCCAAAACACACCCGAATCCGACAAAAAAATTTCGGTGAAGTTTTGCCAAAACGCGTCCGAATCCAAAACACGGCCGCGGAATCGAATCCAAAACCAAAACACAAAATCCGAAAAATGTCCGGGGCACATCACTAATTATAATCCATAAGAAACAAAGTGGGGTGACCAACGTTTCGGGGCACTGACGCCCCTTTGTCAAGGTGATACAAGTGTACATGCAAACAACATACCTTTAAATATGCAATGAAGACCCGCGAACGGGACACACACCGGAGTGCGTTTGTCCCGTTCGCGGGTCTTCATTGCATATTTAAAGGTATGTTGTTTTCAAGTACACTTGTATCACCTTGACAAAGGGGCGTCAGTGCCCCGAAACGTTGGTCACCCCACTTTGTTTCTTATGGATTAAACTGCCATTTGCACGTTATTGATCTGGGATCAGTCTCTGAGTGCTGCTGCATGTCTCTGTTCATCTTATATCAAGGGCACCGGAGCAAAGTTTTATAGGGTGAGTGCCAGCTCTTCTATTCCATATATATATATATATATATATATATATATATATTTAAGTAATCAATTGTGAGTGTTCAATGTCAGATAAAATAAACCAGAAGTGAATCCCTCTTTTGAAATGCTCTCCCCAAACTTCAGGTTGCCGCTTTTTAGCAAAATCCTACATTTCACATACTATAGGTGCAATAAATTAGTGAATCTTGGAAATAACATG